>NC_090279.1:91989355-92328181 GCF_040414725.1 Anabrus simplex
GGAGGAGCTATACCAGGTGAATGGAGAGTTGCTATTGTAGCCCCTGTGTATAAAGGAACGGGTGATAGACATAAAGCTGAAAATTACAAGCCAGTCAGTTTGACATGCATTGTATGTAAGCTTTGGGAAGGCATTCTTTCTGATTATATTGGACATGTTTGTGAAATTAATAACTGGTTCGATAGAAGGCAGTTCGGTTTTAGGAAAGGTTATTCCACTGAAGCTCAACTTGTAGGATTCCAGCAAGATATAGCAGATATCTTGGATTCAGGATGTCAAATGGACTGTATCGCGATTGACCTGTCTAAAGCATTTGATAGGGTAGATCATGGGAGACTACTGGCAAAAAAGAGTGCAATTGGACTAGACAAAAGAGTGACTGCATGGGTTGCTATATTTCTAGAAAATAGATCTCAGAGAATTAGAGTAGGTGAAGCTTTATCTGACCCTGTAATAATTAAGAGGGGAATTCCTCAAGGCAGTATTATCTGACCTTTATGTTTTCTTATATATATAAATGATATGAGTAAAGGAGTGGAATCGGAGGTAAGGCTTTTTGCGGATGATGTTATTCTCTATAGAGTGATAAATAAGTTACAAGATTGTGAGCAACTGCAACGTGACCTCGAAAATGTTGTGAGATGGACAGCAGGCAATGGTATGTTGATAAACGGGGTTAAAAGTCAGGTCGTGAGTTTCACAAATAGGAAAAGTCCCCTCAGTTTTAATTACTGCGTTGATGGGGTGAAAGTTCCTTTTGGGGATTATTGTAAGTATCTAGGTGTTAATATAAGGAAAGATCTTCATTGGGGTAATCACATAAATGGGATTGTAAATAAAGGGTACAGATATCTGCACATGGTTATGAGGGTGTTTAGGGGTTGTAGTAAGGATGTAAAGGAGAGGGCATATAAGTCTCTGGAAAGACCCCAACTAGAGTATGGTTCCAGTGTATGGGACCCTCACCAGGATTACCTAATTCAAGAACTGGAAAAAATCCAAAGAAAAGCAGCTCGATTTGTTCTGGGTGATTTCCGACAAAAGAGTAGCGTTAAAAAAATGCTGCAAAGTTTGAGTTGAGATGAATTGAGAGAAAGAAGAGGAGCTGCTCGACTAAGTGGTATGTTCCGAGCTGTCAGCGGAGAGATGGAGTGGAATGACATTAGTAGACGAATAAGTCTGAGTGGCGTTTATAAAAGTAGGAAAGATCACAATATGAAGATAAAATTGGAATTCAAGAGGACAAACTGGGGCAAATATTCATTTATAGGAAGGGGAGTTAGGGATTGGAATAACTTACCAAGGGAGACGTTCAATAAATTTCCAATTTCTTGGAAATCATTTAGGATTAGGCTAGAAAATCAAGAGGTAGGGAATCTGCCACCTGGGCGACTGCCCTAAATGCAGATCAGTATTGATTGATTGATTGATTGATTGATTGATTGATTGATTGATTGATTGATTGATTGATTGATTGATTGATTGATTGATTGATCAAACAGTTGTAATTTGGGGATTCCAGAATTTGAGGTCTAACCCATTTGGCAGTAATCATTTTCCTTCAAGACATATTAAATAATTAATTATTGGTTGTAATGACTTAGTATATTTAAGTTAAATAATCGAGGTACCTCATTTAAACGTTATTACCTCAAATTAATAGCAAATTTTACCATGCAAGTATTCTCATTTAGCTTCATAAATGTTATCTTTTATTTATATAAATAAAATTGTAGGGGTCCGCTGTCTGAAATTTCGTTTGTTTTGCCTATCTTTCAGGTATTTATCCGTTTTATGTCAACTCAATACCGAATCGGTGTTTTTTTATTTTTCGTGTCTATTTGTCCGTTTGTTTGCTGTCTGTTTGTCTGTTTGTACCACCATCACGGTGAAACGCCCGGATAGGTCTTAAACAAACGTCATATTTGGTATATACACATCCCGGGGAAGGTTTTGATATGCGTATCATTTTAAAATATTTGAATTGACTGGGTGTTTATAGGAAAACCCGAACAGTTTTCCCCCATTTTCTGTTATAACGTCGTGGTCTATATGTGAAACATCTCTTCATTATAAACAACTTATAGTATGTTCATAATTGACCTTGCTCTTCAAATGACGGAGAAAATTACTAATTTCTGCGGGTATCATGCTCTGCATTGAGTGACCGACAGACCGACAACGAACCTACAGGTTACCATGTCAACTTCTCTGACTGCTTGCCAGCAAGGAAGTAGCGTATTGCCATTTTCGTCATCATTCCTGTAAATTCGTGGTTGTCCCTTGGGTAGAAAGCAAGAGAGACATCAATCGGCCATTCTACGGGATATTGGTAGAATATCGTTGGAGGTTATAACCGTCATCGAATAGCTTAAGTAATAACACCATTAGTCATCTTCTCATGTGTTTACCTAAGAATCCCTGCGCCTAAATTTCCCATCTGTTACCGCTTTCTTATATCCTTAACTCATATCAGCATAATTTATTGAGCGGCATCTGATTTTCCAATACATTCACTTTGTGTTTACATATTATTATCCTATCCGACTGTCCTCAATTATTGACCTATTTTATATTAATTTCAACTTTCTTAACTGTATTATTTTCTTCCTCCATACATATGCGAATGCTAATCGCGAAGCCTGGACACTCTTTCTTTGAGGAAATATTATAAGCTATGCAAATGTATAAATTTTGGCGCCGGAAAATATCGGAATAGGGATGAAATTTTAACGGCGGTGCAGACCTTCGTTTCGGGATAATTGGTGGCTAAGCGGTAAGTCATCTCACAAAACAGAAAGCACAATCTTTTTCACTCTGGAGAGATCTACAACTTTGGTCGTATTTCTATCCCCTGTACGTTAAATAGAGATGTATTTCTCGATTTCAAGTTAATTTTGTACTTCTTACACGATTATGTTCTCGCTTCGCACGCTTATAGGAAACATAATATAGTGACGACATTCAGCTCGCATGTTGACATGACCAGTTGCCATATGATAGCCAAATTTTGTGATTCTAGCTGTCACATGAGTGATGAAACTGCACAAAATGTTACTCATTTCAATGACTCTAACTCAATCTAACCCATAAATATAGGAGATACGAGAAGATGTCGTAGGACCAACCATGTAAACACTTAATGAGACGTCTGATGGTGAGGTCCGTTTGTAGATATGTCGTACATTTTGAAAGCAGCGACTCTCGAAATAAAGGTCTGCACTTCTGGACGTGTCCATGCTTATCTATATAAATAAAGTTGTAGGCGGTCCGTTGTCTGTAATTTCATTTGTTTTGCCAAATTTTCAGATATTTATCCTTTTTAGGTCAACTCAATACCGATCCGGTGATTTTTTTTTTATTTTTCGTGTCCGTTTATCTGTCTGTTCCATCATCACGGCGAAACGGCTGGATGGATCTCGATCAAGCCTCATATTTAGTGTATACACATCCGGAGGAAGGTTTTGATATGCATATCATTTTTAAAATCTTTGAATAGACTGGGTGTTTATAGGAAAAAACGAACGGTTTTCCCCCATTTTCTCTTACACTACTGTCTTTCTGTAGACGCTGTGGACAATACATTATCATGCCTACAATAGGATTAGATGAAAGTTGCTGATGAATCAGAGAATTTAGCTTGATTGTGGAGCAAAGTGCGTTGTTGCAGTGCGAATGAACGTAGCGCAGCGCTGCATTTAAATTCTAACGAATAAGACGAGACTTACGTCAAGCAACAAGGAGTAACAATGGTTCAAAATATTGCAGATAGCTCTAAAACAAAAGTGAACACAACAAAAAAATAATTATTGAGAAAATAAAATAAAATAGATGAATTAGTAACAGAAAACAGTGCTGAAACCTTCAGCTCCAAACGTGAATGCGTAGCGACTACAAGCCGCAAGTATCTGCGCGAATGTGACTACAAAAGTATGAGAGATTTTAATCGTTAAATTTTGAAAAAATAAGGCCCAATTAGCAAAATTGCTTGAACAGGTGTAAACTATTTTTAATGAAGGAAAAATCCTCAACATTTGAACATTTTTCTAGAAAAATGAAGATGAAATGGAACTGGGTGAGGAGTTGGAAGGAATCGGCTGTTTGCCTGCAAGTAAAATAGGAAACTGCAGTAAAGTATTTTCAGGACAGCCGATAGCTCTCTAATATCTCAAAACATTCCTATACGCTTTATTTGAACTTTTGCGGGGCAACCTGTACGAGGTACTTGTCCTCCTTCCCAGTTTATCCTTGACCCAAAGTCTCACGATCCAGGACACTGCTCTTGAAGCGGTAGATGTGGGATCCTTCGCTCAGTCCGAGGAATAAACCAACCCTGTGGGGTAAACTGATTAAGAAAGAAAGAATTTGTCACCGAGTGAAAAAAAATTCGCTGTTTTTATGCATCTGCTCCTACTCGAAGGCCTATGGTCTCTGCAACCACTATTATAATATGATATGATATAATATAATATAATATAATATAATATAATATAATATAATATAATATAATATAATATAATATAATATAATATAATATAATATAATATAATATAATATAATATCCGACTCGTTGGCTGAATGGTCAGCATACTGGTTTTCGGTTCAGAGGGTCCCGGGCTCGATTCCCGGCCGGGTCGGGATTTTAACCTTCATTGGTTAATTCCAGTGACTCGGGGCTGGTGTTTGTGCTCTCCCCAACATCCCTGCAACTCACACACCACACCTAACACTATCCTCTACCACAATATAATGCAGTAGTCTACATATGGCAGATGCCGTCCACCTTCATCGGAAGGTCTGCCTTACAAGGGTTGCACCAGGCTAGAAATAGCCACACTAAATTATTCTTATAACATAACATAATATAATATGCTATAATTGTCGGGTGAGCTGGCTGTATGGTTAGGGGCGCGCAGTTGTGAGCTTGCATCCGGAAGATAGTGGGTTCGAACCCCACTGTTGGCAGCCCTAAAGATGGCTGTACCTTAATGAAGGCCACGGAAGATTCCTTCCTTCTCGTAGGCCTCTCCTATCGCAGCGAAGCCATAAGCCTTATCTGAGTTTATGTGCGGCGTAAAGCAAATAATATATATACTCTAATTGAGCAATCAAAGGCATTTATGATAACAGTTGGGGTGCGGAGAGCGAAATGAGTTCTTTGTTCAAGGAGTTACAGGAAATAGACAAAGCTGTTTGTTATTCCTACTTTTAATGGATAAACTACTGGAAAGTAAAAAGTGACAGGGAGGGATTCAGTAAGCAGTTTGGCAGACTCTGCTGAAGCCCGGGATCTAGAAACTTCGCGTTGGCTGCTCTAAAACTGAGATATGGTGGCCTAGTAGTAATTTGAAAATAGATGCAGTGAGTATCCAGAAACCTTAGAGAATTTTTGAATCTGAAGTTGGTGATACACATCTGGAACAGGTAGATCACTTCAGCTATTTAGGATGTGTATTCTCCCAGGATGGTAGCACAGTAAGTGTGATTGGTACAGCAAAGCTAATGCAGTGAGTATCCAGAAACCTAAAAGAATGTAAACTGAAGTTGGTGATACAAATCTGGAACAGGTAGATCACTTCAGCTATTTAGGATGTGTATTCTCCCAGGATGGTAGCACAGTAAGTGTGAAGCTCGCAGTGTGTGTTTTATTTAATTTACAATTTGCTTTACGATACAGATAAGTCTTATGACGACGGGACAGCAGTGGGAAGGAAGCGCCCCAGCGTTTGCCTGGTATCAAAATGGGAAACCACGGAAAACCAGCTTCAGGGCTGCCGACAGTGGTGTTGACAGGTGTGTGACTCTAACCGCGCAGCCAGAGTGTTCTGTAAGAAAGAAGTCTATCTGTGTACCAATCTGTTTGCTGTTAGAAATAGCTGCTACAAACACGTGGGAACAATGGCAGGAAGGTACTAAGACTGAGTTAGGAATGAACACGGTAAATGAAGCGGTACACGTGAACCGGCTTCTGTGGAGAGGTCATGTGAAGCGAGCGGAGGAAGGTAGGTTGTCTAGGAGAATAATGAAGTAGTTGTGGAAGGTAAGTGACGTAGAGGGAAACACAGAAGACGATGGTCAGAATCAGTTTTAAAGATAAGAATACGAAAATAAACGAGGTCTCAGGGATAGTTGAATATAGATTATTCTTGAGGCGTTTAGTAACTTCACAGGTCTTATGAAAGGCATAAGAGTGTATAGTAAAGATGTTCTTCATCGAGATAGTCATAGTGTTCATTTGCTCTGACGGCTGGACGTTACACTCGCGTCAAGAGGTCGAGGGACTCGCATCAAGTATTTCCGCCGCGCAGCTGGTGTTATAATTTTTATGACCATATTTCCAGCTTTACTACACATTTGCGGAAAACTCACAGATATTTGCATCATCTAACAATTTATTTCCCCAGTTGATAAATTAAAATTTATTTTACTAGCATCAACAATTCAAAGCTGGATTCTAGTTTTCCTGTGATGTGTGAAGGAAAGTTCCGTTCTATGCATACGTCTTCTCACTCAACCCACTGTCACCCTCATCCAATAGCTTCCACTGTTGTTGTATTGTTATCTGCGTGACTTACAATTTTAACCCTAGGAATATCAACCCTATTTTTAATGTCATTGTATACCAGCGGGAGTGTGCTTTGTGACGAACACTTAAAGTCAAGTTCCTGTGAATCTCTGATGTTTATTATTGGAGATATTTACCAACTTATTTCACATTCCTTACAATCAACTAAAGAAATATATTTCAACTTGGTAACATTATCAGCTGTCAACCCCATAAATAAACAGCTGACTGAGCTATTGTTAAAGTGCAAATATTTTCAATGTTCTACATTCAGTCTGATGAATCATTTCTACGCGTCTACATTCAGTCTGATGAATAATTTCTACGCGTCTGGCGGATAACAGTTTTGAAACTGGGTTTATCTGTGTATCTCTCTCATGATGGTAATCCAGCTCGCTTTTTTTAAATATATATATATTGTCCCCTTCAAAAGTGGTAAAAATCATTTATTGGAGAATATTTTATTTCTACTGTGTGTTGGAACATTATTTCGAGAACCAGGAAGGAAGTTTTATCACATCGAGTTCGGCTGAGCTAGACACCAGGTGTCCGGAAATTCCAACCAAGGGCGAACGAGGAGAGAGCGCAGATACAGCTAGCCAAATAACCTTCAAATCAGCCGTGAATGCCACGTGACCAGGCAGAATGTGTGTCAAGTGCTCGATCGATATTAGTGAAGGTGCATGACGTCTGACTATGGCAGCCAATCAAGCAATTAATTTGGTGCGAAGTTAATAAATTAACCAATCGCTTATAAGGAAAAGACGCACCCCTGTCTTAAGACGGTGAATTATGGATTTTCCTAAGGAAAATTTACTCGGAAATTTCTACCTCTGAACGCGACGTGTGGAGAATTACTCTAGCTTCAACTACGGACGGGAGAAGACGCACTTCGCTTACTGAGGAACTTCGTCTTATTCAAAGCCTACAACTTGTTGCAACAGCAGTTCAGATATTTACGGATTCCACTTACAATTCACCAGTTATTAAAAGATAAGTTACTTTTCCATCTTATCAAACAGCGGTGTGTGTTTTGGACTTGTCTCAGACGTAATTTTCAGTTTCAGCTTTCACAAGAACTTCCACAGAAGAGATCACTGGTTCGAGTTCAAGTCAGGATGCCTGTCTTCTTACGAGGTGAATGGTGTGATTTCCAGCGCGCCAGCATGTCCCCAATGTACGAGTAAAATGTAAGACAGTCCAGACGGGCGTGACCAGGATCGATGGTGCGTAATGTGGTAATGCACTAGGTCATCAGCCCGAATTCTACGACCGACAGTCACCACCAAGTAATATTTAAACATTGTTATTCTTTCTTTCTATCGGTAAATGTAATTGCAATGATATAGCCTCTACTTATTTGTTTAGAAAATTTTCTATTAGTTAGAATTTTTCCACCTCTTCTTTCTTGGTGAAGGTAGTTTGAGGATGTGTGAGTATTTTGAACCTATTAGTTTGTTTGAGTGAATGTCATCGAGAAGTGTTTCAACTGTCCCGAGTTCATTGTGGCAGGAGAAATAAATGTAATATGACCTCAACGTTAAACTAGGACTATTTGAATATTTTTAGACTTAAATTGAGATCAAATGGGACAGTAATTTCGTGGATTCTATTATGTCAGAGTTCATTCCTCAATTATGCGACGTATGGTTGAATTTCGAGTGCAATAGATTCATCTAAAATATTATTGTGCAGTAGCTTCCGCATGTATGATCTTGCGCGGCCAGGGATGATAATAATAATAATAATAATAATAAAAATAAATTAACTTAATTATCGCGTAAAAGAACACCTAAGGTCATGAGCATAATATTAGTTATTATTGAATATGGTTGATGTGCGCTCATTTATATTAATTTAGGCCTGGGAAATGGCAGTATCTGACCGATACAATTTTTATATATTTGCTGTGCTGTGATAATTAGTTGACTGGTAGATGGATATTATTGAATTCAGCAGACGAGCTGTGCATCCATTATTGAGTCAATTTAAGAAGAAAATATGTTACTTGACGTAATTTCTTCGTTGTGAGTGCAGATTAATCGAGAGTCACAATTATGGTGGAGAAGTAAAAATAAATATCGTAGCTCATGAACCGCGTGCGCGGAATGTTAATTTCTGACCTGTGTTTAAGCAATTTTATCAATGATTTTTGGATGATTTTGTTCGTAAATTCTGCCTGAACATCGTCGTATAACTGAGTTCTTTAATAAAGTGATAATCATTGCTCTATCACATTTCAAGTTGATGAGAGGAGGTCGCCACGATAGTGTCATCATGAGAATATTTTTCCTAACTTTGACTAAACATGAAAATTAATAATCAAGGGCTAGCGTTCGTGTAAATATGTATATAATATTTCCGTGTATCTTTGTGTGAGTGTAGTGTGTGTGATTTGTCTGTATTTTGCATAATGTAATTTTTCAATCCATATTTGTGATGATGCTCTTCGTTGTTTCGTGGAATTTTTGGCCTATTTTACGCCAACTTTAGTGGTTCATTATTTGACTGAATTTAAACCTTTAGTGAATTTTATTCGTTTTTAAGGAAGAATAGGGTACTAATTAACGAATACACATAAATAAGTATAGGCCATGTCAGTGGATTGAACTCACAAAATTAAAATTGTAAGAGTTACTTAATTAATTATTTCAATTAATGGATAAACGTGTGTTGACATGATGTCAAGTTCCAAGCTATTATGTGAAAATCAACTACTAAATAATTATAAAATAGAGTTTATTAGTTAATTTAAAGGTCAAGGAAGACGATGTAACCATAATTTCATGGGAGAAAATTTTTATTTAATTTTCAAAGAGGAGTGAAAATGATCATTTTCAAACTTGATTAAAGTTAAATCCATGAAGGAAGGAAGTTTATTTTCAAGTTATTAAATTATCAATGGGAGAGATCATCTCAAATTAATTATTATTAATTATTTAATTAATTTTCAACTAAAAATATAAATATTATATTTACAGATTCAGGTATTTGCTGTTCCGTTTATCGATGAAGTGTCTATGTGATTACGACATAAAAGAAGACAAATCATATAAACAAAATCCCTAGATTTTGTAAATTATTGTAAAGTTTGAGAAGAGCAGTAGTTATAATAAATGTGTAAAACCTATTTAGCTTTCTCTCATTTGCCACTAGTTCATCATCTATCCCTGCACTTAAAAATTTCGCACTGCCGATAAGCGAACGATCTACCCCCTGGAGATCCTCGCTCACCGGCCGAGCTGAGCCCGGCATGACGGGTGCAGGTATAGATTTGGCGGCCAACGTGTTAAGGCCCGATTTACTGGCTGTACCAATAAAATAACTCGATCTTGTAGTCCAGAATTTGGATGCAAACAAGATGCAGTGGCAAATTAAAATTTTCAGGTTTATTTTGTGACATTTATTAGCCCAAATTTTTGTGGCGAACTACGCTCATGTTAAAGGTTAGGAAGGGCCTTGGTGCTATATTATAAACAAAATCTGGTTGATATTTTCAAAATTTATCCTTTTGCGGCAGATTTCCGCATAGTTTGGACTTAAATTATAAGATATTATTTTATGCGATAATAATCTTCTTTTATGACTGTGACTTCAATC
Source organism: Anabrus simplex (assembly GCF_040414725.1). Classification (NCBI taxonomy): domain Eukaryota; kingdom Metazoa; phylum Arthropoda; class Insecta; order Orthoptera; family Tettigoniidae; genus Anabrus; species Anabrus simplex. The sequence continues at coordinate 91,999,521 of NC_090279.1, forward strand.
CACACGTGACTGTCGATCTGAACTCGGGTATTAGACCATCGAACCTTGTCCGTCCAATGTCTGAACTGCTAGTTGTCTCAAATTAGAATGGGTACTGTTACTATGGAGGACCTTCGTAGGCTCCTAGAGGTAGTGACTGCGGACTTGAAAGACAATTTCAAACAGAAGTTAAACGAAAACAGTCATTTATTGAAACAGGAGCTAAAAGTTGAGCTAAATGAAAACGGTAGTTTATTGAAACAGGCGTTAAACGAAAACAGTAATTTATTGAAACAGGAATTAAAGCGTGAGATTAGTGAGAACAATGAATTGTTAAAGCGTGAGATTTGTGAGAATGTGAATGCAGGACAGGACAAACTCAAACAAGATCTTAAGGGTGCCCTGGAAGAAATTCAAGCTAGGACAGATGAAAACTTAGGGAAACTGCACATGGACGTTAAATTATTTAACGGAAAATTAGCGTCGGTCCAAAGTGAGTTGGTGTCCGTTAAGCAAAAATTCTCCAGTTTGAAAGGGGAAATCCAGGCCGGAATCGATAGCTCCATGTCAGCGATGTCAAATGAGTTTAGCGAAAGGCTAGCCAAAGTACAGACAGGAATACTGCATGGACTAGACAAATACAAGGACGAAGTGAAGGGAAATTTTCGGACCATTGAGGAGAAAATTAGCGACAATGCCGAGGACTTGTCTGCAACTAAAACCGCATGGGGCAGGAAGTTCACCGAAATCTATGAAACGGTAAAACAGGTGGAGAAGGGCGTAATAGCCGAAATTAAGGTAGCCCAGGTCACTAATTCGGAGCGACTCGAATACTTTTATGAGACGATCGAGGAGACCCAGCAGAGTCTTGAAACAATGAAAACAACCGTGGACAAGGAAATAAGTGAAGTGAGAGCCAGCTCGGAAGTCTACAAACAGGAATTACAGGGAGAAATATAGGAGCTTACCAAGGAGCTAAAGCTACTCAGGTTACAAGGCGAGAGTAATAACATTGTAGCTAATACTCTGTTAGAACGGCAGGGGCAACTGGAGAAACGTGTATCCGGGGAAGTTCAATTCTCAACTCCCAAGACCGATGAAAGAGTAATTCTAAACGTTCCTGTAAATACCACTAACCCATTTTTAGAGCCTGTTAGAGGGGAAACGAGTCAACTTAACACTTCTGGTCAAAACCAAATCGTGAATATAATACGATTACATGAGGATCACCCAAAGAAGTTTAATAATGTAAAAGGAATAACCCCCAAGAGTTTTATTAACGAATTGCAGGAGTTCTTCCGAGACAATAAAATTCCTGTGGAGCGTCAACTACGAGTGACCGAGAGATACCTGGAAAACTCAGTGTTGACGTGGTTTACAGCCTTCCGATACTCGTTTGACGATTTTGAAGGCTTTAAAAGGGCATTTTTAGAGAAGTACTGGAACTCAGATATTCAGGACCAGCTTAAGACAGAACTGTACGCCAAAAAATATGCTCAATCCACACCCACGCGCTTCTCAGAATTTTTTTCAAGCCAATTACGCAAATTGCGTGAGCTTGACGCGCCACCTACAGAAACTGAATTAATAAAGGTCATTGTAAGACAGCTGCCTGCGGATATCCAAAGAATTATGATAGCCTCGAACGTTCAGACGGCGATTCAAGCTGAGGCCATTCTCAGACAGTTAGATATGACATCCAGGGAACCATCTAGGCGAAGTACAAACCCAGAACAACGGGTGTTCCATGCAACTATCAATCGACCAGACAGGAACCTTACCAGCCAAGGGAGAAACTGGAATCGTGAAAATGAAGAAAGACCGTCCAGGAATCGTTCTCCAAGACCAGGCTATAGGAACGAAAGAGAATGGAATTACTACCGGCGGAACAATCGAAGAAGGCCATATGAAAATAACAGAGATCGCTGGAGAAGAGAACCCAACGACAGCAGACTCGAAAACCGGAAGAGGAACTGGAGGCAAGAAGAGCGTGAAAAATATCTCCGCGAGCTCCAACAGTCCAACCAAGAACGACGGAAATGGCACCGTGCTATCCATGACCAAGACGTCAATCCTGACATGGTCGGCGCCGAGAGCCTAGAATACCAGAGAGCCAAAGAAAAGGAAGAAAGGGAACATCCTGAAAGGGAAGAACAGAGTCAGGGCGCTATTAAAAAAAACAATCCCTGAACTAACGGGAGATAGCCTGAATTCTAGCCCTTGTATTGACAATAAGACACGAGAATGGATAATAGTGCAGATTGATTCCTGGATGACAAAGTCGGAAGATCTACTGGAAGAAAATATGGATACCAATAGAGTTTGTATGAGGACATTGCCGATAATTTTAGCCCGAGTATGTGGTGTTAAAGTAAAATGCTTGGTCGACACAGGGTCCACCATCAGTGTCATCTCCAATTCATTTCTAAATGACTTGAATGAAAGATATAACATTCCGATTATTCCAGTGTCTCATGTAAAAATAAAGGGGATTATCCCGGATAAAACTGTAGCATGTAGACAACAAACTTTACTGGATGTCGAAATTGGTAATTCAAAATTTCAAAATATTTTTCTGGCCATGTCAAATATAAAGTTCAATATCATCCTTGGGGTGGATTTCTTAACAACTTATCAGGCCAACATCGATCTTAATTTTAATCAGATATTATTTCGGTCAGATGGAACAATTGAAAAAATCATGGTTAACCCATCGGAAATAGCTGATCAGAGTGTGTTCCAAATTAGTAACGCCTATGCACCGTGGGAATCTGAAGACCAGGAGGCCACTGAAGAAGTTCACCAGGCCCTGGACAATATAATAGAAGAGGGCGATAGTACAACACACCCGTACGATCTTATAAACTCCAAGGCTGAACAAGCATTAGGAACAGAGAAAGAGAGAGGCCAGCTCCGAGATCTACTGATGAAATATAAATCGCTGTTCGATGACAAACCAGGCCAGATTCGTGATTTTAAATACTCGCTGGTAGCTACAGATTGGACCCCGTTTAAGAAGAAACCCTATCCGATCCCAGAGAAATTTCATTCTCGCGTGGCGAAGATTATCAAGGAAATGGAACGGGATGGAATTATTATGAAGGCTTGTACACCATTCCTTTGTGCTCTTGTAGTAGTAAATAAACCAGACGGGTCTCTGCGCATTTGCATCGACGCGCGTGATATAAATAAGAAGTTAGTACCAGAAAGAGACCAGGCACCGGCAATCAAAGACGTCCTGAGGAAATTCCATGGCATGAGATTGTTCTCATCAGTTGATTTTACAGCCTCCTATTATCACATACTGTTAGAAGAGAAGTCTAGGCTGCTAACTGGGTTTATGTTCGATCAGCAGACTTATGTTTTTAGAAAATTACCATTCGGTATTTGTAATGCAGGAGCTGTTCTTGTCCGAGCCTTAGATAGATGCCTTACAGAAGAAGTTAATAGCTTTACCACCAGGTTTATCGATGATCTGCTTCTGGCCAGTGAAACTTTTGAAGAACACCTAATTAAACTAGAAAAATTGTTAGATAACCTTTCTAAGTCTGGATTCCACATTAACTTAAATAAATCCCACTTTTGCCAAGCTGAAATATTGTTTTTAGGCCATATAATTGATGGGGAAGGAATACGACCCAATCCTGTAAAAATAGAGGCCATCAGCAAGTTCCCAAGGCCGATCCGCGTGAAGCAAGTACGACAGTTTTTAGGCATGGCCAACTTCTTCGCGAATCACTGTCCGAACTTCACGGAAACCGTCGCTCCATTGCAAGAGTTATTGAAGAAGGGCAACAGGTGGAAGTGGAACAAAGAATGTGATTTAGCCTTCGCAAAGACCAAAGAGATGCTGTCAAATCATGTCAAACTAGGATATCCCAATTTCAAGAGACCTTTTATCCTACAAACAGATGCATCAGGAGTCGGAATTGGGGCCGTACTGTTCCAGGAAGACGAGAAGAATCCCGAGGACAAGATCTACCTAGCTTTTGTCAGTAGGAAACTGCGCAGCCACGAGAAACACTATTCAGTAACAGAATTAGAGATGCTATCTATCGTCTATGCCTTAAAATACTGGCAGAAAATTATCTATGGGTTCGAGATAATTATTAGGACAGACCACAAAGCACTGATATTCATGCTAAAGGCCACAATGGCGTCTGAGCGCATTTTTAGATGGACCATGTTCGTACAACAATTTAACATCAAATTAGAGCACTGTTCAGGGAAGAGTAACATGCTAGCTGACTGTCTGAGCCGTAATCCCAACGAGGAAATTTTACAAGTCAACCAACTGGAATTAATTCCCGAAGATCATGAGTTTTTGAGGAAATTGAGATATATAAGACAAGCTCAAAAGCGAGATGGTGACTTGAGGCCTATTATTGACTTTCTAGAAAATAAAACTAAACCTAAGGACCCTGGGTACAGAAAGATAAGAAGGAAAGCGTCCCGGTACCAATACTTAGATGGTACTTTATTTAAATTTGTGGATACAGCGAAATCGAAGCTGAAAGTACTAGTACCTTCTAAATTACGCGAGCCATTGATATGGCATGCTCACAGAATCACCGGCCATGGTGGCATTGACAAGACACTAGCCACGATACAAGAAAAGTTTACATGGGACAAACTCCGGTCGACTGTAGGAAACATAGTCCGAACTTGTGACATCTGCCAGAGAGTGAAACCGAGCTCCCATCTGCTCCAACACAGTCCCATTCCGATCATTCCTTCTAGGCCTAAACAACTATACGCAATGGATATATTTGGACCCGCTCGGACATCGAAGCGAGGCAACCGGCATGTCATTGTCACCATCGACGTATTTTCAAAATACGTAACTTTGTACCCGATCCAGAAAGCTAACTCGAAATCAATAATTCGGCGCATCACTCGCAATCTGATTCCAGATATGGGCAAACCAGAGGCACTACTCACTGACCATGGGTCCCAATTTACATCCACAGAATTACGTGAAGCCATGGAACAGCTTGGAATTAAACATATTCTGAATTCTATCCGCCATCCTTCAAGCAACCCGGCAGAAAGGGTGATGCAAGAGCTAGCTAAATTCTGTAGGATTTATTGTGGAAATACTCATTGGTTCTGGGTCGACGTTCTACCTATAATGATGGAGTGTTTGAACAATACTGTGCATGAGGCCACGGCACAAATCCCTCTTAGTCTCCATTTCAACCGACCACCAAATCGACCTTGGGATAACATCGTTCAATGCCCCGGTAACTTAAGGCCAACACTAGAGGAAAACGTTCAAAAGGCTGCTATTTCATTACGGGAGCAAGCTGAGCGCAGACAACGGAGAGTAAGAGATAAAACAAATTCATCGACCCCTAAGATTGAATGAATATGTTCTCTTAAAGAAACCAGCCATTTCGGAACCTACCAGCAAATTCTACGCGAAATTCGCAACTCTTTTCGTCGGTCCTTACAAAATTATCCAAGTATATGGGAACAATGCCTATAAAATTCAAAGTCTTGACAAAAGCTATGAGGGAATTCATAATGCCTCAAATTTACGAAGCTACAACTGCCCTAAACCAGTAAATGATGCCCAAGTCAACACTATAATGGAAGAGGAAACGTCATGGGATGAAAATGAGGATGCAGTGTACCACCATGCATCGACCCAGGTCAACCTGCAAGAAGAAACCTGTGAGGAATGTCAAGTAATGCAAAACACGATAATGAATCAACTTCGACTACTGGGCGCAGCACTAGAAGCGGACAACAGGAGGCTACGTGCCGGAACAAGAACTGAAAATGTGGCTTAGAAGTGTGACACATGTTTACCACTAAAATTTTTCAGGGAACATGTTAAGGGTATATTTCCAGCATTAATGATTTCATCTTCCGACTAAATCATTTACCAGTCAAGGGAGAAAATGTCCCCTTCAAAAGTGGTAAAAATCATTTATTGGAGAATTTTTTATTTCTACTGTGTGTTGGAACATTATTTCGAGAACCAGGAAGGGAGTTTTAACACATCGAGTCGGCTGAGCTAGACACCAGGTGTCCGGGAATTCCAACCAAGGGCGAACGAGGGGAGAGCGCAGATACAGCTAGCCAAGTAACCTTCAAATCAGCCGTGAATGCCACGTGACCAGGCAGAATGTGTGTCAAGTGCTCGATCGATATTAGTGAAGGTGCATGACGTCTGACTATGGCAGCCAATCAAGCAATTAATTTGGTACGAAGTTAATAAATTAACCAATCGCTTATAAGGAAAAGACGCACCCCTGTCTTAAGACGGTGAATTATGGATTTTCCTAAGGAAAATTTACTCGGAAATTTCTACCTCTGAACGCGACGTGTGGAGAATTACTCTAGCTTCAACTACGGACGGGAGAAGACGCACTTCGCTTACTGAGGAACTTCGTCTTATTCAAAGCCTACAACTTGTTGCAACAGCAGTTCAGATATTTACGGATTCCACTTACAATTCACCAGTTATTAAAAGATAAGTTACTTTTCCATCTTATCAAACAGCGGTGTGTGTTTTGGACTTGTCTCAGACGTAATTTTCAGTTTCAGCTTTCACAAGAACTTCCACAGAAGAGATCACTGGTTCGAGTTCAAGTCAGGATGCCTGTCTTCTTACGAGGTGAATGGTGTGATTTCCAGCGCGCCAGCATGTCCCCAATGTACGAGTAAAATGTAAGGCAGTCCAGACGGGCGTGACCAGGATCGATGGTGCGTAATGTGGTAATGCACTAGGTCATCAGCCCGAATTCTACGACCGACAGTCACCACCAAGTAATATTTAAACATTGTTATTCTTTCTTTCTATCGGTAAATGTAATTGTAATGATATAGCCTCTACTTATTTGTTTAGAAAATTTTCTATTAGTTAGAATTTTTCCACCTCTTCTTTCTTGGTGAAGGTAGTTTGAGGATGTGTGAGTATTTTGAACCTATTAGTTTGTTTGAGTGAATGTCATCGAGAAGTGTTTCAACTGTCCCGAGTTCATTGTGGCAGGAGAAATAAATGTAATATGACCTCAACGTTAAACTAGGACTATTTGAATATTTTTAGACTTAAATTGAGATCAAATGGGACAGTAATTTCGTGGATTCTATTATGTCAGAGTTCATTCCTCAATTATGCGACGTATGGTTGAATTTCGAGTGCAATAGAGTCATCTAAAATATTATTGTGCAGTAGCTTCCGCATGTATGATCTTGCGCGGCCAGGGATGATAATAATAATAATAATAATAATAATAATAATAATAATAATAATAAAAATAAATTAACTTAATTATCGCGTAAAAGAACACCTAAGGTCATGAGCATAATATTAGTTATTATTGAATATGGTTGATGTGCGCTCATTTATATTAATTTAGGCCTGGGAAATGGCAGTATCTGACCGATACAATTTTTATATATTTGCTGTGCTGTGATAATTAGTTGACTGGTAGATGGATATTATTGAATTCAGCAGACGAGCTGTGCATCCATTATTGAGTCAATTTAAGAAGAAAATATGTTACTTGACGTAATTTCTTCGTTGTGAGTGCAGATTAATCGAGAGTCACAATTATGGTGGAGAAGTAAAATAAATATCGTAGCTCATGAACCGCGTGCGCGGAATGTTAATTTCTGACCTGTGTTTAAGCAATTTTATCAATGATTTTTGGATGATTTTGTTCGTAAATTCTGCCTGAACATCGTCGTATAACTGAGTTCTTTAATAAAGTGATAATCATTGCTCTATCACATTTCAAGTTGATGAGAGGAGGTCGCCACGATAGTGTCATCATGAGAATATTTTTCCTAACTTTGACTAAACATGAAAATTAATAATCAAGGGCTAGCGTTCGTGTAAATATGTATATAATATTTCCGTGTATCTTTGTGTGAGTGTAGTGTGTGTGATTTGTCTGTATTTTGCATAATGTAATTTTTCAATCCATATTTGTGATGATGCTCTTCGTTGTTTCGTGGAATTTTTGGCCTATTTTACGCCAACTTTAGTGGTTCATTATTTGACTGAATTTAAACCTTTAGTGAATTTTATTCGTTTTTAAGGAAGAATAGGGTACTAATTAACGAATACACATAAATAAGTATAGGCCATGTCAGTGGATTGAACTCACAAAATTAAAATTGTAAGAGTTACTTAATTAATTATTTCAATTAATGGATAAACGTGTGTTGACATGATGTCAAGTTCCAAGCTATTATGTGAAAATCAACTACTAAATAATTATAAAATAGAGTTTATTAGTTAATTTAAAGGTCAAGGAAGACGATGTAACCATAATTTCATGGGAGAAAATTTTTATTTAATTTTCAAAGAGGAGTGAAAATGATCATTTTCAAACTTGATTAAAGTTAAATCCATGAAGGAAGGAAGTTTATTTTCAAGTTATTAAATTATCAATGGGAGAGATCATCTCAAATTAATTATTATTAATTATTTAATTAATTTTCAACTAAAAATATAAATATCATATTTACAGATTCAGGTATTTGCTGTTCCGTTTATCGATGAAGTGTCTATGTGATTACGACATAAAAGAAGACAAATCATATAAACAAAATCCCTAGATTTTGTAAATTATTGTAAAGTTTGAGAAGAGCAGTAGTTATAATAAATGTGTAAAACCTATTTAGCTTTCACTCATTTGCCACTAGTTCATCATCTATCCCTGCACTTAAAAATTTCGCACAGCCGATAAGCGAACGATCTACCCCCTGGAGATCCTCGCTCACCGGCCGAGCTGAGCCCGGCATGACGGGTGCAATATATTCTCAGTTCCTTCTTCGTTTTCACTAACAGTAATATCAATGTCGTCATCTTCAGACGAATTAGCTATCTCGGAGAGTATTCCAGCAACCATCCATCAGGTGCAATGCTCTTGGAGTACACACAGAACTATCCAGTTAGTAATGTCTAGTAGCAGTCAAGAAAGAAACTATTTCAGTTTTACTGTGAGTGGCCAACAACGCTATAAATCCTGCCAATACTAATTAAGTGGAGGGGTTACTTCTTGCTCACTCATGTTTGAATGACTGCGCCGTCTTCAGACGGTAAAAATGAGCAAACCAAATACACCATTCGGAGTTTGTAACAATGAATACATTTTACAGCCTTATAATATCAAATGTCAAAAGAAACAGAGCAATAAATAGCAGGTGGTGGGCACAATGTTCCCCCCGTTAGTATTCCTGGGGTTAACTATAAGAAGGAACCACGAATCCAAACCTGACCGTTGCCAATGAGAAGTAAATAATATGCAGTAAGATAAAATAAACCCAGAAGAATAGAAAAAGTACAATTTCAACAATAGTATTAAATATTTATGTTTTTGGCTTTACGTACCACTAACTACTCTACTTGTACAGTTTTCGAAGACGCCGAGGTGCCGGAAGTTAGTCCCGCAAGAGCACATTTACCTGCTCGTAAATCTACCAGCTTGGGGATGACGTATTTGAACACCTTCAAATACCACCTGACTGAGCTAGGATCGCACCTGCCAAATTACGGTCAGAAAAAGTCCAGGTAAAATGTATATCAGTACTCGGAGAACCATATAACTAAGTCAAGAGTGTGAATTTAAATCGGTAGTTGGGATCCAAAACAGAGAGATGTTAATCCGTCTAAGGACATCCCTCATGGACCTGTGATTTACACTATAAAAGGCCTTCTGATAACCAACTCCTGTGCTCCCTCTACCATCCAACGCATATTGTTAATGATATCTATCCTAAAACGAGCTCGAGGTTTAGACAATTAAGGTTCTAATATTCGTTGCGTGATCTTTAGCAACACCTTACTAGCATGTGATATTAGGACAAGCGTACTGTAGTTTGTGCAGTCCAACACGTCGCCTTTTTTGGTATAGGAACGTAGATGATGGATCGTTTCCAGCCAGTGGGTATTGTTCCATTTTTCCAATCTGCTGACATAATACTCTTAAAGCTTTGACCGAACCCTCTAGTGTAGCTTTATTTTGATATTAGAGTATCTCCTTAGTAACTACATTTTGTATGTGTCTTGACACAGATGATGTACTATACTGTCTTAAACTACCTATGATACCCATCAAACACCTTTTAAGGGGGAACATACGTAAAAATGAGTAAAAATAGCAAATTTTTATTTGCTCATAATATACCGTAACATGTCAGGATTTTAATAAAAAATATTACAGGTCAATGCCATCTGTAAATATGAGAAAAATGAGTATCTGTAACTGCTTGTATACTGCCACGCCCAACTCTGTAGGACGAGTTTTTTCATTACTCTTACGGAGAATTTCCACGTGTTTGTCTTTCTTCCATGGAAACCTGTCATCAATAAATCTGTGGAAAAGTATGGCCGCCGCATTCTTCAGGTTCCTTTGTTGACAGCGTATTTATCTATATGTGTTGCTGTGGTTTCATATCCGATTTACCAATTGCTAATTTTGTTAGTTGTATGTTATTCAAAGTAACAGTATGCCTTGAGGTGAACGTAGAGTTTTGAAGAAAGTAAAAAAAGGACAGTTCTTCTCGGTTTACGAAAAAGAAATCGAATGTATCAGGGCAAGGCACAGAACAGGATACCAGTATCCGCAGTACTTCGTTCAAGATATCCAGTGCTGCTGAGACGAATATTGATTGAGGCATTTCGTTCGATGAATACAAGACGGAAGATAAATCCTCAAGTGGGTTTAGGTTCATAGATTTGAGGATTCTGCGAGACGTTATTCGTTCAGCTTGTGCATGTGCTAACTGTTGTGCGCGAGATTTGAAGTTATATGAAGACGAAGAGAGGGTTGGTGTAGTCTGTACGTTATATTTGTATTGTGACAGCTGTCAGTTTTATATTGCTTCTAGAACGTCTGAAGTGAATAACTGGACTTATGAAGCAACCTGAGATTGTGCTATGGCATGAGATGTTCAGGTATTGGAAGGGAAGATACCAGCTTGTTTTGTGGAATTATGAACATGCCACCCCCAGCTGCAAGGTAGACTCATACAAAGAAAAGTAATGTGAGGATAATCTGACATCATCAGTGCAGGAAGCTGTGAACCTAAACAGTGATTTGGAAACAACTGAATCAGATGTTCCCGTTACTGGCTTGTGTGTGTCTTGCGCTGACACCTGGATGAAGCGTGGGCAAAAGACTTGAGTGAACGATTCGGAGATGACTGGATCAAGATATTATACAATTATAATTGGTTACTTATAATAATACCAGTCAATGAACCTGAATTATGATACGATATTCTGAAGTAACAAAATTCCAAATTTAACACAAATGAATGAAATTCCCCTTGCAAGAAACTTATTCATTTAATTTTCATTATACTGATGTGTGTATGGTATTAGATATGTTTTTAATCTTCCAGGCATGTTTTTCCGACGAACCAGTGTTTGCAATAACAGGCGAAAGTAGTGAGTACGTGAGGAGAAGCACTGATGAAGAGTTCTTGCCCCCATTAATTGCACAAACTGTCAAGCATCCCATCCAGGTTATGGTCTGGAGTGTTACGTCAGTTCATGGTATAGGAAGTCTGTATATTGTAGAGGGTATGATGAAGCAGCCTCAATACAAAACAGTACTTGAAAGAAGATTATTGACCCAAATGAGAGAGTGGATTCCCAATGGTGACTTTGTATTCATACACGATGTTGCTCCTTGCCATAAAGCGAAGTCTGTGACGAAGCTTATAAGTGGAAACAAAGTAAAAGCACTTTCTTGGCCTGCAGTAGTCCAGATGTAAACCCCGTTGAGAATCTCTGGGCCATTGTGAAATGAAAACTGAAGAAAAACAGCATTACAACAAAGATAAATATCATAGGGACACTTATTAATAAATGGCACTATGATAAGCAAGTCAAAGATTCCTGCAAAAAACAATGTAGAAAGCATGCCATATCGCACTGAATCTGCCATATAATCAAAGAGAATGCATACCAAATACTAAATATGTGATTAATTTCAATTGGAAGAAAAATATCAATGAATAAAGGTGATTTTATACAAAATTTTCAAATTTTTCTAATAATTTTCACACCGCTGTAAAATCAACAATGCTAAGGTATTTCCTATAATCGATATCTCGATACAAAGAGCAATGCACAGAGATTATAAATACGACGAGACTGCAAGTGAACCCTTAAACAAACAAAGATGTAGGAACGGGGTAGGATCGGCATATAATCGTAGAATGAACAAAAACTGAAAACAGAATTGCAAGTTCTATATTCAAGACCAGGTCTGCGAGTGGCTGCCGGTGCTAAAACGTTGTTAAGGCTTCTTCATTCGGAATAACTTTCTGGTAATGCGTCAATGCTGTGAATAAAACCGTCACCATACACATGTTAACGTCGTTCTTCGACTCAAAATGGGGTTGACATTTTTCTGAGAAACACTATGAGAAGATGGCTCTGTTCAGCCTTGGGAAACATCCCGGAGTTTAATAAGAAAGAAACAGAGCAGTACACAAGAGCTAAAGAGAGAAGACTAGAACTTTTATACAAACAATAAATCATCAGGTGTGGTTATCATAATTATCTGCATGTTAATTACATTGTAATATTCCTTAATTAGTTAGCTTAGCTCAGTTCCGCTCTTTTTGGGTAGCGTTCTATCAAATGACAACCTAGCAAAACATGAGGTGAACAATCGAATCAATAAGGCAACACAATTTTTCCACCAGGTAAGACACATGCTGTGGGATGAGCAAATACCTATGAAAACAAAAATGACGTTGTACAAGTCCTATTATACACCAATTCTTACATGCAGTATCGAAACCACAACACTGACCAATAGAGATAATTACAAACTCCAGGCAGCTGAAATGAAACTTCTACGCACTGTGATCCATAAAACCAGGAAAGACAAGGTTAGGAATGAGAAAATTCGAGAAGAAGTAGGAATAGATGATTTTCTCCTCAATAAGATTCAGATATCAAGACTGAAGTGGTTTGGCCACATGAAGAGGATGCCAGTTAACAGAACTGCAAGGAAGGAATTTGACAGAAAAGTAAGGAAGACGACCCGTGGGAAGGCCACGAAGGAAATGGATAGATTCAGTTAAGAACGATGTATTGCTGAGAGGTCATGATTGCAACAAGTTGGTGGAGGAGGAATGGTACAAGGCACATGGTACATATACCACACCCGGGAAACTGGAGATGGTTTAGGATGTTGATGATGATGATGAGTTCATATCCGCTCTCGAAAGCATTTTCTTCGTGCGGATGAAAGAATTCCGAATGATGTAGATCTTTTTTTTTCACTGCTTACGTCAGCCAGAAAGGCTAGGATATATAGATCAAGGTCAGGAACCACCCTTTGTAGTGGGATTGCTGCCTGGGAGACTGGTTACCTCGGATCGGGTAGGGGTATTTCAGTCGCCCTGACAAAGAATACTGCGATGTATTCGGAACGTCAGCAAACTGTATGTAATGTACAAAAAACGACAACACGGTTCAACCCGGAAAGTAAACCAGCTTAAACGTGTTCAGGCTATACTCTTTAATTTCTGTAATAGTGTAGGGGATCTATTTCCTCTTAAAATCAGAGATGAGCACTAAAATAAGCCAAACTCCTTGGGTCAACATATTTATGAACTGTCTAATAAAGTTAATAAATTAATGTCAGGGTCTGCGGGTAGAAATGGGGACTATGCTGTCCCATTAAAAGTCAGTACGGAAGAGGATCGTCTTCTCAAGGTTGTTCCAAATGCGGGCCATTCACACACCAGGCTAAGAACTGTAACTTGTCAAATAGTATATCTTCTTGTCCTACTTCTGGTTTTACCTTTGCTAACCACAGCAATAGAAAATGACTAGGGTGCTCGGCTGAGTCCGCGCCACTATCTGCACCTCAAGGCCCAGCCCAGTTTAAATCGGAAATCATATCTTCTAAAGAGGGAAGAACGCCTAAGACCATCTTTGAAGGTCCAAAAGAGTGCCTCAAGATTGCCTCCGATACTTCAGATTTTGTTCCATTCCTTAAAATTGAAATAAGCAATGAACATGTTACTGCCCTCTTAGATTCCGGAAGTGTTCATTCTATTGTTTCGGAAGAATGGTATTCAAAATTAAAGCTTAGTTGTAAATTTCCTGAATAAGTTTCTCCTCCTGTAAGATGTGTTTTCACTAACTCTTGCCCACTAGAAATTTTAAGATTTACTCAGGTGAAACTTCGTATTTCTAAATTTACATCAAATTTTATGTTATTTGTTGGTAAAAATTTGTCATGGCCTGTGATATTAGGTGTAGATTTCATGTCATATTCCGGTATCGTGCTCTATTTTCAAAGTAACTCCTGCACATTCAAATTTAGGATTAAATTCCATATACATCATTTAAAATGTAATTCTGTAACATCATCTGTTATTTCGTCTACCGGGAGTGAGATGTCGTTAGACGTTAGCCATCTACCTGAGGAACAGGCTAATTGCATTCGTAAATTATGTCAGTTATTTTCCGACGTCTTTCGGAAAATCTTTGTGACTGAGTTACTTGAATACAAAATCGAGTTTCCGGATTCGGTCCGTCTAAGATTTCCTCTGTACAGGCTATCTCCACCTGAAACAAAGTCCCTCAAGGAAATCATTGACCAAATGCTGAGGTATGGTATCATTCGACCCTCCAAGTAGGCGTATTATTCACCAATTTTTCTGGTTCAGAAACCTCAAGGCGGCTTGATTAGAGGGCATTAAATCGTAAGATAATTCTATAATCAGCACCCCTTCCCGACTTGCATTCGTGTCTTTCTTGGTTTCGTAAGGCTATGTTCTTCACCATCTTAGATTTTAACCAAGCCTAAAACCTGATACCTCTGGTGGAAGAATCGAAATATCTGACTGCTATCGCTACTGAATTGAACCTGCATGAATACAACCGGGTGCCTTTCTGGCTCCCTACGGACGTGACTGTTCTTATATTTTCAAACGTAAGGCCATGTTCTTCACCATATTAGATTTTAACCAAACCTATAACCCGATACCTCTGGTGGAAGAATCGAAATATCTGACTGGTTTCGCTAGTGAATGGAACTTGTATGAATACAACGGGATGCCTTTCAGGCTCCCTGGGGACGTGGCGGTTTTTAATAGGCTGCTAGTTAGCATCTTCTCCAATATTAAATTTAATTATCTGTACCATTATCTGGATGATGTTGTTTTCTCCGAGACCTTTGAAGAACACTTCGCTCGTCTAGAGAAAGCTCTAAACACTTGTGTAAAGCTGGATTGACGATCAAGTTGTTAAAGGTACCTTTTGCTAAACCATCCATGTCCTTCTTGGGCCATACTGTGTCACCTTCTGGAGTTTCGTTCGATCATTTCAGAACTCACGCAATCCGTAGATTCGAGCCTCCTAAAAATGCTAAAGGTGTTGCCAGATTCATCAGCATGGTGAATTCCTAATCGTTGCTAGTAGGAACCTTCTCCGCAGGAAAGGTGCACAGTTTGAATTGGGGACATCACAGCAAGCTGCGTTTGAGGATCTGAAATCAGCTCTGTGTAACGCCCCGGTCTCGGCAATGCCAGATTTCTCCAAGAAGTTAACTTTACAGACAGACACCGCTTTATCTGCGGTGCGGCGGTTCTTCTTCAGGAATATGAAATCGGAAAGCGCCCAACTAAACAATGCGCCTGGAACATTGTCACCTCAAGAGACCAAGTACTCTATATATGAGTTGAAAAGACTGGCCGTCTGATTTGCCTTCGAAAACTTCCGCCTCTACCTTGAGCACGTTAAATTTTAATTGGAGACCGACGATCAGGCTCTGAGCTGGATTTTTCCTAGGCCCCGTTGTACCGGACGCATCACCCGTTGGGCGACTAGGGTTTCAGCTTTTCAGTTTGACGTGCGACACATTCGAGTGTCGGAGAACGAAGTCGCAGTGGCTTAAGCCGAATGTTTTCCGGCGATTCTAATTCTGTTGATCCGAAGGAAAGACGTTCCCCTTCTATTTTCAAACCACCTAGCATAAGTGCAATTTTGACTAATGCCTCTTTGTTATTTGACGATATAGCCAAATGCCAGCGTGGAGACACGGTGCATGCTCCTATTATGGAAACCCTTTCTTCTGGGGAACATGACGTCTCTTATGTTTTGAGGAATGGAGATCTGTGTGGCCCTTCGAGGCACGATCAGAAGACAAAAATTGTCGTTCCAGCAGTGCTAGTACCTATGATTTTGAAGTATTACCATGAGATCGCATTAGGGGAAATCTATTCATCTATAAAACCAGAGAGAAGATAAGAGGGACGTTTATCTGGAAGAGCATGGATAGCGAGATTAGGGAACTGGTTAAGGCATGTAAGTCTTGTTTGATTAGCAAGCCCACGTTGTCAGCTAATTAAAGACTATTGTCCTCACACCAAGCATCTCGCCCTATGGAGCGATTGTACATGGATTACGTCACACCCTTCCCCAATATAAAGGGAATGGGATTAAATTCATTCTTGTGTGTTGTGGGTGGTTTTACTCGGTTTATATGGCTGTTTCCGACTAGGCTTGCCACTACTCAGTTTACTATTTCTTGTCTCAGTTCTGTTTTGTCGTCTTTTGGACCCTGTCAATATGTTGTTCCTGATAACGATAAGCCGTTCGCCTGTAATTGATTTCGTATGTTCTGTTTCGATCTCTCTATCTCGCATGTCACGACATCTGCGCACCACCCACAACCATCCCTAGCTGAGCGGGTTAATCATAATCCTCGACCTGCCCTTATTGCTTTTCACCACGAAGATCATTCCCAAAGGGACACTTCCTTACACTGGTTATCATTAGCATTTAACTTGGCCATTCATAAGCAGCACAAGTTTCTCCAATTTCTCTTATGTTTAAGTTTGTCCCGAATACTCATTTGTCAAATTCGTAGTCGACCAATGAGATTTTGCCACAGACAATAGATCCAGAGAATATCCGAGATTTATGGGGAAAAGCTAGAAATAATCTTAAGGCCTCTCACCGGAGAGTAAAAATGAGGTATGACCGTGGACAAAGATCCACCAAGTAAAAAATTGGAGATCAGGTAATGTTAAAAACTTTGTTTCCGCGGGCAAGCTTGCCCTCAGATTTCATTAACCCTGCATTAGGCTTGATTTCCTTACTCCTGTCAATGAAATGAAAAGATTTTTGAGCTACACCTGTGTCAAGTAAAACCTGTGTAAAGGCATTTGCTTCTTCAGTATATGCCACCAAGGGATGATGTTGTTGATTTAATTATATTTCCTTCCTTAGCATCTTATTAGTTTAGGTTTTATATAATCAAGTTAGAATAAGGAGTCTTGCTGCCCCTGTTGGCTGTGAAATATTGTATGTATTTAAGTAACATCATAACTTAAATTTCATTTTTTTAAATCCTTTTTTTTAAACCTTCCCTTCAATGATCTCATTATTATTCTACCACTAAGGACCCTGCCTCCAAACCTGTGTCAGAAACTCCGTACACTATTCCTCCAAAGTCGCCAACCGTACCTGCACCACACGTAACACTCTCTGTAAGTTACAGTTGCCCCAAAAATCAATACTACAGTGCCATATTTTCACCTGAGGCAACGTCGTGTCAATGAGCGAGAGATGCCGGCGCGGGGTATGGACCCGCCTCGTTCCGGCCGAGACTCCTTCCAAACTGACTCCTTTGGGAATATCATCCTCTGGAGGGGCTTTGATGCTGAACTCCAACCGCCCACTTTATATTTGGCCCGAACAATGCTACTTCGTACTTTGTGATCATCGCCTTGGTTGCTCCTCAAAATATACGGGAGGATGATATCTCAGGGTAACTTGGGGGCCCGGGCGACCCCATCCTGACATCGTCATCGGCGGCCGCTCTTGCTGTCGACTCTGGGCGCAACACCCCGAACTTCTAGTACTTCGCAAACACTATCTAAACTACTTTACTTCAACAACTAAACATGAAAGGCCTATCTATCAAGTGATACTCCAACTTATATATGTTTTATCAAAAATTATGTACGGCAAGATTCAAGATTTCAAAGCTGTTCATACCGTGGCAAAACCTTAGGGAGTGGCGGTCTGTACCGGGGGTGCACCTTCTCCGTGCAGTCAGACTGCTTGCCTTCTATAAGGATATCTATGTAATTGAACTTGAATTAATGTTATGCAATACACTTGGATTTTCATCTATTAGATGTCTCTACCATCGGCCTACTTGTCCTCTCCGCCGGGATTAAAGATAATTTGTGTATACTTTCTCTAGCCAAATAAATTTTGTTTTGGGGTGTGTACAAGCATCCAGCCTTTCTGTAAAGAGTTCTGGAACTTCCCCTCCAGATACTATAAAAGCTGAGCGCTTTAAGGCTGTATTGTCATGGTCATGGCTCCAGTTTATTGTGTGTGGCGTATACTAAAGTGGCAGAGGACGCAATCGGCGTTCAAAGGCCCAGCAACTCAAGGTAATGGCAGAATTTTCTTAACATATGAAATGATTCAAAACTCTTCTATTTCATGTACATTACTAAACTCTGCTGTTTAAATGTAAAAAATTTCGCCAATCTAAGTAATCTGTTTTATTCCCTACTGGGAAATACATAATGTAAGGGGACAAGAGTGATTACCTCTGTTGACTACCGTTCATCTCGGTATGGGGTGACTAAAGTTTCTTATCCTCTAAAATTATTAACAGATTTTGGTATTTAATGTTTATCATTTAGTCTCCCCGGCGCACAATACGCTTAGCCTCTGTATGTTGGGGCCATAAGCCCACTTAAGGTTTTAAGAGTTTTCTACAAGGAGCGCAGGTCTTTCGCCCTCATGGATTTTGTTTTCCCCCGATCTTTATCAAGCTTTACCTTTTTACATCATAGCCATTTATTATGGGCACTCATCGCCCCTGTTTATGTTTCCGAAAAAAAAAAACAATAGAGCGGAAGTGACTGTAAATACCTGATTTGAAGATTGCCATTGTATAACCTTCTGCGCTATTAGAAAGTTATGCCTCTGAGTTTGGAGCTCAGACTCTTAGGCTATGGAAGTTAATGGAGCAAACCTCTTATAAAATAGTATAACTGTTTCAGAGCTAATAATACACATCCATCGTATATTATCATCCTGATAATTCTCTCTACTTTTGTACCTGATTTTGGACTTTATGTCGTTGTTGTTGGAACTAACGAGTTCATTTTTATATTGTTATTGCTTTTTTTAGATCTTCTATTTACCAAATTTTAAATAAGAGAACAAGACGGAAGGAATACAATTTCAAAATTTTGGGCATTAAATTATGCTCTTGTCAATTCCTTGTCCATCCATTCAGCACTAAACCTTCTTACACCTCGGTGATGCACGATATTTCCGGAATAATAATATTAGATGGTTCATGGTGTACGTTGCTGTAGTCACGTTCTAGTTCGTGAACCAAGGGCAACAGCTGAGTGGCCTAGTAAGTGGTCCTGAGTGTCGGGATACCAGTTGCTACGAAACAGGAGTGGGTCCTCAGAGATATTCTGTATAATGGCCCTTCATTCGCTCATGCGGCTAGGACTACACAATCCACCGGTGGTTCCTAACCTTGGAAACAACTTTGTAAAAAAATGGAATTCGATGGGGAGCTACGGAAAAAAGAAAGTAGAACAGGCTGAGTCAGAAAACAGGATGCATCTGGATGTACTAGGTGTAAGTGAAATTAAGGGTAAGAAGAAATAACGAGGAAGAGACAGGAGATTATAAAGTATACTTGATTTGTGTTAAAAAGGTGAAAGTCAGAGTATCGGGTAGGACAGTTTATCAGGAATACTATTGTACGCAGCGTAGTTTCTGTTAGGCACGTAAATGAGCGAACGTTGTGGGTAGATTAGGCAGTTGGAGGAATTAGGACGAGAATTGTCTCAATTTATTCACCATGTGAGGGTGGAGATGAGGATGAAGTTGACAAGTTTTATGCAACATTGAGTGACATTGCAGTCAGGGTCAACAGCAAAGATAGGATAGTGCTGATGGGCGATACCAATGCGAGAGTTGGAAAGAGAACTGAAGTATTCGAAGGGGCGATTGGTAAATATGGGGAAGACATGGAAGCTAATGGAAAGGGAAGCGTTTGCTGGACTTCTGTGCTGGTATGTGTTTAGCAGTTACGACTACATTCTTCAAGCATAAGGCTAATCACCGCTACTCGTGGAATGCTAGGGATACCAGTTTCATAAAGTAGATTACCGGTATATATTAACCGACTTCAAATTCAGGAAGTCTGTTGGGAATGTACGACTTTTTAGGTGACTTTTCTGTTATACAGGGCACGGTATGATCTGTAGTAAGTACGAGTATCTCAATGGCCTAGGACAGAGAAAGTGAAATCTGTCTGCAAAGGGATAAGTGTAGAAAATCTCCAGGACGAGGAATTTAGACAGAAGTAGGCCTACATCGATATTATTAGTGACAAGTTTCGAACAGTGGACAGTAAGCAGGTTACTGGTATAGAAAGAGAATATGTGGTATACAGGGATGCTGTAGTAGAAACAACAAGGGAATGACTAGGAACGACTGTGTGTAAAGATGGGCAAAGGCGAACATCTTGGTGGAATGATGAGGTGACAGCAGCTTCTAAACGTAAAAAGAAGGCTTATCAGAAATGGCTCCAAGCAAGGGCCAATGCAGACATTGAATTGTACGCAGAAGAATGAAACAGAGCGAATGAAATAGTCGTTGAATCCAAAATGAAGTCGTGGGAAGATTTTGGTAATCACCTAGAAAGGCTATTTAAAGCATCAAAGAAACCTTTCTGGGCAGAAATACATAATCTTGGGAAATGAAGGAAAAAGGAAATGAGCAGTGTTTTGGTTAATTCAGGTGAACTCATAATAGATCCCAGGGAACCACAGGACAGGTGAAGGGAATATTTTGAAAATCGTCTCAACGTAAAAGGAAATCTTCCTGGTGGTGTCGCGAACAACCAAGCTCATGGGGAGGAAGAAAATGATGTGGTGAAATTACGCTTGAGGAAGTGGAAAGGAGGTAAATAAACTCCATTGTCATAAAGCAGCAGGGATAGGTGAAATTAGACCTGATATAGTGAAGTATAACGGCAAGGCAGGGATGAAATTGCTTCATAGAATACCGGTAGTACCTAAGATTAGAACCGAGTGTTGGTGAGGTACCTTCAGTTTGGACACATGCATTAATTGCACCTATCTATAAGCAAGGGAACAGGAAGAATTGCAACAACTATCGAGGTATCATATTGATTACTATACCAGGCAAACTTTTTCACTGGCATCTTGGAAGGGAGGGTGTGATCAATTGTTGAGAGGAAGTTGGATGAAAACCAGTGTGGTTACAGACCACGGAGGAGCTGTCAGGATCCGACTTTCAGTACGGTATGCGCCTGGTAATTGAAAAATGTTACGAGATAAATAGACAGTTGTGCTTATGTTTCGTAGATCTAGCGAAAGTATATGAGAGGGTAACGTGGGAAAAGATGTTCACCATACTGAGGGGCTATGGAATTAAGGGTAGATTATTAGAATCAATCAAAGGCATTTGTGATAACAATTGGGCAGCAGTGAGAATTGATGGTAGAATGAGTTTTTGGTTCTGGATGCTTACAGGGGTTAGACAAGGCTGTAATCTTTCTCATTAGCTCTTCGTAATGTACGTGTATCATCTGCTGGAAGGTGATAAATTGGCAGGGAGAGATTCAGGCAGGTGGAAATGTAGTAAGCAGCCTGGCCTCTACTGACGTCTTCGTCTTAATGGCAGATTGTGATTGTGCCGAAAGCCTGCAGTCTAAAGTGTTGGAACTTGAAAATATGTGCAATGAGTATGGTATGACAATTAGCCTCTCCACGTCTAAATTGATGTCAGTAGGTAAGAATGTCAGATTGGTGATACAAAGCTGGAAGAGGTAGATAATTTTAAGTTTTTTTTTTTTGTGTTCCCCAGGATGGTAATATAGTAAGTGAGATTGAATCAAGGTGTAGTAAAGTTAATGCAGTGAGCTGGCTGTGGCGATCAACAGTGTTCTGTAAAAAGGAAGTTAGCTCCTGGACGAATCTGTCTTTACATCGGTGTGTTTCCAGACCATCTTTGCTTTACGAGAGCGAAAGTTGGGTGGACTCAGGATATCTTATTTATAAGTTAGAAGTACCGTACAAGACATGAAAGTAGCGAGAATTATTGATTTTACAAACAGGTGGGAACAATGGCAGGAGAGTACACGGAACAAGCAGATAACGGCTAATTTAGGAATGACCTCGATAGATGAAACTACGCGTAAATCGTCTTTGGTGGAGGGGACATGTGCGACGAATGGAGCAGGATAGGTTACCTAGGAGAATAATAGTCGCTATTATGGAGGGTAAGAGGAGTAGAGGGAGACCAAGATGATAGTGGTTTTACTGAGTTTCTAACGATTTAAAGATAAGAGGTATAGAATTAAATGAGGTCACGGCACTAGTTGCAAATAGAGGATTGTCGCGACGTACAGTAAATTCACAGAGGCTTGCAGACTGAACGCTGGAAGGCATAACGGACTATAATTAAAATGCATGTATATATGTATAAAAGCCGGACGATTTTATTTCCCCTATTGTACGAATAATTGGATCGTAAAATTCAGTCAGTTAATCCCTCCTTCCATGACATAACACTCCTTAAGACTTATGGACCTGCTTTGGTACCGGTATTCCCTTTTTCACCCGGAGAGGTTCCTTCTCTCTTACATATCCTCCTTGAGCCAGACTTAGCGGGACATTGCACCCATTGTCGCATACTGCAATTGTAGACATTACGAATATGTTAAACTACAACTCTCCCCACAGTTGTGTATTTTGGTATACTGTATATGAGTGTTACGGTGTGATTTATTACAGGTATTGGAACTGGGTGATATAACAAGCCCATTCACATTTCAAGCAGATTCAGAAGCAGAAGAAGTGTCGCATACTCTGCAGTGGTCATTAGTAATACATCCTTTCCTAAATTCAGCCTGATCTACTGACTGTTGCAAATCAAATTTGTTCTTCAAGAGTTTGTTGTAGGTGATTTATCAACATTCAAATATCCGGTTTTGTTTCGAAGTGGCTGATATGTTGTTATATAAAACGCGTAATAGCCAATTCTACAGCTTAAACCGTTAAGTGATTTACGGATTTTCTTCTTTGAGGAATTGTGATTTGTATCATTCTACACTGTGTTCACAACCAGTAACATATTGTCGGTAAGTTCAGTCATATACTTTTGCTAAATATATAGATCTCAATTGAGAATATTAGAAGTTAATATTAATCTTTCTCAGTTTCAGCATTCTCCTAATTTTTACTATTTAATTTTATTAATTTTCTTAAATTTTATTTTTAATTAAGCATTCAAAATGAATACGCATATATCTAGCTTGCTTTTTAAAAAAACTCCCAGCCTGTGCGTTGCAAGTACCTGCAAGATGTGTGTAGCAGCAATATATCTCAATTTAGTGAAATGACGATCTTTTTCTGAAGAGCTACGCAGATGAGGATTGCGGATGGTAGTTTCAGAAAGAAATTCAGTATGTAGTGTGTAATTTTAATTATTGTTTTCTTTACACTACAGGTTGCGACATATGGCAGTAGGGTTCCAAATCTTGAAATGTTTACATTTAGGATATCTGTATCTTGTTATATCAGTGTTGTTATGGAGATTCTTCAGTATGACATCATTATCCCACAGCAGCTACATCCGGTTTTTATTCGTGATGATGTAGGTAACAGTTGGCTGCCTCTCTGATTTATTGGTGTGTAGAAGATTATCAGGGGCGAGTGGCGGTGAGTTTGCATGGTGTCGAATCCTAGGATCTGCAGCCCTGGAAAACGTTTCCGTGTTCCCCATTTTGTCATTAATTAACCTTAATTAAAGCTGCTGCGTACCTAATCTAATCCCTTTCCCTTGGAGTTGTTAGTGCAACATTAAACTGCTAGCAGGAATGGAAGAACAATCCTCAGGAATACATTCTGGCTGTGGAAGCTGTAAAAGTAGTTGCTTGAAAGTAAAGCTAATAACATATTAATAGAATAACCTGTGATGGCCAGAACAAGTAAACACAGCACATTTCAGTAGTGTCCCCTACATTGAAATATACAAAATACTATTGAGCATAGTTTCCTGAATAGATATGTGTTTAGATAGAAATCTGTTCCCCGGCAATGTGTAAGAATCGACTCAATTAGCCACAGTAACAAAGTTTAGATATTACCTGTAGGAGAAATTGTGGTATTCATTGTTAGTGCAGTAAGTTTACATTTACAGGGGTTCACAAAGTGATTAAAAAACACTGCTATTGGGTGAAATGAATTCCCTGAGGCACTACTCGAGGTATTCAACATAGACAATTTTTGTACCACCTGGGGAACAATAAACAGTTGTTGGATACAAGGATAATGTCCAGATAGAGGAGGAGACTAATGCTAAAGAGTATTCAAATTTACATATGATAAAAATGCAATTTCCAATAAGATACAAAAGTTGAAAACTACAAAAGCGGCTAGGATTGATAAGATTTCTGGAGATATACTAAAGACAATGGGATGGGATAGAGTACCATATCTGAAGTACTTATTTGATTATTGTTTGCTTGAAGGAGCTATACCAAATGAATGGACAGTTGCTATAGTAGCCCCTGTGTATAAAGGAAAGGGTGATAGACATAAAGTTGAAAATTACAGGCCAGTAAGTTTGACA
The DNA here is from genome assembly GCF_040414725.1 of Anabrus simplex. NCBI lineage: Eukaryota > Metazoa > Arthropoda > Insecta > Orthoptera > Tettigoniidae > Anabrus > Anabrus simplex. The sequence continues at coordinate 92,024,158 of NC_090279.1, forward strand.
TGCGTTGTATGTATGCTATGGGAAGACATTCTTTCTGATTATATTAGACATGTTTGTGAAATTAATAACTGGTTCGATAGAAGGCAGTTCGGTTTTAGGAAAGATTATTCTGCTGAAGCTCAACTTGTAGGATTCCAGCAAGATATAGCAGATATCTTGGATTCAGAAGGTCATATGGACTGTATTGTGATTGACCTGTCTAAAGCATTTGATAGGGTGGATCATGGGAGACTACTATCAAAAATGAGTGCAATTGGACTAGACAACAGAATGGCTGAATTGGTAGCTATATTTCTAGAAAATAGATCTCAGAGAAGCTTTACCTGACCCTGTAATAATTAAGAGGAGAATTCCTCAATTCGGTGTTATTGGACCTTAATGTTTTCTTGTATATAAATGATATGAGTAAACAAGTGGAATCAGAGGTAAGGCTTTTTGTGGATGATGTTATTCTGTATAGAGTAATAAATAAGTTACAAGATTGTGAGCAACTGCAAAGTGTCGTCGATAATGTTGTGAAATGGACAGCAGGCAATGGTATGTTGATAAACGGGGTTAAAAGTCAGGTTGTAAGTTTCACAAATAGGAAAAGTCCTCTCAGTTGTAATTACTGCATTGACGGGGTGAAAGTTCCTTTTAGGGATCATTGTAAGTATCTAGGTGTTAATGTAGGGAAAGATCTTCATTGGGGTAATCACATAAATGCGATTGTAAATAAAGGGTACAGATCTCTGCACATGGTTATGAGGGTGTTTAGGGGTTGTAGTAAGGATATAAAGAAGTGGGCATATAATTCTCTGGTAAGACCCCAACTAGAGTATGGTTCCAGTGTATGGGATCCTCACCAGCATTATCTGATTCATGGAATGAAAATCCACAGGAAAGCAGCTCATCGATTTGTTCTGGTTGATTTCCGGCAAAAGAGTAGCGTTACTAAAATGTTGCAAAGTTTGGGCTGGGAAGAATTGGGAGAAAGAAGACGAGCTGCTCGGCTAAGTGGTATGTCACTTCGTTTACAAAAGGAGTATATTTATTACCCCACATATGGAATACAATTAATACTATTGTAACGTGTTTGCGGGGTAACTAAGTAAATAAATGCATACAGCGCCTGGTAGCAACCTATTTCTAAGATTTATTAACTAAGCACTATAATTGCAGATTTACACACACACAGACGATAGCCGAGCTTTCAAGTTACACAAGTACACTTACGGTTCGCGCGCTCTCTCTCTTAGTTTCTCTTAGGTTCCATCTACAATGACACACACACACACACGCACAGAGTCATCGATTATTTACAGTACACTCTCACAGCCACTCAGTCACACTCGTTAGCGCTGTCGCGGTCGTCAGCCTCGCAGGTCGGGATAGTATCCGCTGTTCACTCAACCCATTGAACTCCGCAGTCTTCACACGTCGTCTCCTAGTGTTCCCTTCTTCTCCGCTCCAGAACACTCCAGGTTCTCCTCCAGCAGCCAGTCTCAAGGGACACACACACACACGATATCAGGAAGACAGGAACGAGTCGTCGGCTCCGACAGACAGATACTCGATCAGGCTGCACTCTGTCAGGCTATTACTGACTGCTCTCCAGCGAACTCAGTCTCGCTCCCACTCACTCACTAACTAACTGTCACTCTCCAATTCTCACTGACTGACTGACTGTAGGCAAGTAACTGCTCTTTTATACCTGCGCCAGCCCTTCTGGAATAGTCCGGTTGTTCGATGGATCGAGGAACCTCGCGAACTAGAAGACTCCAGATTAATCTTCCAGTCGTTTCCGTAGTTCGCTGCGGCGCGACCACGGATAGAAGTGAGAAGGGCTGGCCCAGCTCTTGAGTGTTGCTCGCGGATTGGCGCGCTCGAGCGTAAAGGGGATGGGGCGATGGGTGACGCCCCGGCCGTAGCGAGTTAGCATGGCGGACTCTACAACCATTACACTATGTTATGTGGTTAAATAAACATAGAAATTCATAATTTTAAGGTGACATGTTTCGCCTTCTTTTATTGGGCATCTTCAGCCTTATTTAATCTTAAAATAAACATTATTTAGAGGACATTGACATTTATGATTTATAAAAATTGAACTGTGTTTTCTTAAGGTTAAACAAACTAAGGAATAGTAGTTATAAAATATGATGTTGAGACATGGCATATACAACATATGTTAAAATCATCGTAAACAATTTTAAAATCTTTGCCCAAAAGAAAATCTGTTTCATATAAAATTCTAAAAACAACTCTAGTCTGGCACTGAAGTGGATCTTCTTCGTAAGAAAATTCGAGCATATGTTAGCTTGAGGCAGTTGTCAATACAAGTCTTCAATAGACTAGATTGGTTGAAACGTTGAGGTTGGATTTTGTATCATTTTGTGAACAGTAGCCTAAGAATATTGGCCAGGAGGAAAGGCGAATGTTTTAAATTACCTTATTAAGTTCGTTGATCCATAAATTATCGTAATATAACCAATGCAAAAAATATGTTGATATGCTGGTTGATGCTGCTTTTGAGACGAGTATATCTGGTATTTGACAGGTATGTTTGAAATTCTCGTGAAAGTGTAGTCCCTCTAGAAGATGTAGAGAATCGTGGAAAAGGATGTGGTTATACTGTAATGAAACAAACTAAAAGAAAGGCGTGTTTGACGGTGTGTGTGTTAATTGTATGTTAATATCCAAGAGTTATGTATTATGTAAAACGGGTACTTACTCATTCGCCGTAACTATGTATATCTTTGTGTATTAGCAGCGTTGTTCTGTCTGGAGTTCCTACTCCTCGTGTTGTATCGATGTGGTAGAGGAGGATCGGAATGTTGAGGGGAAGGTAAAACACACACCGTGTTACACGTCTTTCTTCTTTGTTTCATTACAGTATATGCACATCCTTTTCCACGATGGTCTACATCTTCTAGAGGGAATACACTTTCACGAGAAATTCAAACATACCTGTCAAATACCAGATATACTTGTTTCAAAAGCAGCTTCAACCAGCACAACAACATCTTTCCTTGCATTGGTTATATTACTATATATTACGATAATTTATGGATCAATCGACTTAATAAGATAATTTGAAACATTCGCCTCTTGTCCTGGTCAATATTCTTTAGCTCCTCTTCGCAAAAATAAACAAAATCCAGCCTCAACGTTTCAACCAGCTACTCAATTGAAGACTTGTATTGACAATTGCCTCAAGCTAACATATGCTCGAATTTTCTTACGAAGAGGATCCACTTCAGTTCCAGACAAGAGTTGTTTTTAGAATTTTATATGACACAAATTTGCTTTCGGACAAAGATTTTAAAATTGTTTACAATGATTTTAACATGTGCTGTATATGTCATCTCAACGTCATACATTGTACCTACTATTCCTTAGTGTTTTTAACCTTAAGACATCACAGTTCAAATTTTGGAAAACATAAATATTATTGTCCTCTAAATAATGTTTGTTTTAAGATTAAATAAGGCTGATGATGCCAAATAAGGGAAGGGCGGAACATGTCCCCTTAAAATTTTGAACATCTCTGTTTATTTAACCACATAACGTAGTATTAATTGTATTGAATTGACGGGGTAATACATATACTCCTTTTGTAAACTAAGTGTGCTTGCTGTTTTCAATATGGAACCAAAATGAGAGTGATGGTTTGTAACAAGTGGTACGTTCGGAGCTGTTAGCGGGGAGATGGAATGGAATGACATTAGTAGACGAATAAGTTTGAGTGGCATCTTAAAAAGTAGGAAAGATCACAATATGAAGATAAAGTTGGAATTCAAGAGTACAGACTGGGGCAAATATTGATGTATAGGAAGGGGAGTTAGGGATTGGAATAACTTACCAAGGGAGATGTTCAATAAATTTCCAGTTTCTTTGAGTTCATTTAAGAAAAGATTAGTAAAACAACAGATAGGGAATCTGCCACCTGGGTGACTGCCCTAAATGCAGATCAGTATTGATTGATTGAAACTGCTAAACATTTAAACCAATTGTTTGACATGGAACTCCCTACAAGGGGCGCTCTGGTAAACACCACTCGGTTATGTCATTAGACGTGACATGCATAGAAAAATAAAGAAAGGACACTTAAGTAATTGTTGATGGCATTGCTCAATGCAATGAGCTGATAGGACAGTTGTATAAATTTTTGTCTTAATATCAGTAGAATTTTCTTCATTTTCCATTTCCAGTCTTTTGCATTGAAATGTGAATCAAGTACCTCCTCACTTTTTCTCTACCACTCCCTTCCTTCCTCGAATATTTTTTCTACATTTACTCCATTCTTCTCTGTACTCTCCTTTCCATATCCATTCAGCCTTTTCTGGGCATTCCCCGATGTCTTTCTCTTATGACTTTCTCTGTAAATACTTACTTTGGTACTCTATCCTCTTCCATTCTCATCATGTGTCCATACCATTTTAGCTTACGGGACTCTATCTTGCCTTTCAGTTCAGGGAATCCAATCATCTCCCTGATGTCTATGTTTCTGACTTTATCCCTTCTTGCCCTCCCTATTATTTCTCTTAAGGAATTTCATCTTGGCCTCTTGCGTTCTGCTTTCATCATGTTTTATTGTTGTCCGTGTGCCTGATGCATATGTCAAAATTGTTTTGTAATACATTGGGTGCAGAATTTTCTCATGTATCTTTCGGACGTCCCAGGTACAGACTATACATCTCACACATTAGTAAAACTCATTGGCTTGTTCAATTCTCTTTCCAATTTCTTAATTTATTTTCCCATCTTCTGCAATTATTCTCCCCAAATACTTGCAGCTTTTTCCACAACTTCTAATGGTCTTCCATTTACTTCAATATTCCCACTTCCTTCTCTATTACCTCTCGACACCATTACTATCATACACTCTTCCATACTTATTTTCATTCCATATTCCTCTATCTCCTAATTCCATACAGTGTCTTGTTCTTGTGCTTCCATTTCATCTTCTCCTCATATTACTGTGTCATCTGCAGAGATGCCTGTTGGTTCCCATTGTTTGTATACTTTTGTGGATTTCTACCATGACTGTAGTGAAGATTGGAGGGGATAAAACACATCCTTTTTGAAGTCCTGTTTCTACTTTGAACCAGATAGTTTGTCCCATCGTAGTATTCATACTACTTACTCACTTGTCTGTCATGGCTTTTATAATTGGTTCTCCTATCCCTGCCCTTTTTTTTTATCAATGCATCGGAGATCACGTGCCATGGTACACTAACACATGCCTTGTAAATATTGATAAATATCATCACTGAATCCAGCCTAAATTTCCATCTGTTCTCCATCACGTTCGTTAGGTTCACAGATTGAAAAATTTTAAAATTCTGTTTACACTGAATATGGAGTACGACACCATATGGAAGTGAAACACGGATGCCGAAAACACAGAGTTGAATCCTTTGAATGGCCATGATATCAGAAGTTCTTGATTATCAGATTGATAGAAAATGTCTCAAATAAAGAAATAATGAATCAGCTGGATGAGGGGAGAATGTTTTGAGAGAATTTGATCCTGAGAAGGAAAATTTTGATAGAACAAATCTCAAAGAGTTGTCATCTTGTTCAGTTAGTTTTGAAGCTAATTGCAAAGGATATAAATTGTAGGAAGGGAGTCTCCGTGGCTCAGACGGCAGCGCGTCGGCCTCTCACCGCTGGATACCGTGGTTCAAATCCCGGTCACTCCATGTGAGATTTATGCCGGACAAATCGGAGGCGGGACAGGTTTTCCTCCGGGTACTCCGGTTTTCCCTGTCATCTTTCATTCCAGCAACACACTCCATTCTCATTTCATAGCAACTATCAGTCATTAATAAATCACTTTGGGAGTGGCGACCCTATCATACTAATAGCCTTTATCTTCTTCATTCATTCCATCCCTGACCTGGTCAATGACTGGAAAACAAGTTATAGATTTTCATAAATTGTAGGAAGATTTCAAGATATAGACCCAGGTGATCAGAGTGATATGCAAACGGAATAGTCACTGAATTTTCAAGAAGTTTTGTGCATTTCGATCACAAGCGATGCGCATTGGATTTTTAATAAGAAAGGTCATCTTGTTGCGGTTTCAGTTCCATATAAAACTGTATGATATATGGTGTCATATAATACTAGGGGTCCTTTGACTATGATCTTGATATTGACAGATATGTTAACTTATATTTCCTATTTAAGTGATCACTGTTTTAGAAGTCATGTAAAACTAGACGCCTTTAGCTATGATCGAAGTATCAGTCATAGAAAACTTGAGGTCCTTAGCTATGATCACAATATCAACAGGCATATCAAATTTTGAGTTCTTCATTATGATCATAATATGATGATCATGTAAAATTACAAGCTTGATGCTTAGTCTGTTGACAAACAACATAAGTAGCAATGACATCAACAAGGTAATATATTTTTCTGGCTTATGTTTCAGTGTAAGGTCATTGGAAGTAATCAACGATCCCAGTACCTTCTACTTCAGTTGCAGTACGAAATGGACCTGGAAATAAAGATCAAAGAGGAACCAGCCGGGCTTGAAGGAACAACAAATGCATCACTTGTAAGTCTCATTCCAGATAACATTATAGAAACTTACTCTTAGCAGTTCAGACAGAGGTATAATTTACTATGTGCTTCCCCAATATTAACACCAGCAGTCACCATTTGCTGCATGGACATCTAAGTGTAGTATGACTCTGTTTTGTTTCTTTGTCTTGGAATACACCACAACATGCTACACAAAGCTGCCAACTCTTAGGAACTTAAGGTTGTGGTTGGATTAGTCTGTACTTTTTACTGTCAGTATCTAAATAACTTTCCTGTAGGGAATGCACCTCTTCTATTTTCCCCCTCCGATTATAATAGAGGATGGTTGGCCCATTTAATTGATTTTAAAACTAATATTCTCCAACAGTACTGCACCACCATTAGCACCACATGTTAAAAATGATTACTCCTACCATAATTAGTGTAGAAGAAGTTAAATCACAAATCATTCGTTAGTGTTTTTGAGACGATACGCCAGTCTGCTAAACAAAAAGTCAACACAGGTGTGATTATTCTGGGTTACCCTCACATCCACAATGTGCTGGAAGATATTATGTGTGTTGAAGAAAGAGCAGGTTTGCCTATGACATGTGAGGGATAAAATAGCTCAAAATCTGAATATACTTATCTCAAAATAAGTATTTTGCTTAGGCGTTGAATTCATTCAAAAAGTCTGAGTAGTGATTAGCTCATTTTATTCCTCAAATGCAGGTCAGCCTATGTTATATAGAGAACCATGTCTAAGGGCTCTAGAATGTAGGATTTCTGAGAAGAATTTCTTAAGGCTCTTAAGGCACATTAAACAGAGTTTTTCTTTCCTCTTATTCATTATTTCCCTGTCCTTTTTGTTCATCCTTTTCATCCATTCCTTAGTTCAGCTACTGTTCTCTTCTATATTGAATGCGTTAAGTTGGTATATTGTAGAACTTGATACTTTAATTCACTTTTAGTAGTAGGTTAACTTATATTAAAATGAGCTTTTATTCACAGTACCTTCCCCCCTTTAATGCTGACAAGGTTTTATGAATTCAAGTGAAAAATTTAAATGTTTTGTCATAGATCATAAAGGAACTTCTGAAACTGAAGATGTACACTCCAACACTGCTGACTCTGCACTGACAGTGTTCTCATCTCCACAGTTCTTCACAGAACACTAGATGACATGCTTGTAGTAGTAAAATATTTCATTTCTAGTTGCTTCTTCTTTGGGCTACATCACATATTTTGCTGGTATATGACTGTGATAAGTCTGCTTCATTCATGTTTTTTTTTTTTTTCATTTTAAACTTGGAAGCATTGATATATGCTGTTTGAAACAGAACTGCATTAATGGTTTATGTAGCCCCTGTGATCTTAGCAAAACCAGAGTAGAGAATATGATTCCATTATTTCAAGGTATTTTATCTGCCTATAAACAAACTGTATGCTGAGAACAAAAAATTATTTAGAACAGTTGTAACGCTTCTAATTAGTTCACACAACTTTTATGATTTGATTGATATGATTGTACATATGAAAACAGTTCATACAATTTAGTGTTTATGCCTATCACTGCTTCTTTCCAAATTCTGTGTGAGATAGCCCCAATTCCATCCCTGGTATTATATCTTCTGATATGGCTAGAAAATATTTTGCATTTTATATTTTGTTCTCCATCTCATCCTTTCTCTGACATAAGGAGTGGGCAAGAATAGTAACACCATTCTCAGTACAGCCTTTGGTTATAACAGTTTTCTGCTGGTAGAAATCATCCTTAAACATCAGTGAAATTCTGAAAGTAACTGTAATACTGGAAATCAATGAATTAACATATCCATTTGTTAGTGACAGTATTTGTAGGTGTGTGTTATGAGCATACCTAATATATCTTATTTTCCACAGGAAAATTTTGAACACGTATCAGAAGTGATAGCTCTGAAAAAAGAAGTTAAATCAGAGTTAACAGAGCCAGGGTCATCGCAGGAAAACTCTCATGAGGTAATGTACATAATTTGATAAGCCATCATCAGGAATTGGAAATAGGTAGAAAATTGCTCAACAGATACCAGGGTTTGATCCTTCATTTCAGGGCACATGATTGATAGTCCTACAGAAAATATACTTTTTTAAGAGATTGACTGTTTACTTACCTAGTTTTCACTTTTCCTTCAAGTTGTTCCACAATCTTGCGTTATGATTCGTGCAGCAGTTAGGATTATTCCAAAGACCTCTATTCTATGTTATTTGGGATCTGGTATCATTCCTACTAATAGTTTTGAATTTGTAAATAGTTTTGAACACAAAGTAGCTAAAAGACACATTGTTTTGTTATTGTTACAGGATATTTTACTAGTTGATTCCAAATGAAACAACTTTGTTATCTTATTGATTATATTAATTATTGATTTCTAGATAATTTGTTCATACAAGTTGTAGGTTATATGCTTCTTTACTGTCAGCATTCGCTTGTTTACCACACACATTGCAGCCATCTCTTGGGAAGTGAAAAATATTGTTATTCTCCCTAATGTGGTCTGTGGTGTTACTAGTCCATTTTGACTTATAATATTTGTACCAGGAAGTACACCTCAACCCCGCACATTTAATAGAAGTGCCTTAAGGAACACTATCTATTGAACAAAACTTGAAACTGCTAATGCATAAAGTAGTAATCAGAAGATGTCACTACTGAATAACTGAGTAATATTTTATTTTAAAGTTACTTAAACTGACTGGATTTCTTTGTTTTGTTTTGGTGTACATCTAGAAGTTTGAACTTTTCTCCATAGATGTCCGTACAAAAAACTGAAGTCATGCACTCTGGTGCAACGTGTAATAATTAATGATTTAAAGAAGTCTTGTGTTTATAAGTTTTCTCATCTAAATTGACTTTCATGTATTTTGATAGTTCATGGTTTGCAACACTTCCTTCTCATCCTGCCAGCTTTGGAGTCTGGCCAATCACAAATTTTCTGTATTTATTTTTTGGCCAATCATAAGCTTCTTGTATCTACTTGAGTATCCAATAAATTGAGAGGGTGTGGTCGGATTTAGTCCAATGCCTTCTCAAACCCTCCCCTCGGGTATAAATGCCGCGGCTTTTTCTAGTTACCTCGTCTAAACCCGTCAAATTTCTGAGTGTGTGTGTTAATAGAGGAGGCGGTGTGCCTAATTGTTCGGCAGGAAGTACATCAGCCCAGGTAAAAGCCACCAGTTTTCTATCTCTCTATCTATTTCTGCAAACTCACCCGAGGTGTAGGTTCTTATATTTAACTATGTAATCATCTGTTTTCAATAACGTAAACTTTCTTTCTGCTAATGTAAAATTTTATACAGACTTAAACTGTAAATCTGTGAATAGAGAATTCTTTACCATCTCGAATTCCCCTTCAATTTATCTTGAGGTGACTACGATTTTGTAACTTTTTTTCCTCCTGTAAATCACTCATTAACTTCTTTTACGAGTCACCTCAGTAGTGTGGGATTCCCTAGCCTCTGCATCATCGGGCCACAAGCCCAAGTAGGGTATTAAATCTTGGTTTTAAAGGAGCGCAAGTGTACGGCTCCATACATTTTGAGTTTGGGCCAGTATTTTATCCTGTTCTTCTTTTCCACAAAGGCCCAGTAGTATGGGTAATAGATGCCCCTGTGTAAAGGAATTGTAAATTGTACGTTGTGCCTTAAGAGGCAAGAAATTGTAAGGTTTGAGCATAGCCTCCTTGGTTGAATTTAAAGAGCATGTAAACTCTTTCGTGATATTGGTGTAATATTGAGGGGACCTTCGGAAGGCTGTACGTGTAACCTTTGGAGCAAGGTGCTCTTGAACTGTGTCTTGGGAGATATCTCTCGTTATCTAAACAAACACAACATTTGTGAAGTTGTAAACTTGTAAATTGGAGCTGGAAGCTCAAAACTTGTAATTTCCAACCCTTGCGTTTCTATTTTTGTTTGCTATTTTGTATCTGACATTTTGTTCCTTCACCTAGTGAAAATTTTTGTTAAGTTTGAGATCTGAAAAGAAATATAACCTTTATTTTAATGTTTAAATTAATCTTTGATATCGTAGATAGACCCATTCAAAGCCGACACGTTTTTTCACCTCTCTGCGTTCCACAGATAATCCCGGAACAATATTACTTCAACATGCAAGGAATAGATAAGCGATTCAAGAGTTATCTTGCCTTTATATTTCGTAGTTCGTAAGGGATAGTGTTTGTGAATATGGCTAGTAAGTTCACCGTTACTCACCTGAACTTTCGTTACGTGAATGAATTCGTCATTACCAGGATATGTTGATTGTCGATTCCCATAGAGAACCTCAAACATTTGTTCCGAATGAGTAAATTTATAATACCAATATAAATGGTCCATCCAAATGTCCAATAATGGACCATTTATATTGGTATTACCAGGATACACATTAGATCACTGTCATCGCCCACTTCATAGCATTCGTGTCATCTTCTTTCAGTTTGACTACGTTTCTATGGGATATTTCATTGCCCATTTATTGAGATATTCATTTCAACATCTCTTCTGGGAGTTCTGGGTTAGCTGCTGAAAGTATAGCCTTGTGGGCAAGGTTGTATAATCATGATCAGAGAGTGAAGTAATTGGCTCTCCTATAAGGAAATGGGATATTGTTAGGTAGGAAGTGTCAAAAGGGTCATCATTTAGCTTTGGTGAGGGGATGTGAGTATGTGTTGTAATAATGGTCCCTTCTTTGTTGTTGGAGCGATAAGAACCCATCACTCATCTGAGCTGATATACAGACTCTTGACAACTGCTTCCCAGATTCCACCAGTGTGGTGCTGCAGAAGGGATGAAATGCCACTTGAGTCCCATGCCTGCAGTGGTGTGAAAAGTAGGTTTTCTGAGGGTTGTTTTGTAGAAAGGCCTTGATTTCTGTAGCTGCTCCAAAGAAGTTTGTTCCATTATTGCTGTAAATATTCAGGAGTTGACCTCTATGAGAACTAAGTCGATAAAGTGCGGAGAGAAATGTTGTGGTGAGATCAGGTATCATGTCTATTTAGACAGCCTTGGGAGATAGGCGGTCTGGTCTTGTTCTATTTCACACGATTTTTTACTAGAATTGGGCGGGCATACTCTATGCTAGTTATAACAAATGGGTATGTCAGGGTTAGAGGCACCTTTTGTGTATTTTGCATTAATTGTTCTGAGTTATCTGCATTCAACTTAGAACACTTGAGATGTGTATGAGTGTGGCTTCTTTCAGTCCCCTTTGCTGATGAGATCCTAAACGTTTCTCTCAGTGTGTTGAGTGCCATTATGAAGTAGATGAAGGTGTTCTGCCATCATAATTATATTTGTGAGATGAAGCAGAATTTCTAATTCTTCCAGTCCACTAGTATTGGAGTATTGTGCAGTCTTCCACCGACAAGAAGATGTCCTTCCTTATGTATGATTGGATGTATAGTCTTTATATGAGTTGATAGTTTCCTACACAACATTAGTCTAACATTTGTATACATGGTTCATCTCCGATACAAACAGTGGACTTTAATTTCTCTCCATGGGTTGTTTACAACAATCTCAGATAATTATATGTCACAAATCTCATGACTGGTCTATATTAAAATGTACATTAATTCAACAATGTTACAAAAGTTTATTGAAATCCATGTATTCAGTACACGTTGGGTTCTTAATATTAAGATTTTGATCTTGTCATACTAATTTAAGGAGACATGTTTTGCCCATTGCATGGGCATCATCAGCCATGATCTCATTCCTAAGGGATAAAAATCACGTTCCTGATCACTCTAGTCAAAGTGTTACATAGAGGAACGTGTGTTATAAATATGAGGAGACTTGTTGTAATTTCACAAATGACAATTTGCACAATTAAGACATGTCTAAATTCACAAATTCCAATTTACACAATTAAGGCACGTCTAAAAGATGTTTGGTGAAAGGATGTATGTGTTATGAGAGTGGTCCATTCTTTGTTGGTGAAGCGATAAGAATCCATCACTCTTCTGAGGTGATATATCAGACTCTTGACAGCTGCTTCCCAGATTCCACCAAAGTGTGTTGCTGCAGGAGGGATGAAATGCCATGTCAGTCCCATGCCTGCAGTTGTGTGAAGAGTTGGTTTTCTGAGGGTTGTTTTGTGAGAAAGCCTTGATTTCTTTAGCTGCTCCGAAGAAGTTTTGCCATTATCGGTGTAAATGTTCAGCCTACAGCCAACACTGCATAAGCTAAATGCTCCGCCCATCTCCTCTCCTTCGCCACACTCCGTTCCCGAAATGCCACACAGATACAAGATGTGGAAGTGTCATTTGTTCTGATGCTGCAAAGGCAACTAGTTAACACCAGAAAGGTCGAGGGGGTAAGTAAATGTATACACAGCGTTTTTTGTCAATTTTAACCCTTATTTCCTAATCTTGAATATCTTCCTACCCTCCTCATTACAGATTCTTTACCACACATCCCTCAATAGTAGATTTCAACATTGAAGCTGTAGCCAACTTCAAGCATGAGCGTCCCCATTTGACTAATAAGACAGGAGGAGGTTATCACATCAGCTAGTAAAGACATACACATTAACACACATTCATGAACATCTTTTCACTTCTACAAAAAAAAGAAGACTGGCCTCACGATCCAAATACAGGTTTAACAGAGTTTCGCCCATACGGGAAACCGGGGAATGTCAGGGAATTCAATAAATAGCAGGAAATCCAGGAAATAAGAGGGAATTCAGAAAAAAGTCTCGAAATTCGTTCTTCTACCAGATGAAATGGTCATACCATGTTTATCCATTAATAGAAGCACATGTTTCAATTTTTATAACATTAATCTTGGGTATGTCTTTTATGCCAGGAATAAATTGTAAATAAATCTGAATAAACATTAAAGAAAACAAGTGTGATCTTGAATGTGAAGTAACCAATAGCATCAGTAGCTATATGGATAGGCTATAGCAAGCAGTAGCGACTATGATTGATCGACTGATCGATCGAATTTTCAATGTTTTGATCTGCTTACTATTGTATATTCTGTGTTGTTGGGGAATGGCAAGGCCTACATTCCGTTCTCAATTTTCTAATCGCTTAAATACATTGCATCCACAACAAAATTTGCATATAGGCAAAATACCACAACCCAACGGATGACTGTTTGTTTATTTTGAAATGACATGTGCGATAGTCACTACCTCGTAAAATGTATATAGTGACAAAAAACACTGACTGAATGCAGGAAATGGGCCGACGACCTTCGATGTTAGGCCGCTTAAAACAACAAGCATCAACAACAACAAGAATGTAGGAAAGTGTGAAATTCGCTGAAACTTAATACTCATTCTAGTGCTCATTATTATTATTATTATTATTATTATTATTATTACAATTATTAAACGTACTGATGTAGGTAAACCTTGTAGTCTAGTGATTTGAAGGTGTTATACAGCAGTGGAAGTGATAAAAACTTGCAGAAATTTACATTTGTATATACCCACATGTTTTGTCGGTATTGATCTTCTTTTTGTTCCAAATTTTCATTGTAAAGAAAATGGCCCACTGAAACAATGGAGTTGGAAGCCCAGCCACTACCAGTGCTGCCAACATACGCTGCCTCATGAAGTGTGTGTGGACGACTTCATTAATTCAGACAGCTTCCTTGAAAAAATTGTGCAGGCCATTTTGACCTGCATAACAGAAGTGGTCATAAAAGAACTTGAAAAAAGTTTAAAATTTAATATCAGAACACTTTCAGAGTTACCTAAAAAGCTTGATAAGAACGAGACAGAAATCCACAAACTGAAGAAGGATAGGGATGCCAAGTGTGATTCATTGGAGCAATACAGCAGAAGTAATGAAAGAATTTTCGGCATCCCTGAATGTTCGAACGAAAGCTGTGATGAACCAGTGCTGAACGTGTGCAAAGCAGTAGGTGTAGATGTTAGACTTAATGGCATTGATAGGTGTCACGGAGCAGGACATCGATCACCAGGGAAAATGAGACCTATCCTAGTGAAATTTTTGGCCTATCGCTCATGTCAGGATATCTTCCCTAGGAAAAGGAAACTGAAAGGCTCATCCACGAAAATCCATGAAGATGTAATGGCTATCAGAATGTCCATCTTGAAAATGGCAATTCAGCATTTTGGTTGTACAAACACTTTGACTTACTCAGGAGACATCGTAATCAGAAATGCCGACGGGATGAAATTAAGAGTGTGCCAGTTAATGGAACTTCCTATGGCATAAGCTTCTGTTTCAGTGCTGCCTTATCACTTGGCAATGTGAGTCCATTCCCATCTTTCAACATAAGTCTCAGCTGAGAACCTAGTTTTTTCAAGTAGCTTTATCTATGTATCTAGCTCACTACTTATCTATCCATTTACTGTATTTATTTATCTATTTATCTAAATATCTATTTGCTTATCTCCCTTCTGATCCTACCACCTGTCCATCTACTTACCCTTTTTATTAATTTCCCTAACTGGTTCTAACTTAAGTTAGGCCTCCATATTACGTCCACATAGATCTCACACCAACACTACGTACAATAAGCTCCTACTTGTGTATTCTGTATGCCTAATTTGCTGTTGCACATTATTATTATTATTAATATTATTACTACTACGGACAATTTCACTATCTAAAATATGTTAATTGCTGACCATTCATAGGATATAGTCGCATGCTGTGTTCTAGTTAATTTTATTTTACTAATTGGCAATGCATACCACAGCCGTATTCCCTATGACCATAGCAATACTTTCCCTTGTCACACTTCCCCTTCCCAATCCATCCCTTCAACCTGTCTACCTGCTAGTCCATTGACCCAATCCCCACTCCTTGAAGCTGCAACACACATTCTCCAGTCAGCCCTAAATAGACATAAAAGCGCACTTCACATGTCACCTTAATGCAAAGAGTTTAGTTTCTCAAGCTCGTATTCATGAACTAAAAGCGATTTTCATACTACTGTCCTTTGATATAATCTTATGCAGTGAAAGTTGGTTCAAAGTCAAACAGCAGGCTAAGAATCTGGAATTACCTGGCTACTGCCTTCTGAGGAATGAGAGACTTGGCAAAGGGAGAGGTGGGGTCTGTGCTTTGTCTCTTCGTGCTTGATACCTCAAATTATCTGTCAGTCTCCTCAACCGTATGAGCGAAAACCTGAGTACATGTTCATAGAGATACAGGTCTCTACTGTGAAATGCTTAGTAGGTGCTGTATACAAGCCACCTAAAGCTCACCGTCTGAATGACTTAGAGACAGATCTTAACAGAACCTATGTACAAACATGTTATAATGATGGGAGACTTCAATACAAACCTTCTAGATTCAGATCCTTCCAAAACCACCCATCTATTGAACATGTTTCTGGCATGCAGTATGGCGATCCTCCTACTTTCTCCCACTCACCACACTAAAACTTCACACACACTACCGAACGTAATAGTAACGAACAACCCTGACAGAGTATTACATCATGGCCAGATATCTCCTCCCGGACTGTCAGCCCATGACATTATCTTTATGTCTTACGCACTGCAATACCCCAAACATAAACCTAAATATGTGACTTACAGAGACTATAGCCATATTGACATCGAAAAATTATTGAAAGACGCTATTTCGATGCTGTGGCAGGAGATAACTCATACAACTATCATTGACAACATGGTCAACCTTTTCAATAACATGATATTTCACATTTTTGACAAACACGCCCCTCTATGAACAGCACGCATCTTTAAAAGCCTCCTCCGTGGATAAAAAATATTAGAAGTAATGATGGCCAAGCGGGATGCAGCTCATAGGAAGTATAAACATTACCCGACAGAGGAAAACTTTATTACAAATGACTATGTATTAAAACGGCTGATACAGTAAGAAACGCTCGACTATCGTTCGCCCATGACCTTATAAAACCTCACGTAAGACCCGGTACCTTATGGAAGTCAATCCGACAATTCGGACTAAATAAACCGAACAAGGTAGACGATTTGGAGTTGTCTGTTGATGAATTCAATAATCACTTAATGTCTTCCCATGTTCAGTTAAACGAAGAAGCAAAAGAAAATCTTTTGAGTGCAAATTACAACCCACTACGCATAGGCAGAGACAAATTTTATTGTAGTTATGTCTCACCTCTGCAAGTGAAAGCGCTTTTCTTGCAAATTAAAACTAAATCCACAGGAGTGGACAACATATGCATTATAATGATAAAGAAAATTATCGACACCATTATTCCAGTATTGACATTCATATACAACTTCTTCCTTCAAAACAGTGTATTTCCAACTGTCTGTAAAATGACCCTGGTACATCCTTTACAAAAAACAAAATCTCCTAGACTAAACAGTGACTACAGACCTATTAATATACTGTCTATAATAGCCAAAGGACTCGAACACATTGTGCATAATCAAATCACGAACTATCTCAACGACCACGACATACTAGACCCACACTAGTCAGCTTTCCGACGAAATCACAGTACATGTACTACCTTACTAAGCGTGAGTGATGAGGCTACTGATGAGCAAAAGCTGACAATTCTAGTATTGTTGGACTTCAGCAAAGCATTTGACTCTGTAGACCATGAGTTGCTCCTATCCAAACTTTATCGCCTAGGGTTCTCCTACAGTACTCTGAAATTGATGGGAGCCTATTTACGCGAACGTCACCAAAGTGTCGTCAATCAGGGTACCTTTTCTTCGTGGCAATATGTAAAAACATGTGTAACACAAGGGTCAACTCTAGCTCCCTTGCCACTTTCTGTCTTTATCAATGACTTAGCTAAACAGCTGACTCATTTTAAATGTCACATTTTTGCTGGCAACGTACAATTGTGTATCCATGCAAAACCAAGAGACGTTTCGGAAGCAATCGAGGAAATTAGCATGGATCTAGTACGCCCTCCTTGTGGCATTGCCACATAGGTTAGCATTGGGAGCACTCTACACCCAGGGTCTTGATGGGTTCTTTTATTGTTGTGGGGCTGTTTCATAGGATCACAGGACTTTGTATGTGCCTCAGCTAGCTAATATGTTCCGGTGAATAGAAATCGCATCAACGGTGGAAAATTGGATTCGGAATCCTATCGGGCGGCTTATTATCAAATTTCTATATTAAAGTTTCTAAGCCAATCGCCGTTATGTTTGCATCACCTATTTTCATAATTTATGACATGCTTGTAACAATCGAGACCTTGTCTTGAATTAAAATTGAGTATACCAAATATGATCTTGGAATTTGAATTAATTTCATAAGTAAGGCCATGTATATCTATTTTATAATGAAAAGATGGAGATATTCTGGATCGGATGATATTTATCAATATAAATGATCCTACTAGTTAAGACGAAACCAAAGTATAACCCAGATTTCAAATATTACCGAAAAACAAATTGGTAATGACATAAAACGGCTGTCGTAATTTAATTAATTTATACCCGATTCAACATAATGCAGTGATTTCAAATTGATCATTCCTCATTTTATAATAGCTATTTGAAATTCCAAACCTAAATCTATATTTATTCAATAACATGCCTAAACCTGGAAAATTACTATTATGACCGTGTTCTTTCTTTTGCTCCACAAGTTTTAGGTATTCTTATTCCTTCAGTTTTGATTTGATGTCTGATTTTCAATAGGTGAATCTCGTTCATGTCAAATTCAGCTGATAATAATGTCTTTTATATGTGATGCCTAACCTAATTAAAATAAATAATCATCACCACCTTAACTAACTCGTACGTCCTTATGAGGTTCGCCTCAATGCGACAATAATTACACGTCCATCCTCGCGCATACCTTCGAGGATCATGTTACCTTAATGCTAATGCATGAAATAAATAATCAAAGATAATATACATAAGGACAAGAATATATACACTCAAATGTTAATAAAACCACATACGGCATCTCTACTACATCTACTGAACTACCATGTCCATGAAGTAAACATCTAACTTATTAATATCACGTCATATATCCTCGAAGCCGTACGCGTGGTAAGCCTTATGCACGCCTCAAACACGTCGCCGTCATACCGACTAAAAACCCTAATGATTGACATACATTTTGAATATGACATCCGAAACGTAACGATAATCGATAGGACAATTGTGACCGACATCTCATCGCAATTAATAATTATCTGCCTTACCATCTTAGCCTACACTTACATATCAACATTACGATCCCAGCATTCAATCATGTAAGAGTATTATAACCTTAACATCATCTTATACCAGGGCATTACAATTTCAGCATTAGCTTATATACGAGTGTTACACCTCCTTTTGCTTTATCTAACTTCACACTGGCATAACGCAATTAAATAATACGTTCTATGTAGCGACATCAAGATAAATCTTCATTGTCACCTCCCATCTTATTAAATAATCCACACAGCACAGCACTTTTCATTATTTCAACCACTAAATTTTATGTAAGCTAACCCACACATCAGTGGCATATCACGATATCATCCCCATATTTTATTATTCATCATCATAATAACTATTACCACCACAAGCACTTAATACACTTGAATTATTCATCAACACAATGACCACCATCATCGCAGGTACTTAATATATTTGACACTCACACCATCATCATTATCATTATTATTATTATTATCTCACGTTGATTTACACTAGTGTCATTACTCACAACATTACTACATTTGTGTCACATACTTGCATTACCAAGGTTAGCTTCGCGATAAATATGCTGATTCTATGTTAATGTTGTTACATATGTGTACATAGGCTCGTGTCTTCCAGTAATCACGGCACTACAACATAATATAAGCGATGTCGAAGTCATCCACTAACATAACCATTCATTCACTCGCATGGTATCGTATCATATCGAATGCCGAGTCGCCAAACGCATATGGGAATTCCTATATACCAAATAACATAATATCACGCCGCTCGAGGTGTAATTACTATTACGTTTTGGCGAACTACTTCCGAACATGTACTACATATACATTACTACCTACATTAAAGAAAGTAGTAACTAAAATAAAATACAGATGCATGTTGCATCAAATAAAGTGCACACAGTAAAAAGACATCATTATAATGGAAAGCAGTTACTGACTTGAATGGCCAGGGTTATATGAATCACTGGCTTAGGTTATCCATCCCGGTAACCACTCCACCATCTCAGCTGGATCTACTCGTACATGTTTTAGCACTCCATATTCTCCTGTGAATTAGTACTTCTTGAATACATTTCTGACATCATTTTAGACTCATGCAGATTACACCTGAAAAAGGTTAATATTAGTTCTTTGACAACACACAGAGCCACTAGTAAATCAATTACGCATACACTTCTGATTATATGAAGTTTTTACGATACGGACAATCTCTATTATATATCGTATTGCTCCTTCTGTAATGGCTTGGCCTTTATACAATCATACGCATATCACCGTTATTTTAGGCCAGGTGCATTCGCTTAACTGCATATACATATCCCCTAATAACTTCCTTTTGCATACAATTTCTAATTTTTCGTATCATTTCCATACTACCATCACATTGACATTAACAATGAACAAGAATACTTTTAACGTTTTACACAATTCATAGAATAACAAAATTAGAAACTAGATGTGGAACTATATCTTAGGTGTTTACTTACATCAAGTGACACCTAGATGTCGCTACCGTTCTTATTAACAAATATCGATATTTTATACTCCGTAACATTACCCTATGTGTTCAATCTTTGGTTTCGTCTTGTTTTCATACATTCTACATTTGATTTAATTCTAACAATATTTACACATATATACACGTTTTCTCCGCTTAGAGATGAAAGTAAAGTCCTTTCTTCACAATCACTTCATTGCGTATTCGACATTTATAAACCTGTCCTCGTCTAAACTGCTCCGGCGCCATGTTTCCGGACCTCGTGCTAGTTGGTTTTGTTTGCGCTGTAGCATATGTCACACATGAATACGGCACACTAGAAGCCATAAGCTAATGATCATCCCAGCATGGACTTATTTTAAACCCAAAATATCCCAAACCATAACCGTTGCCCACTCAAGACTTATTTCCACTAATTACTGCATGCCCACTCCTCAGGTATGACTTCAAAAGCAAGCTTTACTCTAAAAAGTCTCGGAGTGGGCATTGAACAGCACCTCTCGTGGACGGATCAGACAATATCTGTGAGTAGACGATTTTTCGCGATGCTGCACCTATTGAACAATTTCAAATTTACTTTCCCCATTCAGTTTAAGGAAGAAACTAGTTGAAACCCTCGTTCTTCCAATATTCGATTATTGTGACGTAGTTTACAAAGGCATGAAAACCGAGCTTCGGGATAAACTACGATGTGCACAGAATGCCTGTGTAAGATTTATATTTAATCTGAAATTTTCAGATCATTTTACCCAGACTTATGTCGACCTCGGATTGCTACGCCTTGAAGACATACGCAAGCTGCATACCCTAACTTCATTGCATCAAATCCTTACCTTACAATCCCCATCTTACTTGTATGAACAATTTCATAGCCTTTCTGAACACCGTGATCAAAACACCAGAGCGCTGAGCTCGACATTGCTCGCTATTCCTAAGCAAAAATCATTTACCTACAATAATTCCTTCACTGTTGTGGCCAGCCGTGAATGGAAATTCCTTCTGCAGGAGTTCAGAGGGATATCAAACTGAGCAAGATTTAAAAGTGTATGCTCAAAATATCTGTATGAAACGAGCTTGTAGAGCGACAGATTTCTTCTTATTCACCTCCTTTCTCCTAATCCTGGCCTTTCCTCCTCATCTTCTTCTTCTCCTTATATCATTCATCAGTAGTGTTAGAGAGTACTCAGCTGTGGTTCCCTGCATAGTTCACCTTATCCCGATCCTCATTTTGAAATGTTTTTCGCCAACAATAAAAACACGAAAACTGTAATATTTGTTTGTGGGTAGGATTCTCCAAATTATTATTATTATTATCATCATTATTAGTGTGTGTTTTTTATGGTACTTAATAGTTGAATAGCCGAGCTGAGTAGCTCAAACGGTTAAGGTGCTAGCCTTCTAACCCCAACTTGGCAGGTTTTATTCTAGCTCAGCCCAATGGTATTTGAAATTGTTCAAATACGTCCGCCTTGTTTCGTTAGATTTACTGGCACATGAAGGAAAGCTTGCAGGACTAAATTCTGGCACATTGGCATCTTGAAAAATTGTTTAAAGCGGGGATTGAAATTTCTGCACTTAGCAAATTCATTGCGGAGCTGAGTAGCTCAAGAGGTTAAAGTTTCTTATTGTGCGTGAACGTTGACTATTCAGCATGAAAGCAGTTTTGTTCTTCAAAATTATTATTGCAAACTTTTCAAACTTTTGAGTGTAGTTAGTAAGACGTAAAGAGAATATTATTATTGCCCCCCTCCCCCCGTGAAAGGAACTCGAATTTGATGTGTTTCAATTAAACAAACAAGCTTTTAATGTACAGTCCTTTAGTTAGCATTCTTGTTTCTTGCCAATGTAAAGAAGCCACTGGTTCGATTCCTAGTTTGGTCGGTGATATTTAATTTATTTTAGCTCGATGGTTGTGTGTATTGAATCCTTTTGCTATTATGATAGTCAGCAGTCCAAGGGAAAGTGTGCTGAATTTGATTACCAGGTGGCCTGGGGATTTTTTAATTGCTCCCTGCTCTAATGTTAGGTGCCATGTGATGTAAACATTTCAGCAGGAAATTACACATCTCCAGGTTTCAAATCTGCAGCCCACAGTTCGATGCGCGAACAATAAACTTTGTATTCCCTGTCTTAGCAATTAAGTTACTTCCAAGTCTGGTCAACTTGCTCGTACCGCCAATGTTCTTTTTCTAAGATGTGCATGCTAGGCTAATTGCAAAAACAATGAACTTTGTATTTCATGTCACAGCAAATATTTCCAAGTCTAATCAGAATATTCCTACAATCAATTTCATTTTTGCTGAGACGTACATGTGTCACGACCTTACTTAATACAAAATTTGTTGCATTCTCTTTCCACATTCAGTTAACACAGTTTGTGCCAATCGTTCACACTTAGTCTTCAGTGAAAGAAAAGCTTGTTATCGACTCCGGGTCAGGTTGAGGTCTTTCAACATCTTTTCTTCTTATGAACTTAAGACCTTTAGTTCTGAGTCGAAGTTAGCTCCAGGTTTGAGAACCCAAATCAGCGATTGTTTTCTTTGCTCAGAATTAGAAGTTTGAATTTTTGGAGTTAGATATTTGAATAGCACTTCAGCTTTGGGTCCAAGCGTGCTCCATGTTCAAATCCTAGTATTGCTAGTGATTTTTCCTTTGAATCTTGTAACGCTAAACTAGGTGCTTCAGTGAAACACATAAGCTGTTAATGTACAGTCATGTCATTTAGTTAGCATGGTTGTTTGTTTCCCAAGTAAATGAGTCCCGGGTTCAAATCCTAGTCGGGTCGGCGAAATTTTCATTTCTTGTAACTCAAAAGTTGGGTGTTTCTGTACTTAACACACAATAATTTAGTTACTATGGTAGACAGCAGTCCAACGGAAAGATTGCTGAGTTAGATTTCCAGTCGGTGTGGGGAATTTTTTAATTTGACGCAGCTCAAATGTTAGGTGTTTAGAATTAAATAGAAACTTTCAGCGTGCAGTCATTTACTTAGCATAATACTCAGCAGTCCCAGTCACATGTAGTGAACATTTTTTTGATGTTCTGAACGCTTAAGTTTTAATCTCTTAAGTGATATCAACAGTATTATATTTCTAGAATTCTAGAAAAAGGTTTTCCGTGGTTTTCCATTTTCACACCAGGCAAATGCTGGAGCTGTACCTTAATAAAGGCCACGGCCGCTTCCTTCCCACTCCTAGCTCTTTCCTGTCCCATCGTCGCCATAAGACCTATCTGTGTCGGTGCGACGTAAAACAACTAGCAAAAGAAAGGAATTCTAGAATAATTCTAAAATTCAAATTTCTGAGCTCGAATTGTTACAATAAACATTTAGAGTTCCAAACACTAAAATCCAGCAGTACATTACGCAACAACATCTGTGACTCTGCAGCCGCTCAGCTTGAGGACCTTGAAATAGCTTTATAGAGGTATGTCCCTATGAATAGTGCACATGTGTTAAACCTTTCACCATCTCCACAGTCCCATACCATCATCTTGTTCCACATTCAGATCTGACCCCTAGACCATACCTCATTCCCTTTTGCCCTTTAGTTTGTAGCCCTTTTGGCCTTTTGCAGTCACTCAGCTCCATGACCTGATGTCAACTTTCCGCGTTATGCCCCCATGAATAAAGCACATGTATTAAGCTTTACACCATCTGTCTTGTCTTATTAAAATAATGTGAATGGCCGCCATGCACTACGAAGCTCAGCTCCTAAAGCCCATGCACCATGTCTCATCTTGTCTAGTTACGTTAAGCCTGGGGTTGAATGTCAAACTCGAGTCTGTAACGCCCTTGTAAGGTTAAGCCGGGCAGCAAATCCGTGCTTGATAGCTTAAGCCAGCACTCTTGGACATCAAACTTGAGTCTGTAAAGCTAATGACCTTGTAAGGTTAAGCCTAGGGTTGAGTCCATGGCCTGTGATGTTAGGCCTCGAGTCGAATCCATGCATGTTAGGTCATGTGAGGTTAATCATTTTAGTTAGGCATGATTATTACATTACGTGTGTTCTTCATCATTTATTGAACATTTGAGAACTTATGTCTCTCTCGCTATAAGAATCATGATCGAATAACTAGAAGAATGATCACTTTAGCACATTAAGATGATTTGTCAATCTATCTTCCCACATTATAGAAGATAGCCTAATAATGGTTTAATATTTGCATTAATTAGATACGTTTCCTTAATTAGACAAGCTTGGTGTTGTTGAGTGAGCACAGAGAGTGATTTATTACCTTAAACTGTGCTGTTCGCTTCATATGCTCAATAATATACTCTCCATAATGCAATATTGGTTGCTACTTCCTCACTGTTCATAAATATGAGCTATCATTCCATTCTGTCACTTAAGAAGGCTAGGCCATTTCCATTGAGCACTAACCGCCTTCTTAAATAGAGCATCGTATGTTATTAAAGCCTATTATTAACACTCCTTCATTTACATCCACCTTCATTACTTTTAACATAACTTACCTTTATATCATAAGTTTAGTTCCTAATGTACATAAGTAACATTTGGGTGACAATTTATACTTCATTGATGAAATTATGCAAGATGAGGTGTAAATTTATTTAAAGAATTCACAAAGGAATGCACCGTATCCATCCCTGTTAGTGTTTTAGGTTCTAAGTTAAACAAATTGGTCTGTGATTTTTAACACTTAATTGTTAGTGCACTACGCTATTAATGAAATTCAATTACAATATCAACACATTTCAACTGATAGAACTACACTCATCTTCATAAACAACAGAATACCTTGAAAGACTAGAGATAGGAAGTTCATATTCACAGAACATGTTCATTAGTATTTTCTGCAGAAACGATTAGCACTTCAGTACCCCAGGTTCGGCATGTGCCCCGTTGCCTAGTAGGGGCTGGGTCCTCCAGGGGCTTTGATAACTTATTCCATGTGTGATGGCATCAACACGTATAAGGCACAGATTGCGTCCTGGTGTATAGCCATCCATGCTGCATTCACCTGGCTCCACAGTTCATCTTTGGTGGTTGGCATTGGGTCAGAGCTCCACACCCGTCCTTTCACCATATCCCACACATTTTCAATTAGCGCCAAGTCCGATGATCAGGTGGGCCAGGGCAACCGTCTGACATTCTGTGACAACAAGAAAGCACGTGTTCATGCAGCGACATGTGGTCGCGCATTGACCTGCTGAAATAAGGCGTCTGGGGTGTTGTGCAGAAAGGGTGTGGCTAAATTCGCAGGATGCCATTCACGTAGGTCAAACTGGTAACAGTGACTTGGACACACACCAACTGTGATTTGTGGTTGTACCCAAAAGCACCCCACACCATAACGCCTTTAGTTGGCGCTGTATGTCTTGTGTGAAAGCAGTCAGTGTGATGCCTCTACCCCTGTCTGCGGCGACCCAAAATGCGGCCATCATTTTCAAACAGAAAGGACCTGGATTCGTCCGAAAACACTATCTGCTGCCATTCCTGTCCCCAGTGACGTCGTTTCATACATCATTGCAGTCTAGCATGTTTATGCACATTGGTCAAAGTTAGGCGGAGAAGTGGAAGACGCGCTGGTAACCCATATCGTGATCAACGGGGACGGATTGTCACTCCTGGTAGTGAACGATGTGTTCCACTGTTGCGCCAGAGCCGAGGAAGACGCAAATCTGTGCTGCAATGCCATCCGGATGAGGTGTCGATCTTCTCTGGTTGGTGTGACCGGACATATCTCGTTGTGATCTACGGCCTTCTATGAACGTTCTGTACACAACCGCTGCACTGCCGACACACTTCGCACACAAGCTGCAGTTTACCAGATAGCTGTATCACGTTCTCTCATGCCAATAATTCGCCTTCTTTCAAACTCACTAAGTTGACAATACTTTTCTTGCATACGTCTGCGAGGCATCAGGCACGTCTGCTCAAGTCACGCTGATCCATTACCTTTGGTTTATAGTGACAACGAGAGCCGCCGGCACAATTTACGAGTCCGTGGTTGTGCGCAGGGATATCGATGTGGACCTTGAACCTGAGGATCGGCATGTTTCAAATGCTAATCGTTTCTTCAGAACATACTAATGCATATGTCCTGTGAATATGAACTTCCTATTCCTAGTCTTTCAAGGTGCTCTAGATTTTATGGACATGAGTGTATTTCAATCATTCACAAAATTTACCAACACCAATAAGAAGATGAGAAGCGGTAAGAATCTGTAACAACACAAAATAATAGAAGATATTATTTCAAGAATGAAGTCCTTCTGAAAAGGAAATTAATATTTAAAAAGGTTCTCTACCTTTTATGATGGAAGTTGATTAAGTCCTGGCTGGCAACGTCTCACGATTGGTCCCTTTAGCACCCTTTAGGATGTTGTGGTATCTCCCCTTTTAGTGGCACATTCCGGAAGTAATATCCCTTGCAAGGTGCACCATGATGAAAGTAGAGATTCCTCTTGCAAGCAGCGTGATGATTCCCCTTGTTCATTGTCTTGCAGGCTTCTTGTAACAGTAGGCTTCCACTCACACACATATACACATACTGAAACTAAAATGGCACATTAATATGTGTTCCAACCCTGCCTATTTAAATGTCAGTCGACACGTAACTTGCGGGTTCAGATGATTTGCACACCACACGTGTTCTGGAATGAATATTGTAGTGGTTATGTCGCGCAGAAGACGAAATAATCTGTTCCCTTTGTAAGACATCACGGCTAATAAACGACGTTTGGCATTGAATATCTTGTCGAATTATAGTGGGAAAGCGAAGTGAAGTTGTGCTTTAAAGTAGAGCAGTATGAAAACAGTAGAGTAAAATCTGAGTAAGTTGAGCGTCGATTTCACACTGATTTTATCAGTCCTCAGTCTAGAAGGTTTGATTAGTAGGAAACCAATCATACATTTCTTCACGTCTTCTTATAGTATCATGATTCAAAACTGGTCTTGTGAAGAATTCTGAAAACTTGCCGGGCGGTGTTAGCCTTGAAAATTTTAACTGTTCATATCTGTCGCATGTTAACCTCCTGACCAATAAGAAAATAGGGACGGGTCGCCACACGACCATGCAGCTATGAGCTTAAAGGCGAATTTCTCCAAGGTTATCAGATCTTGGCCTTCACCAGAGCTGTTATAAATGACCCATTGACCGAATTAAATTAAGCTTTTGCGGCAATCTCAATTTTAACTCCAATTATGCCATTTTCGGGTGCAGTGTGTTGTAGATGAAAGATTTATTTCCAGAGTATATACTGCTGTATTAATTATACAGAAGTATTAAAAGTGCATTATTTTGATTATTGATGCCTTGTTGAATTAGTAAAATTAGTTTGCAGAAATCCTGTGTGTGGTGTGAAAATCGCATTTTCAGTATAGATTGTTATGTAGAACTTTAAGGTTTAAATTATCTGTAGACTTGTACAGTGCTTACGCAGTGTCATTCTACATTGTTAACAGTTAACTTCTCTGAGATGCCCAGCTATCTTTTAGCTGTTAATGTTAATACTATAATTGGTTTTACAGTAAAATAATGATAATCATTACATTTACTATTTCTTAATTGATATTTCACCCACGTGTCATTGAAATGTGTTTGATCCAACCCAGTCTCCTCATTTTGGAGATAAATTGACCCGTGAGTATTTCTCTATGCCCAGATAACTTTCATGCATGATTCCCGTTTACAGCATATACCCTGCAGTTTACTAGTATTTTCGTACACTTCTCTGAGTATTAGCTTCCAAATATTACATGCGATAATTCTGGACGTCGGTTTATCTTCACATAAATTTGTACTTTGTTTCTTAATATGGATAGATCTGTGTTGATGCAGGGCAGTCAAAATTCATAGAACTTTTGTGATAAACCTTTTTCTTGATTGTTGTCTCTTTTCCTTTGTCCCTCAGTGAGAGACTTTGCTTGTTGTATCGTGTGGTACCGAATGTTCTCATTGTCACGAAATGTTAGTTGAAGTGAATTGTTCTACTCTAACTGAAGTTCTGTTAGGTTCAACTTGCATTAGCTTGATCACCTCAAGAATCATGTCTTTGGCTGTTCTTCTGAGCAGGAGATCTTTCATGGGGTTACTTCAGAATGTGTTGCAAGAATATAAGCATAAATTTGGAAGCATTGTCTATCGTAATTACAATGCCGATAGGCTTGATAAGTCTCTTAAAGGGATTCTTGGTGAAGGGCATACATAGAAGCTGCGAAGAAGTAAGGGCCACCTCGATCCTAGATCCGAAGAGCATACGTAGGCAGCCCATCTTGACTTCAAGGGAGGAAAGCATGCTCTGCATAGAATTTTGGGATTCTACTTTACTCTTTACTTTTCCAAAGTAACCCCATGTATCGTAAAATTTTGGACATGTATATGAAAGCTTATGTCCAAATGTGCATGTACATCTGGGGAACTGTGAAAGCTGAATTTTTAAAATAAAAACATACTTTTTAACGTATTGTTTGAAATTACATATTAAGATACTCTCACAAAAAGTATTGGAAGAGAAGGAATTCAAGCAATTGCTTCCTTGTTGTACTGAATAACTGGCCATGTAGCTCTAGGTCAGCATTTTTTAGATGCTGGGCTCGAAGCCACTGTCGACAGCCCTGAAGTGCATGTTTCACATTTTCACAGCAAACAAATGGTGCGGATGTACCTTAATTAAGGCCACAATTGCTTCCTTCTCATTCCTAGCCATTTTTAGCTCATCATCGCCATATGACCTATCTGTGTCGGTGTGAAAGAGAAATGGTAGAAACCATCAAATAAACAATATGCCGTAGGTTATGTTCAATTAACTTTCATTAATATGGCTTAAATTTATGATTATAACTGGCCACTGTTCTTTGACTGATAATAACATTCAAACTATTCACCTTTTTGTCTCTTTGATAAATCAAGGAAACTAAATTTTATGTACATAGTCAATGAATATTTACATTCTCATAAGTTCCATAGATTCATACTTTAGGAATATTTGTTGCTTCAGTTAAACTATTGTAATTAGGAAACATCTAAATTTGGCTTAGAATTATTGTAGAATAGTTATTTTATTAGTAAATATCATTCTTGCTTCATTATTACTTAATCTTTTCATTCTATTGTTCCTGTTAACCTGTTGCAATTTGGATAATGTAAGTCCGGTTTAGAATTGAAGTGTAGCTATGTAATTAGATTTTAAGTTGCTCGCTTTTGAAAGGCCAGAAATCTCATGACATCAAAGATGTCTGTGAACTTATCTGCCAGGTTACATCCAGCATGAATGGTGTTGATTTCATTGTCTGCGCCAGCATGCAAGATTGAGTTGCTGAAGTTCAGCGCTATACCGACAGCCTTATGTGAATTACATTCGACGTTGCATCCTCTCGAACATGTGTTTTCTATGTCACAATCTGGCTGTGATGACCTGGATAAGGAAGAGCATTGGCAGGAGCTACGAGGTCATGTTGCAGCGTATTCTGAAGATGAGTTTCCACTTCTCTGTGATGACCTTAATGCGCATGATGGTCACTAAGAATTTTTATAGCTGCCATGGTGGTAATACCTTCGGTATCTGATATGATGATGGAACTCATATTTGAGGTTTCACTTGTGGTGACTGCAGCAAGCAAATTGACCTTATCGTTGTTCAGCTCCGTGATCTACGACGAAGAAAGGATGTGAACATTCACATCATCTGACTGTATTCCACCTCTGCATAAGGTAGGCATAGCGGATTTAAGAACCTCTATGCCCTCGAGAACATCAAGTGGTGGAAGCTTAAGGACTAGGAGGAGACCCTAGCAACAACATAAATTTTCCTCTTGTTGATCTTAATGCATTTGACAACATGTAGACACATTCTACAGATCTTTCACTGCAACCGTCACAGTAAACTTGGGTACGATATAACCTAGTCCCTCTTGTATTGAATATCTAACGTTCCTATGGATGATTGCACTCCAAGAAGAGTTGTAGGATAAGACGAAGGCATACTGTATATAAATTGGCTTTCAAAAAAGACTCCAGAACACAGGGAAAGAATTGTCTTTGAGGAACCTGTGGCTAAGAAATCTGTCGCTGAATCGAGACGCACTCACTGTAATGACCTGTGTACAAGGTGTCTGAGAACTATACTGACAGAGAAATCAGGGATGCTCTTCGTGTAATGTTGAGAATGATGGTGCAGTCAGATTCTCGGGGAAATGTTTCCTTTTGAGGAAATTAAAGTGACCTTGTTACTTCCGGTCATGCAGTTCAGATTGATGAACTTGCTCTATTTGCTATGTCAGAGAGTCAGCCGCTGTGCGTCAGAAAATATAAGGGAGGGGAAGTGAAATTTGGAGAAATAGGTAATTCTCTATGCGAATGCACAAGTTTCTCGTTCTTTTCGCATAGTCGCTTCCACACTCCGGTAGGCACTGTACAGTTTGTTCTACACGAATTGACTACTATCTAAACCCTATAGAAGAGAAGACATCTTGTAACAAGAATACAGGCCGCTTTCCAAACCGTTCGCCACATAGTCCATAGTCACTCACTACTACGCCATAGTGAACTATACACCAAAGTAGGAGGGGGCCTTATTGAACGTACACTGTAATCAAGTCATTGTGCATGTTGATTCCTTCGTTCAGTATTTCATGAGTTTACAATATTATGCGGGAAAGAATACACAATCTTCGAGCATGTTAATTAATATAGAATATTACTGCGACAAACAGACGAGAGGAGAAACAATCTGGTGCTTTCCTTGACTAACATGCGTGTCTTAGATACAGTGTGTTCTTTAACTGTGTGTGCAGTTGCGGCTATTAGATAAATGGACTGTGGATGTTGCCTGTTAGAGACAATAATATTGAAGTCGTATGAGGAAGCATTATCTCTATCTGCTCATACACTCCACAACGCCTCCCTACCCTTATCTTCCCTGAAAGGCGGCAGCAGCTCTTCAATTTCAATCGCGCACCAGGAAGTAACAATTTAACCTGATTTTCCCGCCAGTCTGATTGAACCATTGTTCTTAAGATAATACGAAGAGCATCCTTGAATTTTTGTCGGTGTAATTCTGATAAACACTGTACACCACTGAGCTCAAGGGAAGAAGAAGGGAACTGTTTTCCATCTGACGAAAATTGACTCAAGTATTGAGCACACTGTCTGCATTAGAGACAAAGATGACCAGTGATTAGAGGACAAACAAGAAATCCTCAATCATTGGCAACAACATTTGTAGATACTTCCTGCATTGAATTACCACATCACCCTATTCCTGATGGTAAGCCCCATCTTATGCATCACATCAAAGGAAGTGGAGTGTGCCATTAGGAGTATGAAGGACCAAAAAGCGCCAGGACCGGATGACCATCCAGCAAAATTCTGGAAGATGAGGCAGTTTAAAGAACTCATTATCAACTGGCTGACAAGCTTATTCAGTGCCAGAGTTAACTTTGGCTCTGTTCCCAGTCATTGGGCTGTAAACATCCTTGTGCCTATTTTTTAGCAAAATGACGATTCAGCAGAATGTGCAAATTACCATCCAAATTGCACCCAATTGTACACGAGAAGATCTTTTAGAGTAGCCTTCATTATTGACTGGGTGAAATCGCCGGCATTATTGCTATACAATGCATCTTCACTAAGGGTGTTGGAACAACTCATGCAATTTTCACTGCCAGAATGCTAATTGAAAAGCACTGAGAGCACCAGCCGGCAGTGTACATTGTCTTCCTTGATACTGGAATTACTTTCAGCCGTGTTACTACGGCTTGTTGCTGTGTACGGTGATGAATGTTGACAGATTAAGAAAGGTATGAAGTAGCAATTACACAACATGGGAATGTGTACACTTCATTAGTCGATGGTCATCGCAGCCGTCACTCGTGATGCATAGGATATGTCACCAATGGTATGATCATGTCCTTTTGCAGTACCTGACGCAGTTGACAATTTCACCTAATCCTTTGAAATTACTTTACAATATCCACTATAAGGAACATTGAAGGTAATATACAAAAATTTAAAAGTAGAAATGCTGCTGGGATGGGTAAAATTTCTGGGCATATACGAAAGTCAGTTCTTTGAGATATTGATTAGAGTATGTATGAAACAGCTATACCAGATGAATGAATACTTAGTGTAGTAGCACTCTGTGTATAGAGAAAATGTGCTAAACTTAGGGCTAGTAATTACACAATAGTCGTCTTGACTTGTGTTGCATGCAAGCTCTTGGAATGGTTTTTTTCTGATTATGTTATACACA
Source organism: Anabrus simplex (assembly GCF_040414725.1). Lineage (NCBI taxonomy): Eukaryota > Metazoa > Arthropoda > Insecta > Orthoptera > Tettigoniidae > Anabrus > Anabrus simplex. Next base: position 92,056,557 of record NC_090279.1, read on the forward strand.
TTTAAGAAATTACCAGCTGGCTCGATAGAAGGTAGTTAAGATTTAGGAAACATTATTCCACTGAAGCTCATCTCATGGATACCAGAAAAATATAGCAGATATATTAGATTCAGGAAGTCAAATGTATCACGGTTGACATATCCAAGGATTTTCTTAGGGTAGATCTCGGGAAACTATTGACAAAAAATTAGTGCGTTTGGGATAGATAAAACAGTGGCTAAAAGGTGACTATAAAGATATGGCCAAATTATTAAACATAAAAAATTTGAGAATTGAACACATGAGATGTTACCAATTTTTAAGTTCATGACATTAGTACTTGGTATGCACCCCCTTAGCTTTCATGAGTGACTTGATTAGACTGGGCATACCCTCAAACAGTATTTTACACTGACTCTTTAAATCGTCATCATGACACCACATCTGACCGAGCTTCTCAATCAAGCCAATTTTTGTCGTTATTTTTCTTTGGACTTTTCTTTGCTATCGGTTAAGGATATTCTATGGGGTTCATGTCTGGACTGTTTCTAGGCTTTGTGGCAAGGAGGCCCATCTTGCATAAAAATAAATTCACTTTGGCCAAACTACTCTTGCACCTGAGCTACCAAACGGGTTCTTAATAGTATACAGTTCACGTCTGATAGTTCCTTCTACAATATATAATCGTCCACGGCCATACCAAGAAAACACACTCCAGACCATCACTGAAGTTGGATGCCTCACTCAATCTGGATGGAATGCTTCTCCTTATCTTCTGACATATTGACTTGTCTCTTCTTCGACAGGAAATACCAATTCGTCACTAAAGCGAACTTGAAATAAATAAAACAAATAAGCCTAGCATTAAATGCAATAAGCTGTAAGGTTTAAAAGAAGAATTTCATACATTTACTGTGCTGTACGGTTACATCACTTAGATTGGGTTATAATGGAATAATGAATGATAATTTAGGAATTACAGTAATTGTCATGGACTTGCCTGTTTCCATTCATCAGATGAGCAATTCTGGAGAGTCTTCGCACACTGGAACCTCTTTGCAGCCATAGCAGGAGTAACTTCGCTTTGCCTTGAGGTCATCTTGCTTTCATTCCAGCATTAAATAGCTCTCGCCTCAGAGTCCTGGCTAATACAAATGACCCATACTCTTCTAATTTCTTACGTAAATCCAAACTAGTAACCTTGCGGTTGTTTACTGACAAATTAATCAGTTTTGCTTCTTCCTTGGGGTTGGTTTCTTCTTTTGCCCACAGTTTCCAACATGTTGTTGACATTTTGTCTTGGGCCGATTACCTTCGTTGTTAGGCCCGTTAAAACAACTATCATCATCATCATCATCATCATCATCACATTTTGTCTTCCCGTTATCTTCACATTTTAAAATTCTACTTACAGATTGCTGTGGTATTTGCAATCTAGAATCTATTTCTTTTTGTGAATGACATTTCTCAAGAAGTATCTCTCTGACAGTGCCTTTCTTGGCGAAAGGTCTGTTCGTCTTCCCATAACCTCAAAATTTGACAGTTCTCTAGAACCACTCTTAAGAAATACAACTGAACTCCTGAATAGTATCAAAAATACATGTAATTTACAGAATGCACAGTCTTAACAATAGGTCACATTATTTACCTCCAAACAACAACAATATGTAGATAATAAAGATAAACAACAGAACATGCTCACTTTCAAAAATGACACAAAACCATGTGAATAATGAAATTACATTGTGGTTCTCACTGTAGCCACTGTATGAAAAAATACAATAGTGTTGACCAGGATATCCCAAGTGGAAACTTTGCCTCCAAACAAGTTCAAGGATTAGGCTATAAAGGTCGATAGTTTATATAAAGGTAGAAATATACCTTTTACCATTAAAATTTGGCCACGTCTGGTGTATTTCTACAAAATAGAACTCAGAGCATAAGAGTAGGTGAAGCTTTATTTGATCCTGTAACAATTATGGGATTGGGTCCCACAGGGTAGTATTATGAGATCTTTATTCTCCGATATATATAAACAATATGAATAATGAACTGAAATAAGTGATGAGGCTCTTTGTAATAAATAAGTTTCAGGATTATGAGTAACTGAAAAAGACCTTGACAATATTGTAAGATGGACATCGGGCAATGCTATACTTGTAAACGTGGTGAAAATCAGTTTCTTTGTTTCACAAATAGAAAGAGTCCTCTCCGGTTTTATTATTGTATTGATGGGTGAAATTTCTTCATGGGGATCTCTGTAAGTACCTAGCTATTCATAATAAGGATATAGCTTCATTATGGTAATCATTTAAACATATTGAAAATAAAATTTACAGATCTCTTAATATGATTATGAGGTTTTTTAGGGGTTGTAAAGGAGAGGGCATATAAATCTCCAGCAAAGCCACAATGAGAGTATGAGACCATCGTCAGTGTTACTTGAGTAGAGAACAAGAAATGATCCACAGAAATAGCTCCATTTCTTGCAGGTGATTTCTAACAAAAGAGTTGTGTTACAGAGATGTTGCAAAATTTCAGCTGGGGAGACTTGGAGAAAGGAGACAAGTTTTTGATTAAGCAGTATATTCTGAGATGTCATTGGAGAGATGGCTTGTAATGACATTAGTTAATGAATACATTCAAATCATGTTCTTTAAGTCTAGGAAAAGTCGCAACATGAAGATAAGTTTGAATTCAAGGGGACAAATTTTGGCAAATGTTCACTTATAGGAAGATGATTTAGTGATTGAAATAATTTGTTTCATATATTTCCACAATCTTTTTTCTATTTAAACAACCAACAGCACTAATTGCTGTGGTTTGTTTGATTCATTGATTGATTCATTCATTGATTGGGACATTAACTGATTTATGCTTTTGGTCTTAATGTGATGTACAGAGGGGAATGATGGATATTTCTATGCTTATGATATAAGCATTGTCCACTTGTTGGGAAAGTGGTACTTTGGGATTATTTGATATAACTGTGAAGTGTTTTTGGAAAGAAAGTATATAGGAACATGGAAATGAACAAAGAGGTGACAAGTCAAGTCATATGTAGGAAGTTCGGAATAGGGGAATATGAATATAAGAGGATGAAGAAAATGGCTAGTCATTGTGGAATTAGGGATCAACAGAAAGAGAAACAGAAGCAAGGAATGGTATTGGGCAATGATTTGGAGATACTGCTTACTATTATTTATTTTCCTAAAATTGTACATGTTCACATACACGTATGTGTACATATGCTCTGCTGAATATTCACAAATATGTAGGTGATTTTAAATTTACAAATTTGCAATGTTGCCCCCTTTCTATGCTACTGTGTCTACTGCTGTCCAACAGTGTGTTCCTTTTCATGTTCTTATATCTCATCAATTGTTTGAAAAGCAGTGGCAAAAGGGACTCAGGTTAAAACACAGCAGGTCATTGTGCAAGTTAGGTTCCAAAAAGGGTAAAAAATAAAATAAATAAGTAAATGCAATGCAAATTTTAACCTAATAGAATTTGTACAGTATTATTTGAAGTAGTTGCACAAGTGGTATGTGTGTTGATTATGTTTGTAAAACAGAAAATATTATGAGTAAGAGTTAGTAAATTCTTTACATTTATTAAGGATGAGCTGTGTGCTTAATAGAAAAAATAGCAAAAATAACTGTTTTAGGAAATTTTCTTCTTCTCTGTTCTTTTAAAATTTAGTGCTTGATGATAATGTATTTTTGTGTACCATTTGCCACCAAGGTAGACACCTCTCTTGCATTTAATGGGATTTTCATTTGATTGTTCCTTTCCATTACATATTTTTTAAATGGGAGATAAATTGATTATAGTCTTCTTGTGCCACTATGAAATTTATTTTCTCAGCTGTTTCTATTTTAGGCCTATATATTTTTATTTCCTTACTTCTTTATTCTACTTTTCTTATTTCTTACTGACAGCCTTCTGAAGATACTAAGGAGGAAATATTCATAGAGGAACAAACTGTTGATCAGCTGTTGCCATACATCAAAGAAGAAACAAAGTACGTATACTACAAGTCCTATACAATATGGAATATGTTGAACCTATTCACAGTTGTGTTCAGTAGTGGTTGGTTTATCTCCAAAAGTGGCCATTTTCATCAGTTCAATCCTGTCTCTACAAGGTTACATTTAAACACTAATATGTGAAAATTCTATTGGTTAAAATTATCTAAAATATTCAGGAACTTTAAGATCATTCTTAATGTTCCATCATGTACTCGTAGTTTTATTCAATATATATCTACAAAAAGAATCTCTGGTAAAGCTAGATATTTATGAAGTGTATTTGTTTGCAATACCTTTAAGCAACCATGAAAAAGTGTTCTTTCTTTCACTTTCTCTGCATCATTTGTTCATCACATTCGTATCATCTGAAATGCTATCTGAAGCTATTGCTTCCAGATATTCTGAGTAATATTTTTATACGTTCATGCCAACTGTGATACACAGAAAAAGCGATATTTGTAGATTAAAAATTAAATCTACAAATTCGAAATTGTTAATTTTTATGTACATTGTAAACAATAAATATTTAAAACTAACATAATCAGTTTCATTAATCAATATAAAGATGGCTGAGTTCAATAATGTGATGACTCGAAGAATGTCATTTAGAAATTATTTGGTTAGATTCCTTTTTTCTGATCATTTCTGTTCTCTTGTGTGTTAAGTCAGATTCCTCCATTTGTGGACGCCAAAGCAGATAATGTGTTATAGAAATGAAACTTTGAGATCAGTTATGCTACATCTTGCTATCATAGTTTTCAAATAAAACTTGTGCATTGTTGTAAGCATAAAAAAATGTGCTATTGAATTTATGTTCATTCCAGTGATGTGGTCACACTTTCTGATTCATTTTAGTGTTCATTGTCAGTCAGGTGCTTCTAGTGTGTTGATTGCAAACATACTTACACAATTAGTATTAACTAATAAAATGGAAAGGTACAAGTGGAGTTTTAAATTTGTGCAGGTTGCCTAAAAAATTCAGAATTCTTCAAGTAAGTGAATTTATTATCTCATAAAAGTAGATAAATAGGCGGTACATTATTGCTTCACGTCTGTAGGTTTACCCTCAAAGTGCCCTACACGTGACCCCCGGGTGGTGCCAAGAGAGCAATAACTGTGGCTGCTGGACCTACCTTTTTAACGATCCTCCAGCAATGGCAGAAGTATTTCATGGAAATGTCTCTTCTCAGAGCTACCAGACAAGAAACATCGGACTTTCATCCATGTTTTCGAGCTTAACGTAGAAAGCATCAGCAGAGCAAAATGTGACTACCTATCCAAAGTTATCCTGAATAATAATATAGATGTTGTGGCTATACAGGAAACCCATACAGCCAATGAAGAAGAGTTTCGAAAAAAGGGCCTCATTAATGGTTTCACAGCTCTTGGTGCAACATATCACAGTGCACATGGTATAGCTACTTATGTTCGTAATAATATCCAAGATGCCTCACTGCTCTTTCAAAACGAAGACGAAGACATCCATTGTGTTGCTGTGCGTGTGGCACATGTTACGATTTTTAACATTTATAAACCCCCAAACGCACAGTGGTCAGGTACCGTACTCCCGACTGCTCAACACCCTGCAGTTTATATAGGCGACTTCAACAGCCATCACGAACTATGGAAGTACTTGAATGACAACGAATGTGTAAAGAAACTCGTAGAATAGACAGAAATGAACAATCTCCATCTGATTTTTGACCCAAAAGATCTTGGTACTTTCCAGTCTGTTGCATGAAATAGGGATTTCAATCCTGACTTGTGATTTGTTAGCTGCAATGAGGCAGGACAGCCCTTACATACCAGTCGTAAAGTGTTAAGACATTTTGCCCACAGTCAACATGGCCCCATTGTAGTGGACATTGGCATCAAAATTCCTGTTGTACGGTCAATACCACATGCTCGGAGGAACTTCAGAAAAGCAAATTGGTCAACATTCACCACTGAACTGGATAAATGTGTTCGGTGGATTGCTCCCAAGCACAATTACAAGCGTTTCGTAGATGCAGTTATGATGGCGGCTAAGAAGAGTATGCCATAGAAAAGAATACATCCCTGGTTGGAACGTAGAGACTGATGCACTCTATAACGAATATCTGCATACTGGTTATGAAGACATAGCTGATGAACTTCTTTCCAGCATGGATACTACCCGGAGAGAACGGTGGATTGAGACACTGGAGAATATCGACCTAACTCATTCCAGTTGAAGATCTTGGGGGCACCGCAGAAAACTTGGGAGGAAGGACACCTTTGGTGAAGCAAGAGCCTGGAGTTATTCCGGATGAAGTAGCAAGTCACATCGTCACAACTTCCCAAACTCCATCAGATAAGAAACATACCAAATACATACGGCGCCAGCTCCAAACTCTGGAATCAAGAACACCACGCACATCAAGGTATTCACAACCGCTTACGGTGCAAGACATCAATGCTGCTCTCAAAGACGTTAAACCAAGTACAGCTCCAGATTTTGATGACATTCATCCAGAATTTCGCATTCATTTAGGGAAGAATGCAAGAAGTTGGCTGTTACGGTTTTTTACCGACAATCTACAGAACAGACAAATCCCAGCAGAATTCAAACGAACGAAAGTGATTTCCATCTTGAAACCAGGTAAGCCTGCCAATGACCCAAGCAATTATAGACCAGTTGCTCTTCTTTTTGAGAGGCTATTGCACAACAGAAACAGCGCAACTATTTTTCAGCGTATTACAGTTGATCAAGCTGGATTCAGGGCAAATCGCAGCTTCTGCGATCAAGTGCTTTCACTGACATTCCACATGGAAGCAGGTTTCCAGAAACAACTCAAGACCTCAGCTGTATTCATTGATCTTACAGCAGCATTTGACGCAGTCTGGAGGGAAGGATTAATTTACAAGCTTCTCCGAATTGCACCCCGTAGGACCATCGTGCAGGTTATAAGCAATATGTTCAATGACAGAAAATTTCGAGTGTGTATGGGAAATAGTATGAGTAGAGAAAGGAAGCTCAAAAATGAATTACCTCATGGATCGGTACTGTCTCCCCTACTGTTCAATTTTTTTATCTCCGATCTCCCAGAAACATCATCGCAAACATTTTGTTATGCTGATATCATAACACTAGCCACTCAAAATCGATACCTTAGTGTGACAGAAGAAGTGCTACAAAGAGACCTGATTTCACTTGAAACGTACTTCAAGAAATGGCAACTGTGTCCTAACCCTAACAAAACAGATGTGTCATGTTTTCACCTGAATAATCGCCAAGCTGGCATTAAACTTCACATACGTTTTTGTCACCAAGAACTTCGGCATAGCAGCTATCCCAAATATTTGTGGATTACACTTGATCGCACACTATCTTACAAACAACATCTTGTGATTCTGTCAAAAATGCTCAAAACACGTAATATTATCCTTCAGAAATTTTATGGCTCAAGTTGGGGTTCATCAGCAAAGACTTTATAATCTGCTTTGGGACTGGTATTCTCGTGTGGTGAGTACTGTGCACCAGTTTGGCTGGATAGCCCATATACAAGACTAATTGATACTCATCTGAATGTTAGCTTGCGGTTAATATCTGGTACTATCCAGTCCACATCCCTTTATTGGCTCCCAATTCTGTCAGGTATAATGCCACCTGTTTTTAAAAGATAAAATACTCCCATCCGAGTGTTCAAGAAGATAGAAATGAAGCCTCAACTGCCTGTTTTGGATGATATTCCTGTTCTCAAGGTAACGAGGATGGAGGCACGACATCCATCTTTGCATGATGCTGTCGCATTGGCTGATGGGAATTTTCACCCTTTAGAAGAATGGAGAAGTCGCTGGAAAGTTGCCACAGACAGTTCCTTACACAACATCTTTTCTGGTGAACGTCACCTTCCGCGTAAGATTTGGACCACTGAATTGGGTGAGAACAAATCATGGACGATGCAGGGATGCCCTTTATAAGTGGAAATATATCTCATCACCAGAGTGCGACTTTGGTGCATCTCGGCAGATGATCCCCATATTATAAGTGAATGTACACGACGTTCCTACACAGGTAGCGCGAGTGAATTTTTGGAACCAACAGAGGAAGCCATACAGAGGATCACTCAACTGGACATTCTGCTATAAAACATGTTTCTTGTCTGTGTATATTTGTAAATACTATATATTTGTATATATGTATCTAACATGTTGCCCTATGCTAATAATAATAATAATAATAGGTAAATAACGTAGTGATATAATATTCTTTCAAAATTGTAATTATTGTCACTGACCTTACAAAGTACCACAAGTGTATGTCCTGTTTTAAAACATTTAATGCAGTAGTGTTTTTGAACTGTAGTTGTGACATTGCTAATTAATTTTTTGCTGTCACACCTTTGTTGGTTACTGTGTGAAGTGATCTTTGATAATCCGTGGGAAATGATTGTATAGTCTCGGATTGGTGCTCTTAACCAAGCCCTTGTATCAGCAGGTCATGCGATAGCTAGTCATAGCCTAAGGTTTGACTTCAAACCAGATTTGTGATGGAAACTATGAATTCTGAATGGTTTATTTGATTTTGTGAGTTGTTAGAGTCTTCTCGGCTCTTATGTGGTGCACTGACTTGTTCCTACTGTACTTTCACAACTAGTGGCATGAAATATTCATGTCGGTCCTCAGAACTGCCAAGTACCAGCTCACACTCTCTGTTTCTTTGTCATTCATGTGTAACGGGACACAGTAGGCTACGTTAGAGAACAATCTTGTATTATGACCACCAGTAAAAATGTTGTTTATGAATCCTTTTCACACACAAAATCATATTTCTATTTTTGATGGAGTCTAAATTACCTTTCTACTTTCTAAACATATTTTGTGCAGAGACCAGCAAAGCGACATGCATTTTATGTGTCTTCTTTTTTCTTGGCATATATGTCAGAGGACAGTCCATTGTTTACGTAGCTTAGTCTACCTCTAGAGCAGGGCAGCATTCGATGCCGTAGAAAACGACAGGATGGATATCGATAGGACAGATATCAGTTCGGTAGAACTTAGTTTAGAGATGGCCCTTCGTCCAAAGTTCGGAAGGGCGCCTGTTGTCATTCTCCACTTCAGTCAGGCTTTGTATATCCTTAAGTTGTCTTTATCAGTAAGTCGGCCATCATCATAGATTGTGGAGCCAATATACTTAAATATCTCTACTCGTGCTATATCTTCAACGTCAACATGCATGGTTCCAACTTCTCGACGATGTAATGCAATGTATTCTGTCTTGTTCTTGTTGAGGCGCGGGGCTTATTGCGCTAGTCGATTGTTCCAGTCTTCTGTTTGACGCTGCAGGTCTAGCCAAAATGATATCATTTGCTTAGAGAACTGTCCATAGTACTGGACTGCGCAGGTTTGTGGTAATTGTGTCCATCACAAGAATGAGTAGCAGTGGTGATAAGCCGGGGCCTTGATGGACTCCTACAGTTATGCGGAAGTCATCAGACGCTCCTGCGGCAGCTTGAACACAACTCATTTGTTCTTTGTAGAGCAATTATACCCTCTCAGCAAGGTGCTCTGGAATGCCATGTACTTGTAGGGCTGACTGATTAGGTCATGGAGTACCCGATGGAAGGGCTTCTAAGGGTCCAGAAATTTGTGATGAAGCCTCTTATTCTTTTCACAGTGTTTCTCAAGTAACAGTCGGGCAGCATGGGTTTCTCCTACTGCGCCAAAATTTTAGACAAATCCAGATTGGTTTGTTGTATGTTTGGCTAAATCGCTAATCCTTTTGTCGAAGATTTGTTCTAAGTCTCTCATTGCGTGTCTCATAAGTATGATCGGGCCGTGATTAGAAATATCGGCAGGGCTTCCCTTATTTCTGAATGGATACTCCGTCGCCAGTCTGTTTGTTTTTGAACTTCTTTGATGATATGGTTGAAAAGCTTGCTTTAGCCACACTGATGCATCCCCCCATTGAGAGAAACAAAACTCTGCCGGAAGATAATCGGGACAGATGGCTTTCCCTGGTTTCATTTCCTTCAGCATAGCCTGGACTTTAGTGACGTCATTTTCCTACATTGGACCTTTAACATCGGAGGTGATTAGGATTGGTAGATACGGAAATTCCATGATTGAGATGTTGTCAAAATAGTTCCACCAGTGTACTCGCGCTTCCCGCCTGTCCAGTAGCTAGGATTGGTAGATACGGAAATTCCATGATTGAGATGTTGTCAAAATAGTTCCACCAGTGTACTCGCGCTTCCCGCCTGTCCAGTAGCAAATCGTCTGTTTCCTCATTGATGCCGTAAAAACGTTGGACTTCTGACGTTTTGCGATGGCTCGATTGACTAGCCGTTAAAAATTCCGCTCGAATTCGCGCATGTCATGTTTCACATATAGACCTGCTTACCGGTTTGATTTTGTTACGGCAAATACCTCCTTCATTTTATGAGTGGCTGCCTTGTAGGCATTCCGACGAGCAAGAAACTCGTGGTACAGCTGCTTCTTCAACCGTACTGCATATTTAACATCTTCATTCCTTAGCCATATGTCATGTTTAATATTTCGTTGTCGTCGCCCTGACTTAATTGTTCCAGGAATAGAGCGAAAGGCGTCTTTCAGTTTAGTCCGGCTCACTTCAACTATGGTGATTTGTGACTCTGTAACTTTTGCAACGACGTTAGTCTCCTTCTTCAGGGGCAACCATTTGATCCCAATTTGTCTATTTCCTGTGAAGTATTGGGCTCTTGGTGACTTTATCCACAGCTTAGATGACTGGTCGTTGTTGCATCGCAAGGATTTAATAACGGGCAACTGTTATCTCTAGAACATCTTCGAGATTTCACCCCCTCACAAGGATGTAGTCAATGCGAATTGGATGGGAGCCACTGTAGTACACAGTAGATGAATATCACTCTTTTTGAACCGTGTGTTTGCGATGATCAGTTTCTGCATAATCGCGAATTTGTTGGCCATCGTCGTTCTTTTCTCCATGTCCATGAACGCCATGGACTGTTTTTTCTTCTTTCCTCGGTCCGACACGTCCATTCAGATCAGCGGCAGCGGTCTTCTTGTCAGGCAGTGCCCAGAACGCATCTTTGGTTTTCATGCGCACGTCAGTTTGTGGAGCGTTGCGCTGAATAATTGGAATTTCCTTCTCTCCCCAATCCGGACGAGTTACATCAAGCGATTGTCAAACTTTTGCACCTCGGAGACTGAACCGTCAAATTTAGCTGATATGACAATATCAACACCATGAGCTGTTCTTCGGTTTCTGTTGTACACCAGTTAGTAACCACACCTCTTTTCACATGATTTTTCTATATTCCATCTTTTTTTCCGCACCTCACAGATGCCCACAAGCCTTCTCTCAAGCGCAGCGGCTTATTCGCTGCTTCACCCAGGCATAATTCAATGATGGGATACAAAATGGGGGTACTAGCATGGTTAGCCGTCACAGCCCATGCGACTGTAACCCTAGCATACTTTTCATGCTGATTGGGCACTGGCAATGCGCGTCCCTTCAGGGGCTGCACTAACTTTGGCTCCGATACCATGAGACATATTTCTGTGATGATGTAACGGTATATTTTACGGCCGGCTTGTCTTGAAGAATTTAAGTGCTCATGACGGAAGGTAGTAACGCACCTGCGGACATGGAAAACAGATGCCTTTTGCAGCCACTGCTCTAGAGAAGAAACGCTACCCTCTTTTCTACATTACCTTCCAGAAATTTAGTGTACCTCTTCCGCCATCTGGTCCCTAGTGAACGTCTCCATCTCCGCCAAAGTTGCCATTAAAGACTTTGTACATGTTTGGTACGCGAGAGCTTTTATATTTTGCTCATGTTCATCGGCAGGCCAGCGGGGAACCCGTATCTGTCACCTGAGAAGCGCCACGTGTTACAGCAATATAGCTGGTTCGTGTAGAATATTTATCAATGCAAAATGAAACATTATTTTACTGAAAACGAATTGTGAACCTGATAAATTACTTGTCACGGGAATCACGTATTCGCGTAAAGAAGAAGGGTTACAGGCTTTTGCACCTTTGGTTGGTGTGATATGCCACAGAACGCATGACATACTATCCAGTGTCGTATTTTCTGCCCCCTGTTGTCTAGTGGTGTCAACATCAATATCTTGTTTGATGATCAAGAGATTTAGTCTGTCATATCTGGAATCAATGCCCCCCCTTTCATTTGTCCACTTATTTTCTCCAAAGAGTGCAGTAACAGTGCATGGTCGAGCCTCCCATTACTTTGCTTGTGAGCCAGTCATGCATTCGACTGGGCCATGTGAATTCAGTTCATACAGCATGAATTGGAAAGTACCAGTTCATGTTACGATATATTTTAGCCTGCGTGATCGATTTTCTCATGTGGCAGTTGTAAGCGGATCTCACCTTTAACCAAGAAATTTGCATTTCCCGCCCTTGTTTCGTAGAATATGTAGAACTACTCTGTCGTGGGGAGACAGGCTCAGAATTGGATGCTATCCAACTATGTTATGAATCCACTAAAAATAATCACGTTGCCCGTGATCTTTTGAAATAAATAGAATAATATTCCTTCTTTTGCATAGCAGCAATATCCACTACGGTGCAATTCAACGTCTTGTCATCTCGAATTTTGGCTCAAGCCTTGATTTTCATGCTCCTTGTATCCGTATTGTTAAAGTAATACGTGTAAGTATAATCAACGGCATGATAGGTTGCGTTAGGTTTCAAAATCAGGATATTAGAACATTGTAATAAAACGCTACCACCAATGCCATATTCTGTGTTGCCTTCATAATGTCTTTAACAGCAGTGTCTTGAGGAGAAAAGACAGTATCAATGCTAGCGAGAGGGCCGTCGTATACTTGTTATATTTCATTTTTTCCAGGATTTCATCAGGATTAGTGGCTTCCGTGTTAAATACAGGAATTAAGACGTAGACTGATGTAGTACATGGTAGTAAGTATGAACGTCCTTGTATAAACCTACCGTCCTATATATAGATTGGCTATGTTTGATTGCACATCAAAGATACATATTTCGGAAAAGCGACGCAGTGACATAATAAAATGGTATAGTGATATGATAACAATGCACAAATACAATATGTATATTTGTGTGACAAAATAACATTCATAAAATATTAGCCATGTTTCAACAGATCTTGCTGAATGTCGACAAACGTTCTCAACTTTATTAATATCTACAACACAGACATTCTCTCAAACAACCTCAAGAACAAGGTCCTTTACAAAAATTATTACTTGCCTGTGACAAATCGTAGAGTGGTTCAACAAGATCAAAACTCCAAAGCATATGCCGTTCTTTATGTAGGAGAACAGACTACGGATTTCGATAGAATTATATGTGCTGGATTAAAGAGCTTGTACGAGTATTTACCATTTTAGGCTGGACCACTTCTCATGCTTTCTTCAAAATTATCTCGTACATTTCTAAACCGTGACAAGTTTCTTGCGCGTGATATCGTGATTAAGAAAAGACGCAACATATTTTCGTAACAAGTGAGAGCTTTTGAAATTTAACCTCAGATGATGTTTACTCTCAGGAATGTAATGTTTATGAGTAACGAGCTCTCTGCACTGGATATCAGTGATTGGAGTGTCCAGTAGCAAATCCCCTGTGTGAGAGTTGTAGTAGATTTTGCTGTTGAACTATTGGTCACATGGTTTTAATTTTTCACTCTAGATCGAGACCCGAGGTGAGCTATAGAGATCATCAACCTCCCGACGACGGATCATCTAGTTTTAGGTGTAGTGTGTGCAGTGAAGTCCTGGCTAGGAAGTTGGACCTCTTGCAACATCTGAAGAGACACAAGGAAAATCGACCCCTCAAGTGCGATCACTGCGGAAAGGTGTTATGTAGCCGACGCAAATTGTCGAAATACCTCAGGATCCACCCGCTCCAAGTGTGCGGATTTTCTGATAAATGCTGTACAAAGAGGAAAATGCTGACTGGTGACACGCGATTGCATAAATGTGGGATTATAAACGAATGCTCAGTATCTCATAAAAATTTCAGGAAAAAGCCGGACGTTATGCGGTCTCACACAGGCGAGAAGCCACCCTTTTGCACTGTATGTTGCAAATCATTTGTCAACAAAAGCAGTTTATCTTATCACAAGCTGACTAAAACAGGAGAGAAGCCATACAGGTGCAATGTCTGTAGCAAGTCATTCATACAGAAAGGCAGTCTAACCAGTCATATGCGGACCCATACAGGCGAGAAGCCATACAGCTGCAATGTCTGTGGCAAATCATTCATACAGAAAGCCAGTCTGACCGTTCATATACGGACCCATACAGGCGAGAAGCCATACAGCTGCAATGTCTGTGGCAAATCATTCATAAAGAGAGGTAAACTAACCGAACATATGCGGACCCATACAGGCCAGAGGCCATACAGCTGCAATGTCTGCGACAAATCATTCACATGGAAATGTAGTCTGACCGAACATGTGCTTAGCCATACTGGCGAGAAGCCAAACAGTTGCAATGTCTGTGGCAAATCATTCACATGGAAAGACAATCTGACCGTTCATATGCGGACCCATACAGGCGAGAAGCCCTACAGTTGCAATGTCTGTAGCAAATCATTCGCATCGAAAGGCAAGTTGACCGTTCATTTGCGTACCCATACAGGTGAGAGGCCTCACATATGCAATATCTGTACTAAATCATTCACAAAGAAACGCAGTCTGATCGATCATATGCGGACCCATAAAGGTGAGAAGCCGTACAGGTGCAATGTCTGTGGCAAATCATTCATAACCAAAGGCAGTCTGACCGTTCATATGCGAAGCCATTAAATGTGCCTTTGCTGGCAGGACCTAGTGTTTACAGTGCACTATGTCTTCTGGTATGGGCTAGAGCAATCTTGTTACTTTCATTGATCTGTCTCAGCTTTATCCTTAGCTTTGACAAAATGAAAGTGACTGAGGTATGAGTAATGCTAGTAATGCCATTCCTTCTGCAGCCAGTCCCTGCTATGAATGGTTTGAAAATATTGTTCATAGGGTCAGTTGGTGCATGCATTTCAGTGGGCTTGGCAGACTGATGTGTAATAGCAACTTCTGGCTCGGTGAGGAAAGCAATGGGAAACTACCTCACTCCTCATTTCCCTAGTACGCCTCTTCAGTGATGCCTAGGCCATCTATGACAGCTGATGGCGGAACTGTTGAGAATCCAACCAGCCTTCGGGCTGAGGACTAAACATACACACACGGCTGCAATGTCTCTGGCAAATCATCCATAAAGACAGGCAAACTAACCGAACATATGCCGACCCATACAGGCGAGAAGTCATACAGCTGAAAAATCTGTGGCAAATCATTCACAAGGAAAGGCAATCTGACCGATCATTTGCGGACCCATATATGCGAAATGCCATGAAGCCGCGAAGTCTGTAGCAAATCATGCATACAGAAAGGCATTCTAACCGGCTATATGCGGACCCATACAGGCGAGAAGCCATACAGCTGCAATGTCTATGGCAAATCATTCGTACTGAAAGGCATTCTAATCGGGCATATGTGGACCCATACAGGCAAGAAGCAGAACAGGTGGCAAATCATTCACAAGTAAAGGCAGTCTGACCGGGCGAGTTGGCCGTGCGCGTAGAGGCGCGCGGCTGTGAGCCTGCATGCGGGAGATAGTAGGTTCGAATCCCACTATCGGCAGCCCTGAAAGTGGTTTCCCATTTTCACACCAGGCAAATGCAGGGGCTGTTCCTTAATTAAGGCAACGGCCGCTTCCTTCCAACTCCTAGGCCTTTCCTATCCCATCGTCGCCATAAGACCTATCTGTGTCGGTGCGACGTAAAGCCCTTAACAGCAAAAGGCAGTCTGACCGATCATATGTGGACCCATACAGGCGATAAGCCATACAAGTGCAATGTCTGTGGCAAATCATTCATACAAAAAAAGCATTCTAACCGGTCATATGCGGACGCATACAGGCGAGAAGCAATACTGTTGCAGTGTCTGTGGCAAATCATTCATAAAGAGAGGCAAATTTACCGAACATATGCGGAGACATACAGGCGAGTCATAAAGAGAGAGGCAAACTAACCGAACATATGCGGACCCATACAGGCGAGAAACTTTACAGATGCAATGTCTGTGGCAAATCATTCACAAAGAGAGGTAGTCTGATCTAACTGTTCATATGCGGACACAGAAGAGAAGCCATACTGTTGCAAAGTTTATTCCACTGAAGCACAACTCGTTGGATTCCAGCAAGATATAACAGATATCCTGGATTCAGGAGGTCAATTGGTCTGTATCGCGACTGACCTGTCTAAGGCATTTGATAGGGTAGATCATGGGAGACTACTGGCAAAAATGAGTGCAATTGGACTAGATAAAAGAGTGACTGAATGGGTGGCTCTGTTTTTAGAAAATAGAACTCAGAGAATTAGAGTAGGTGAAGCTTTACCCTGCCCTGTCAAAATTAAGAGGGGAATTTCTCAAGGCAGTGTTATTGGACCTTTATGTTTTCTTATATATATCAATGATATGTGTAAAGAAGTGGAATCAGAGATAAGGCTTTTCGCAGATGGTGTTATTGTGTACAGAGTAATAAATAAGTTTTAAGATTGTGAGCAACTGCAAAATGATCTCTATAATGTCGGGTTGTTGCATTTTCAGATTAAAGGTCGCAAATGAGCTGTTTTCATTCAGTAATGGCTACTATACCCCACCCATATCCAATCCCTCCTTCAGCGATAAGGTCCCTTCCTCCCCAACATCAATAACCGAACCACCGCCGTCTCAATCTATATATGTAGGATTGAGACGGCAGTGAACCGTACTGCCGAACCTTACCCCCACCACTACCACGTGAAAGGGTTTGACAGCGGCATATGTCCTACCCTTCCGAGGGCCCGACTCAGACTGAATACTTTTGCCCTCCACCCGCGTGGGCGTGCTGTTGTACATCACGTCACTCCCCCTAAGCCCACGTGACGAATACGGCAGCTCCTATTGGTAGAAACATCTCCCGATTGCTATTGGTCGATTTGAGTTTGACAACTTGCACCACGTGGGACGACCACGTTTTTGACGTTTGTGACATTTTGCTTTACTTTGATTTGTATCTTCGTTTGCGTGTTTGAAAGAAAAGTACAAGATATTTGAGGTAAGCATCCTTACTGTTCTTGTTTTACTAATCTCCTGAGGCCAGAACATGAAAACATACCACACCAAGGCAAATGAATTTCGGATAATTTGAAACATAAGTGCGGCCAGTATCCAGTATTCGGGAGATAGTAGGTTCGAACCCCACTATCGGCAGCCCTGAAAATGGTTTTCTGTGGTTTCCCATTTTCACACCAGGCAAATGCTGGGGCTGTACCTTAATTAAGGCCATGGCTGCTTCCTTCCCATTCCTAGGCTTTTCCTGTCCCATCATCACCATTAGACCTATCTGTGTCGGTGCAACGTAAAGCAACTAGCCTTATCATAGTTGTCCCCCTGTGGATAGGGCCAGTATAATAACAGCCACAGCATCCTCTGCCTGCTGTAAGAGACGACTAAAAGGGGTCCCATGTGGGCTCTGCACTTGGGAGCTTGGGTAGGCGACCACGGAGCCCTTAAATGAATTTTGGCACTGCTTCCGCTTACTTGTGCCAGGCTCCCCACTTTCATCTATCCTATCTGATCTACCTCGATCACGACCTGTTCTTTTCTGCCCCCGATTGTATTATGTGTGGAGGCCTAGGGAGTCTTGTTTTCCCTCCATGGCCCTGGTCCTCCTTAGCTGATACCATCATTCTTCCTAGTGTCAGCCCCCTTCCATTTCTTCTCTCCGATTACTAATATGTATAGGGGATGGTTGCCTAGTTGTACTTTCTCTTAAAACAATGAACTATATTTTAGGCCCTTTTAATCAACAAGCATCATCATCTTAAGCAAGGAGATTGGTGGTGAGGGCAAGATGTTTGGTGGCCATGACATATACTAGGAACTGTCCCATCATTCGCCTTACTGCAGGCGAAAGGTAAAACCATTCTCAGGACAGCCAGTGGTAGGGGAACAGCCCGTTTCTGTGTCCGAAATGCAGAGGTGTAGAAACACGGTGGAACCATAGCCACCCCTCCTCTGCTTGGTTGGCCGGTTGGAGTGCATGCTGTCAGACCACAGATCAGCCTACTCTGCAACCACCAACATTGATTTCTGCATTCGATATACAGTAGGTACAAATGGCACTGTCGGAAGTGAGTTTCCACTGTCTTCAACTGGCACTTCATCTAGGTCACAGCAAA
This sequence comes from Anabrus simplex, assembly GCF_040414725.1. NCBI lineage: Eukaryota > Metazoa > Arthropoda > Insecta > Orthoptera > Tettigoniidae > Anabrus > Anabrus simplex. The sequence continues at coordinate 92,074,799 of NC_090279.1, forward strand.
GTCCCTTGCACACCGTAATGTTGTGGAAGTAGCAGCATATTGTTCATAATACTGTACTAAATTAGCAAGCAATTCCTTGGACTTAGCTCTTAATAGGTGGAGCTATGTTGCGACTTAGCATGGGAATGTTTTGTCCTGGATCAGCTGCCATATTATTGTATGTAGATCCTGATGCTGCATATTTCTGTAAATTTATTAGAAACCTCTCCTGCGGATGGACAGAAAGGAAGCATTATTTGTATCTCCTGCATGTTGTAAGAGGGAGCAATCACAGAATCTGTAAGCTCTCTCTTGTCTTTTAAACCCTCAAATATATTCATGATTCTATCCTTTTCCATGTAGCAGAATTTTTTTTATATATCCTACTGTCACATAAAATAGAACATTTTTATTGTAAATAGTGTAGGTTAATGAATACAAGGGATGCATACAATTTTGTAGCTTGACATTGTTTATCATCTAAATGCAGATGACTGATTGAATGATGTGTTGTGTTTTGGTGCAGTATGTAGGAACAGAGTATGTGCTATCATGTCTTGGTTTCTTCAAACACTACTCTGTCAGAGATTTGCCATCCTCTAGTAGATGCTAAAGAAGTACAAATCTCAATATTTTTCAGTGTGTGGCCCTAGGTGCCACTTTTGACAGACTGAAAGATGTATCATATAGTAAGTTCCTTGGGAAAATACAAATGGTGTTGCTGAAAACTTTTGCAATGTCAGTGCAACGTTAAACTGCTATAAGAGAGAAAAGTATTATGTTGTACCTTGTCAGTTCCAGTCTTTCTTTCATAAATGAATGATCTTGTATTTGTGTTGTATTGAATAGTTTTCTGGCTGATGAATATTAATTGATGATTAACACAGCAGAATATAATGTCATGAGATTATGATATACTATGATCACTAAAACGTTTGTTCAAATTTCTACACTATTTTATACCTGTAACACTGTGGATAGTAGGTAGAATATAGCTCCATAAATCAAAAGATCATGTTTCATTTCAATTTACCTTTGAATCCTACAAACTCTCTCCTTAGCATATGAGTTTCCTTTCATCATTTTGGTTCCTGTGCATGGTTTTCTTTCTTACATTGTATTTATATTTTATTAATTGTTAAAGAGGACTGATGTACGAAGGGATGTTAGTGTCTATTTCTGTCATAGGTCTTAATCTGAGATAAGTATTGCCAATCCCACTCACCTTCAGGTCACTTCCTCCCTTTGTGAGTTAGCTTCCTTTTTCCTCAGCAGAAACAAACAAAAGCAGCACAGGCAAGGCCAGTCACTCCGATCCTTCAAGGCTTTGTGAATTAGTAAAAATAAAATATAGCTCCATAATTGAAATATTTATAATAAGCAGCACAAGTGGTAAGCTTCTTTTCTCCAGCAAAAAATTATTAATAATAATAATAATAAAGCACAGGCCAACCTCCAGGTGTATTGTTGTTGTTCAGAATGCAGTATTTCAGAAAAAGGTAACAGAAAGAAGGAAATGAAAGAAAAATATAAGAGAAAGAAAAAAAAGAAAAAATATATTTAATATAATATTTAGGAGTGGAGGGGGACGAGAACCTGGGGACCCCCCGCCCGGTAATTTAAGTTCAGCCCTGTTTACACTAGAGGCGCTGGTGTGCAATTCCTGGCGATCTTTGCGCAGCCGTTGCGTACAGAAGTGAAAAATAACGTTGAGAGTCATCTCTAACTCATTCTCTTTGACCACGTGTAAAGCCCACTAGAACAGGACTGTATTGATAGTTACAAATATAACGGGACATTGCACCCTGTGCTGTTTTCAAGAAGTGTCGTGTACTCTGGAGTTGTCATTGGTAATTCATCCTTTCCTAAATTCAGCCCGTTCTACTGACTGATACAAATCAAATCCGTTCTTTAAGTGTTTGTTTTAAGTGATTACACTGAATTAAAATATCTGGTTTTGTCTGCAGGTGTGAGGTATGTGATACATAAGACGCGTATAGCCATTTGTACAGCCTATTCCGTTAATTTATTGTGCTACAGATTTTCTTCATTGAGAAATTGTGATTTCTATCATTTACACTGTGTCCACAATCTCTATTGTCGGTAAGGTTCAAGTTCTATAATTTACTTTTGCGAAAATTATACATCTCAATTGGGAACAGTAAGAAGTTAATACTAATCTTTCTCAGTTTCAGCATTCTACATATTTTTAACATTTAATATTTTTAATTTTCTTAAATTTTATTTCTACCTAAGCATTAAAACTGTATACGCATATAAGTGGCATTCTTTTTGAAAACTCCTGGCCTTTGTGTCACAAGTGCCAGCAAATCTGTTCCTCGTGTGTTGTAGCAATATAACGTAACTTATCTAACCTATCAAAATTTTTTGGAGTGAAGAATATTTCTGAAGGGCTACGCAGGTGAAGAATCGCGGATATTAGTTTCAGAAAGAAATTACAATATGTAGTGCATAATTTTAATTATTGTTTTGCTGTGTTATTTACCTATGTTTGCAATTTAATAGTGACGCTGTGAATGTTGAGTTGTTCTTTACACTGTAGGCTGCGACATAAGGTAGTAGGGTTCGAAATTTTGAGAAGTTTCCGTTTAGGATATCATATGTAGAATTCTTGTTATGGTTATCAGTGTTGTTATAGAGATTCTTCTGCATAGTATCAGTCATAGAAAACTTGAGGTCCAATAGGTATGATCACAATATTAACAGTCATGTAAAATTTTGAGTCTTTTTGGTATGTTCATAATATTGACGGCATGTAAAATTTAAAGCATAATGCTTAGTCTGTTGACAGATAACCTAAGTAGCAATGACAGCAATAAGGTAATATATTTCTCTGGCCTATGTTTTAGTGTAAAAACATTGGAAATAATCAAGAACCCCAGTACCTTCTAACTACTTCAGCTGCAGTGTGAAATGGACCTGCAAGTAAAAATCAAAGAGGAACCAGCCTGGCTTGAAAGAACAACAAATGCATCACTTGTGAGTCTCATGGCAAATAACTGTATAGAGGTCAGAATTGAACCCTTAGTAGCTGAATAAGTTTGGCAGGGGCATAATTTACTATGTGCTTCCCCAATATTAACCCCAGCAGTCGCCATTTGCTACATGGGCATCTAGGAAAAGTATGTCTCTCTTTTGTTTCTTTGTCTGGGACTATGTGATAATGTGCTACGCAAGGCAGCCAACTCTTAGGAAGTACAAACAACAGTATTTATATACATCTATAGGTCCAACTAGTGACAGAAACTTTGTTCATGGGGCAAGGAAAGGGGTTCTGGTGGCACATGCCCCTAGATTATGGTCGCCAAGTGGACAATTGGCCTCTAGCATTTACTAGGGAGATGGCAGTGCATGCTATGTGTGATAGTGGCAAAAAGCTGAATTAAAGTTGTGGACTTGATAGTGAAGGAACCTTGGTTATGTCCAGCTACCAATGAAGTTGTGACAGGCAGCGTTTCAAGATCGAGGCATCAGCACAATTCATGAGCTAAGTACCCATCAAATGACTGTTTATTGTTTATTGATTACCTCTGGCGTTTATTGAAATGGATTTCGGTAGGTTGTATGGTTATGTTTTTATTCTCCATGGTTTGGTAATGGTATCGTTGTGGGATTGACATCATCTCCTATCATACATTATCCAATTTTAGTGCTAGTAGCTGCTGAACTGAAGGACAATTGTGGGTGCTGGATTTAATTCGGTTATGGCCAGTAGGACTTTGAATCTCATAGTGAACATATTTTTCCACCAAAAGAAATTCCAGATAAGATTTGCATCATTTAAACTTCTTTACAATGTTACTAATGTTGGGTGATCTCATAGTAAAACTCTGCCTTGGCGGAGAAGCTGTGAAATAATTTTGGAGAAGAAGCGACTTATTGTCATCATCTTTCCTTGCTCTGTCTGTTGCTACTGTAAACACAGTCCATTGTAATCTTCTGAATGTGTGGCTTACAGTTCAGTCTCTCTTCATCTGATAGCTTACATGGTGATGTGATAACATTCTACTTTCATGTTGGCGAGTGTAATTTGGGTCCATTCTAGAGGTATTTGATGAAGCTGAATATCCCAGCACACGTCTGTAGTTATACTGGCATAAAAGTGAATTCCTGCACATCATTCTTGCACCTCAGAGTCTTTGAAAACCTTGAGAGTTGGAAGAGGGGTATTCAATGAATAATTGTGACTCGGCAGCAAAAATCTACTCCCAACACTGTGAACTGCTAATTTATAGATGTGATATTGTCCAGGAGTTGCTTAAAGGTGAAATTCTGCTGCTTATGCACACTGTTCTCTGAATAAATGTTTGCTGGTTGAGTTCTAAATTATAGACACTACAGAAGAGAACGGTGTCTGAACATATCTGAGATGTGAGTGTACTGCTATTCAAGATCTATACTCTTGACACTTCTTGTTATGTTCTATTCTTGGGTATATAGAAAAAAACAATAGCTGTCATCAACAACAACGGAATTTAAGAACCAAAATGTGACCCTACATATAAATTTCAAAACAAAATAAAACAAGCTATCCAGCAAACAGACTTTATTCTCGCAGAACAAGAAAAGGAAAGCCTCACTATCAAAAAATCCCAAACTCCCCACAGTAAGAGCCATCCCCAAAATACACAAAAGCTCATGTCCCTTTAGACCAATGGTAAATTATGACGTGCCAATTTACAATTTAAGCTAACAACTGAAAAAATCCTAAAAGAGAAAATCTCACTTAAAGAAGACAGATAAATTAAAACCAGCCTAGAACTAATCAACCCCCGCCCGAAAACACCCAGCTGCATTATTTGCATACGTGTGCAATCTATGCTATAGTTTTTTATTTTTTGGTAGTGAATTGTTTATTAGGCTTTGATGAACATGCAGTGCAATATACATGGCTTAGGAAATAAAAGAAGAGTGAGAATTCGTCTTGAAGTTGTCTAGGCAACGGACTTGAACTTCCGCGAGTGCTGGTCAGCTGTTTAGTTCGTAAACATGACAGGATTGAATACTGCGGATATTGAGACTGAGCTGAATAATGGCATAAGAAATGACACAGAATTGTTGAGCAGGGGTGGAGGTAAATTTTTAGTGAGTAAATAACATATCAACAAAGATAATTTTACTGATAACTGTGATATAAGTGAAAACGGATATCTAGATATCGGACCTGATGATGATGCGGCTGCAATTCAGGTAACACAAACATTTTGTTTCATTACTCAATGATTATATGGATTATGTTGAACCTATCAATAATTTCAAAAGAGTATTATGAGAAATAGGTTATATTTTTACGTATGTTAGGCGGAGACAATCTATTCATTGACATTACCGATTGCGTATATATTAATGCAGCAATCAAACAGGCGCATTTCAGGGAAATAGAAACAGAATGGGAAGACACTTGCTAGAGGAAATGAAAGTTGATATACAAGGTCACCATTACACTTCCAGAATCTCATCTTTATTGGCTTAGGGGGATTTAGACAACATGAGAATGTGACAAATACAGCCTACCTCAGTGTTGAGTATCTCCAGCACGGGTGGGGGTTTGAACCGACAAACTTATGACTCAGTGAATAAAGAAATGGACATGATGGTATGTTAAATGTTGTAAATGATGGCATGTTTTCTAATATTATTGAAAATGAAACGGTGTGCTCTGCTTGAATATTTCCTAATTATTAGGTTGAAACCTGGGGATAAGCGGAGCAAAAATGTGGGTGGTAAGGGGTTAAAGATACCCTTTGACATCACTAACATGTACACCAACGTAACAATAGATGAATCTATTAAAATTATCGAAAATCTTCATAAAGAAAATACTTCACTGCAGGAAACCAAAGAAATAATTAGCCTTATTAGAACAATGCTACACCAAAATTGCTTTGCATTCACTGACAAGATCTATTGCCACAAAGAAGGGTTAGCCATGGGCTCAACATTATAAGGTATAATAGCAAACATTTTTTTAATAACTTTGAAAACATCTTCTGAACGTATCAGCATTCAAAAGGAATATTATACTGGAGCAGGTATGTAGGCGACATCATGTGCATATGATAATGACTTCACTAATGCACACCAGTTATTAAACACACTAAATTATTTACAAAATTCCACTAGCTTCACAATGGAGCAAGAATCTAATAAGAAAATAACACCACAATCAGCAGGAATAATGGAAACCTGTCTTACAAAGTGTACAGAAAGCCCACTCAGGTGTTGCATGCTATTGACGAGTCTAACCATGCATACACACTAAAAATAGCAGGATTGAATACAATGATACACAGAGCTGTTTCCATACCAATGAGCACAATGGAGTTCAATGAAGAGGCACAAATTGTTAAACAAATCATGAAAGAAGACAACCACCCTCCAGGCACAGTAGATAAATATTAAATAAACAAAAGAAAAGTCCCTGGAAAACCACCACACTTGGTTCTCAACTACATTAATAATAACACATAAAAAGTAGGTTATATCGTTAGGAAACAGGGTTTTAATTAACCTTTAGGGTGAACAACATACTGCAGAGACACATCAACAAGTACACCTAAACAAAAAAGACCCTTTCTCAAAGTCACGAGTCTATGAACTCAAGTTCCAAGAACTTAACTGCAATGCCACCTATATAGGTCAGACAAAACAAAATTTCCACACAAGATTCAAAGAACACAATAAACGATCAGATATAATCAGCATTCAGCCTTTGGGGAGCACATGTACGACAGTTCACACTATTTCACAGACATCAACACAGATCTAAAAATTTTACACATTAAAAATAAAATCAAATCTTCGAATATGAGGGAAGCAATCGAGATCTACATCGCAAAAAGTGCTAACGTAACCAACTTAAATGACCATACACACTTAAAAAATTCCCCGCACATCGCTCTACTCACATAATATCTGGACCATACTTACTCTTTAAATTGGCATTCATCTCAATAATATCCTATAGATATTCTCTATTTCAATTCCATACATTATTCATCTAAAATCATTCCGTTGCATTCATCCATCTTACATAAAAGTACATTATAACATGAAGTAGGTTAATAACCTTCTCTCCCCTCTCCAGTGTGGAAAGAGTATTCCACAGTGCTCCACTCGTTCCATCCTACTTCCCCCTCTCCTCTCCATGGTACAGTGTACTAGATTTTAACATCCAGTAGGAGGGATCCACAATGTTCTGCACTCCCCTCTCATGCTTCCCTTCCCCTCTCCGTAAGGTTTGTGCTATACTCAAAACTTTCCATTTACCTCTCCATGACCACAGTCCTGAAATAGTATTTGGTGACAACAAAGTTGACATTGGCAGTCTAGATAAGTTCAGGAGTTTTCTCGATATATTAATACTTGTAAATTTCTTATTTGTCAGTACTGGCTCATATTATCACTGAACTCTCTATCATTGACAAGTTTATGCAACGTAAACAATGCTGTACATATATGCATATTTTGTGTGATTTCATAGAATCTGAGGATGTTCTTGTAGAATGAAACATGTCATTATTTGTATAATAGAGTGTTTATTTTTTACGGGTATGTTTATAGTGTAATAATTTATGTTAAAATTGTATGTTTGACAAACTAAAAAGTTTTTTGTTACATTTAACTAAGTCTACAATGGAAAGTATGGCTTCATCTTTAACAAACTCTCCATTTTGTGCGTCATTTTATCTTCCTTTCCTTAGTTCAGCTACTGTTCGATTTCTTCTGTATTAAATGGGATAAGTGAGTATATTCTGGAATTTTATACTTTAATTCGCTTTTATTAGTAAACTAACTTGTAATAGAATGTAAGCTTTTGATCACAGTCCCTCCTGCACCCCTGTAGTGTCAAAATATTTCATGAATCCAAGTGAAAAATTAAAGGTCTCGTAGTACGAGGGCCATCCGATAAATAGGTATCCCTATTTTACAAAAAAATACAAGCAGGCTATTTACACTTGTGCTGGCCCTGCAGTGTGGGGGTAGCGTGCCTGCCTCTTACTCAGAGGCCCCGGGTTCAATTCCTGGCCAGGTCAGGGATTTTTACCTGCATCTGAGGGCTGGTTGGAGGTCTACTCAGCCTATGTGATTAAAATAGAGGAGCTATCTGACAGTGAGATGGTGGCCCTGGTCTAGGAAGTCTAGAATAACGACGGAGAGGATTGTTCGTACTCACTACATGACTTCTCGTAATCTGTAGGCCTTTGGGCTGAGCAGTGGTCACTTGGTAAGCCATGGCCCTACGGAGGCTGTTGCCCCATGGTGCTTGGTTTTATTTACCATTGAGAAATATTTAATTTTCATTCTATAACTCGAACACTACTTTTCCACATAGTCACTATTTCAGTCCAAAAATTTTGTTATCTTGGCAGCAGTTTCTTGATACCTTCATCATACCGGGTCGGGTCCCATCTCTGTAGACAGCGGTGCACTTCCTCTTCCACCTCTTCATCAGTTGCAAACCGCTTACCTCCAAGGTGCAACTTGAGTTGTGGATAGAGATGGAAATCACTCGGGGCAAGTTCCGCAGAATAAGGTGGATGGGGAAAAAGGTCCCTTTTGAAGTTCTGCAGCAAATCCTGCGTCCTTTGAGCTGAATGGGCAATATTTTCTGAGACAAGACCAGAATGTTTTCGTTGGATTTCAACTCTGAGCTTCGTGAGGACCGTGCAGGACCTCTCATGTGTGACCACAGTGCATTGGGGCAGTCAGTCAACCAATACAACATCATTACAGTCCCAAAAGGCAGTAGCCAAAACTATGCCTACAGAGGCTGAGGTCTAACCGGGCAAGTTGGCCATGCGGTTAAGGCCGCGCAGCTGTGAGCTTGCATCTGGGAGATAGTGCGTTCGAACCCCACTTTCGGCAGCCCTGAAGATGGTTTTCCATGGTTTCCCATTTTCATACCAGGTAAGTATTGGGGATGTACCTTAATTAACGCCACAGCTGCTTCCTTCCCACTCCTAGGCTCTTTACCTTTGAGAAATATTTAATTTTCATTCTATAACTCGTACACTACTTTTCCACATGTAATGATGTTGTATTGGCTGACTGACTGCCCCAATGCACTGTGGTCACAAATGAGAGGTCCTGCACGGTCCTCACGAAGCTCAGAGTTGAAATCCAACGAAAACGTTCTGGTCTTGTCTCAGAAAATATTGCCCATTCAGCTCAAAGGACGCAGGATGAATTTGTCGAATCGGTGCGATGTAAAGTAAATTGTAAAAAGAGTCTGAGGTCTTGGCCCTTTTTTATGAGCATGTTCGCCAAGTTTCTTCCATAGCATGCTTTGTGGTTTTGTTTTTAGAGTTGAATAATGCACCCTGCTTTCATCTCCAGTAACAATGCGGTAAAACATTTGATCTCCCTCTCTTTGAAGCATTTGCAGGAAACCTCAGGCTACCTCGTTCTGTTATTGCTTGTGAGCATCAGTAAGAAAACTTGGGACCCATCTTGCACAGACTTTTCAATACTGCAAGGCATTCAACAATACCATTGCAATAAAGGACTGCCAGTTTCCGTGCCGGGAGGCAGTAGATTCATTATCTCATCAGTGCTGACGCATTAATCTTTGTCCACCACATTCTGACCAACAGTGGCTGTAATGGGCCTGGCGCTGCGCTGTCATCATGTACATCTTGCTGCCATTCCAGGAACCATGAATGCCAGCATGCATCTTTCACTATAAACTCACACCAAATGGCAATGAATATTGGTAGCCATTTCATTTTTTGCCGTGGAAAAGCGAATAACAGGACAGAGTTCACAAGTGGAAACGCTTTCAAGTGGTAGCTCCATGGCAGGTAGCGCCGTACTGGTGAACACAGAGCAAGCACGTGCGGTTGAAGATCACCTTACCCCAGCCATACGCCAGTGGAAGTTCCTACAGTACCAGCTTAATTCTAAAACATGTGGTTTGCAGAGAAAAAATAAGGAAACTTATTTATTGGATGACCTTCGTAGATCATGAAAGAGCTTCTGTAACTGCAGATGTACACTCCAACACTGATGGTGTTCTCATCCCCACAGTTCTTGACAGAACACTGCATAACATCATTGTAGTAGTAAAACATTTCATTTGTAGTTGCTTTATGTTTGACCTGCATCACATCTTTCCCTGGTCTATGACTGTGATAAGCCTGCTTCTTTCATGTTCGTTTTTTATTTTTACACTTGGATGAACAGAACTGTCTCAATGCAGTGTTTATCCCCTGTGAGCTTGGCAAAACCAGATTATAGAAAGTGATTAAAATGTTTCAAGGGATTTTGATCTATCTGTCTAAACAAAATGTATGTCAAGAGCATAGTATTAATATTTCTCACTGTATGGCAAAAGATTTAGGACAGTTTTAATACTTGGATGTGATTCAAACAACCTCAATGATTTGATAGACGTAATTGGATACATAAAATCAATTAATATAATTTAGTGTTTATGTCTGTGGCAGATTCCTTCCAAAATTGTGTGCGAGATGGTCCCAATTCCATCTCTGGTGGGATATCTTCTGATATGGCTAGAAAATGCTTCTCACTTTATATTTGGTTCTCAGTCTCATGCTTTCTCTGACTTTAGGTTTGAACAAGGATGATAACACCATTCTCAGTGCAGCCTTTGGTTTTGAAATCCTCTGCTGGTAGAAATCTCTCTTAAACAGTAGTAACATTTTGAAAGTAACTGTAAAACTTGGAAGTAGTAAATTTGGTGACAGTATTTGTAAATGTGTGTTATGTGCATAATTTATGTATCTTATTTTCCACAGGAAAATATTGAAAATGTATCAGAAATGATACCACTGAAAAAAGAAGCCATATCAGAGTTAACAGAGCCAGGGCCAATGCAGGAAAACTCACTTGAGGTAATGTACATAATTTGATAAGCCATTGTTAGGTACTGAAAATAGAAAATTGCTGAACAGATATCAGTGGTTGACCATTCATTTCAATACATATGATTGATACACTTTTTCATGAGATTGACTGTTTACTTACCTAATTTTCACCTTTCTTTCATGTTCTTTAAGATCTTGCATTATGTATCACGCAGCAGTTGGGATAGATCCAAAGACCTCTACTGTATATCATTTGGGAGGTGGTATCATTGCTACTAATATTTTTGACTTAGTGAATATTTTCAAACAGGGAGTTGCTATAAGGAGCACTTTTTTGTTACTGTTGCTGGGTCCAAATGAAACACCGTTGTAATCTTGTTGATTATATTAATTATTGACTTCTAGATAATACAATTATTTGTAGATACAAGTTGCAGGTGATTGCTTGCTTATTGTCAGAATTCACTTACAAGTAGAAAACATTCTTATCCTTCCTAATGTGGTCTGTGATGATACTAGTCTATGGTGACTTATAATATTACTTAAACTTTCAATGAATAAATGAGCCCTTCAAGAGTGATCTTGCCTTTCTGTTTCATGTGTGGTAAAGGACAGGCTTTGTATGTTCCCCATTACTCACCTGAACATTTGTTACATGAATTAGGATACACATTTGATCACTGCCATTGTCCACTGCATAGCATGTGACTATGTTGTTATGGGCTATTTATTGGGATATTTAATTGACAATCTCTTTCAGGAATTCTGGGTTGGCTGCTCAATATACAGCCATCTGGATAATGAGAGAGGAAGTATAATCATAATCAGGGAGTGTAGTATTTTTCTCTCCTACAAGTAAATTGGATGTAGTTAGGTAAGAAGTGTCAAAAGTGTCGTCATTTAACTTTAGTGAGGAGATGTGATTATGTGTTGTAAGAGTGGTCCATTCTTTGTTCGTCAAGAAATAAGAATTCATCACTCTTCTAAGGTGATATATCAGACTGTTGACAGCTGCTTCTCGTTTTCTATCAAAGTGTAGTGCTGCAGGAGGGATGGAATGCTGTATTAGTCCCATGCCTGCAGTTGCAGGGAAGAGCTGGTTTTTCTCAGGATTGTTTTTCAGAAAGGCCTTGATTTCCTTAGCTGCTCTGAAGAAGTTTGTGCCATTATCACTGTAAATATTCAGGGGGTGACCTCTGTGAAAATAAGTGAACAAAGAGAGGCGAGCAATGTAGTTGTTGTGAGATCAGGTATCATGTCTATGTAGAGAGACTTGGTAGCTAGGCAGTCTGGTCTTGTTCCATCTCACGCCAATGTTTATGAGAATTGAGCCAGCATAGTCTATATTAGTGTTAAGAAATGGGTACACGCACACTTTGTGTATTTCGCGTTAATTATTCAGAAGTATCTGCATTCAACTTACGACCCTTGAGATGTGCATAAATGTTGCTTCTTTACCACCCCCCTTGCTGATGGGATCCGAAACTTGCCTCTCAGAGATGTGATAAGGGTTGACTGCCATGATGAAGTAGTCGAAGTTGTTCCGCAATGATAATTAGATTAGTGAGATGATGATATATATACAGAATGATCTAATATTTCCTCCCCACTAGAATTAAGGTATTGTGCAGTCTTCTGCCGACAAGGAGATGGCTTCTTGATCTATGATTATGGTTATAATCAATATGATTTAATATTTTCTACAGAACATTAATGCAACATTTGAGTGGAGGGTTCAACTCCGATATGAAGAGTGGACTTGAATTTCACTCTTGTTTATAACAATCTGAGATAAATCAAAAACAATATGCAGCTACTCTCTGTACCTTTTTTAATCTTGAAACTTTTGTTATGAATAAGTCATCATCAAGTCTCTAAAAGCATTTGTGGCATTTTTTGAACTGGGAGATTAATTCGAACATCACGTTTTCATTTATTCCTACTCAAAGGATCTTGATTCAACCATCCAGAACTATGCCAACAAACTGTATTGTTGACAATTGTGTTCATTTGTGGTCGTCTGGACACTAAGTCAGCGGGTTTCTCTTTGGACGGCACATGGTGCCACTCATTTGTATCTTTAGCAACTTCAAACTGGGATCCTTTAATGTTTTCTTTGAGTAGTCTTGTCAAGAGAAAGACTCCGTAAATCTCAGACTTTGAAGGGAGAGTTATGCAAAACCAATTTTTTGTAAAGCTTTGCTGCCTTGCATTTTACACAGAGCAACATTTTATTGCTAAACAATCTGACATACACACGTAAATGCTATTTGTTGAGCCCGCAGTCAGATGATTATAGAGAAGAGATGTTCTTGAGTGGATGACCCTTCATGGTGTATGTAGTTGAGACTAATGCCATTGTCAGTCTTGACTGAAGCGTTGATATTAACAAGTGTTTTTGCTGTTTTACTTGAATGATTTATGACAGGGTAATGTGGAATTTAATAGTGATTTTCTTCCTGCAGGTTTTCACATTCCTCTCATGTTATCAAGTGATTTGAATTCTAATATGAATTTAATATATTCCTGGCGAAACTTGTTATTTTTCGGACGTTTTTTCCAGGGACAGGACATGCTTAATTTCCATTTGTTTAGATCAACTAAGTTTTAAATAATTTCTTCACAGGGAGTTATACAGTGTATCTAACTGACGTGTCTGCCATCATGTGTTGCTGGAAGTTTGCTTCATGCTGTTTTTCCATTGGTGTTGTTCTCTTATGTTATCCAAAATAGTGAATTTTGTTTTGTAGGTTGCATACGAGTAGAGATTGATGAGGCATAGTTTTTATCTTGTCAACTCACCTCTGCGGCATTCGTCATTTACCACTTCTTTCTTCCTGGCATTTGAGATGTGCACACTGCTGCAGTTACGGGACTGCAGTCAGCCGATTACCTGCATCAAACATGGATGGCATCATCGGTTTTAGATTGTACACTCTACACTCTTCATGGATGTTTTCGGCGTTTCTAGTGCCATGTGTCATTGCTTTTCCTCTACCTCCCCTCTTCATGTCGTCTTTACAAGTATTTGTCTTTACCTGTTACCTTGATGCACTCTTTGGCTGTTGGACAGAGGGCAAAATCTTTGTCTTATGCTGGTGTAAATTTTCACACTGGTATGGGACTTATTCTTGACCATAAGGTATTGTAAACTGCGCTTGATTCTCGAGTGAGCCGATGACCGTAGATGTTAGGCCCCTTTAAACAACAAGTTTCTTCATCATCATCATCATCATCATCATCATCATCATCATCATCATCATTATCATCATCATCATCAAGACTCTTGAATGGTAATATTTGATTATGTATCCATAAAGGTGCAGCTGCATGTGTAATTCCTTTATTTGGAATGCTTTTGGACGTTATGTGAAAATGAACTTTCTGTGTGTCAATTCTCTCAAAAATCCTGGAATTAAAAATTTGTTTACATTCCTGAACTGCATAATAGTCTTATCTTGACCTTGCTTTGCTCATATTTTCTAGTCATTTCAATTCTTACCGTATGCCCAGATTTTGTAATTGAAAATGCTGATCTTTTATTCAGTCACCTGTTCTTATATTTTTCTATACAGACACTAAGTCAGCGGGTTTCTCTTTGGACGGCACATGGTGCCACTCATTTGTATCGTTAGCAATTTCAAACTGGGAGCCTTTAATGTTTTCTTTGAATAGTCTTGTCAAGAGAAAGGCTGTTGGTTAGGAAATATCTGTTCTGTTTAAGGGGAGACATAGGCAGAATTACAGTCACATGTTTGATTACACATATCTTCCACATTTTTCACCAAATATAATTGAAACTCGGTAAACGCATTGAAAATGGCCTAGTGAGTTGTTGTGTATGTTTAAGGAGCACTGTGGTAATTTTCTTTTAAGTTATTGAAGTATTAATTTTTTCATACGCCACTGTCTTTCGGTACACATTTTGATTAAGATATAACTTCAAATTTCAAATTCAAAATATATTAATAATCTACACTAGCATAGAGACTTTAAAGTGCAGTAACTCTTTCCTAAATAATTTTGTTGATTTTCTGTAATTTTTTGCACTTCATGGAAATTGTTTCTTAGTTTTTAAAAAATATTTTAATGTATAACATTTTTCTTATTCAGCATATTAAAATTCTACTCCACTTCAAACTTCGTATATACTTGGATAACTTGTGTTCAAAATTTTATGAAATTACATCAAGTAGTTCTTGAGTTAGTTGTTCCTAAAGTATGAAAAATATGAAATTCAGAAAATCTAAGAAAACTGTTCATAATAAAATTTTCAAGACTACACCTCTCCTAAAGCTCCCGATAACCATACTCCTCTTCTTGGTTAGCATCCTCTGCTGCTCTCTTGTCTGCTCTGCTTCTCTACCTAGCTGCTAATTTCATACTCTGTTCTCTAACCTCTTCCACTGCATTCAAAAGTGACATGTTCATAGCAGTGTATCTTGGTGTTGGAGCAGGCATGTTCATAATACCACATAACAAGTTCCCACTTTCTATACCAAGATCAACACACCTTAGACCATAGGCAAACCTAATGTTTGCTTCATAAATTCTGTTATTGGCCTTGGATTTTTCAATGGTATATCACTGTTGCAATTTTCACACAAAATGTGTAATGTACATGCTTAACCTTCTCTCTTCTCATCATTCATCAAGTCACCTTTCCTCCATAAGCAGAACACCTGCAAGCTTTCTGTATTACTTCTGCTAACAATACTATATCAGTAATTCTAAATCCACTCCTTCCTCCATCATTTTCTTCTTCTGGCAGAATGCCTGCTCCGACTTTCTGCTTTGAAGAACTTACAGATGAATCCAGGTTCACAATTTCAGGTCTGTCTATCCCTAACCTCACCATGTCTTCTTGACTTTGTGTTGTTTATATGTGAGTGTTTATACTTCGTATACACTTTATCAATCCTAGGCATTGTGTAAATACATATAGGTATCACTAAAGCGCTGAATTACACCAAGTGATCACTAAACCACTGAATTACTCCAACTATAAAACTCATATACACACACAATTATTGAATGAAGTCCTTTGTCATCCACAGCCTTCTATATCATGCTGGATTTTTTCTACAACTGCCTGGTCAAGAAGGAAAAAATATCTGGCCTTCTATAAATTGTTGCCAGAAGTTTAACTGACATAATTGTGTAAGAAGATATCTTGTAATGCCACAGCTGCTGAGTTGTGGGCGTGTCATATTGCAGTGCATGATTCTTTAATGTTTTAATGCCATTTGTAGTTCGAATCTCAATGTAAAATTTTGAGATTATATTCTCCTTAATATATACCTTCAAGAAAACCAATAAAAATAAATTGTGATTTTTTTCATGTTTTCTGCCTACGCCTCCCCTTAATGTAACTAATTGTTAATGTTGGTGATACTCTCACTGATCTTTGTAGTATTTCCTTTGTGTTTGGTTGTGAATTACCTTTTGATTTTTTTTTGTGTTGTACTGTTTGTAAGTTGTTGTGCCTTGGCTTTCAATATATCTGAAGTAGCCAGTTCTTGTTCATGCACTAGTGTCCTTGTATTTTCCTGACTGCTTGTGCATTATTTATATCTTACCCCTGTGTACAATCCATAGTATAACCTTTCTTGGCCAGCACGTGCATATGTCTCTTTGATGTTCACCTTTTATCTTTCGTAAGTAATTGTACTAACCTGTCCATCAGAGATTCATCTCAATTTTGTGTTTTGGAGAACTGGTTAGTTTTTATGAGTTTGCTGATACATCATTAAATGGTGTATGAAAATTTGAAATCTTTGAATAGGTCCATTTGAGGAGTATGCGAAATGGGATCAGCAAGTGTTAAGTCTCTAGGAATGTTCCAGTAGGAAATTGGCATAGTTGAAATTGTGGTTCTTTTTCAGAAGCTCACTAGCCAGGGTAAATTCGGTGATGAAATTGTCTGTAGTGACGTTTCTCCCTGTTCCCTCAATATCTTTGACAAGTCTGAATACCACATTCCTTCCATTGTTCACTTCTCTCTCTCTGTTTACTGATGTAGCATTGTCAACTGCAGAGGCGCACACATAAACCGTGTCCAAATCCGAGAGGAGGCATAGTTTTGTTCCATATTTTCCTCTTGGTTTGGTAGATAAATACTGCTTAAAGAGGCATTTTCCCTAAAGGAAGCCAGCTGTTCATCCACAGTATTATTTTCAACTGGAACAAACACTTTAGGTAGTTCTGAAACGAACATGTCATGAACATCTCTTATTGCTGTTAACTTGCCATTACATCTATGGGCTGGTCTCTCTTCCTTATTATCGAAGCTCAAAACTCGGTTATCATTTGGGACCATTGAAGAGATATTGTAGCTCGAAGGATAGGGTGACCGTCTGCTTCATTCCATACTTCTCGAAGTGATTTGCCCACTGATTTGTAGACTCCAGCAAAATCAAGCCTGCAAATATAGATAACTGCATGTTATTGTTGATTGTGATTATTAGCAGTTAACAAAAGACAGAAACTGCTATTGTTTCCAAATTGTGTAAACCGTACATATCTAGAAATGTTTCAAACTCTATCAAAGAAATGGGCTTGTAGCTTTGCTTTTATCTGCAAAAACCCTCTTCATTTCAAAATTTGTTTCCCATAAAGTGGTTTCCAGCATTTTATAAATGATGAATAACTTCATTGCCAACATCTGGGATCACCTGTCCTCTGAAGAGCATATCTCGTGGGTCCAGGTGCAATTCTCATTATGTTACTCCATTTGGAATACGCATAATTGAAGTTTACGTTTCTCTGAAGTATTATTAATATAAACAACTAAAATATTGAAGAGCGTATAGGCCTATAGATATAGGTCCATGATGTAAATGAAGCAATAGCATTGTTCATATTACAGTGCAACCCCAGTTTTGTGTGACCTCGATTTAGCACCATATTCAATTTTACATAATTCAAAATTCAAAATTCTGTAGGGCAAAACTCGCATTTAGCGTTAAGGAAATGTTAAAATTTTCCTATATTTTGGTTATGGGACATTAAGAACCACTGCAAAAAACATCATAAGCTTGCTAAGGATGATTCAAGGCAGAAGAGGAATTTGGAGCATGGGCACTTAGAGCTAAAGTGAGATGTCTGACTCTGATCGACATCTGTTCGCGGCCGATGTAGTAGAACAGAACCCCCGTTTTAATGACAATGTTATTATAATGTATGAAAATTCCTGTATTAATCTGTGCAATATCCTTTAGTTACAATACGACGAGAATCCTTTTACCGTTTCATCCATTATCACAGGCAAATTCAGGCATGTTAGTTTTCATTCATTACCAGTATTCATACACTCTACTCCAGGGTTTATATTGAATGCGATCAATCATCTTCTGTGTTGATTCATTGCTACGCATGAGTGAATTGATCTTGAGTGAGTCTGAGGTCTTCTCACAACACAGACTGGTGTATTAAACATCAGGATAACATATTTTTGCAATAAGTGCAATGACAGCACTTGTTAACTCTTAGAAATAAAAGCTGAAGTAAAAGATTCCTTAATTTACTATGTTCTGAAGTTAAATAAGAATGTGATACTTCTCAAGATACAGTGGTGTGCATAACTAATTTCAGAGGTTAGGTTATGTACTTGCGCATGTTGTTAAATTTCAGAATGGCTGTCCCCTTGTATGTTTATAGTAAAATTGTTATTATTCAACAGGGAGCTTGAAATCTATTTTTATTAAATGTGCGCGGTAAACCTATGTTACAAAGAAACAATAACAGTAAAAATTTCCTCCTATTTGATATGTATATTTGCATTAAGCAAATGAATTAATCATACACAGTACATGTTTCATTCCATTTCGGAACATCTTCAGCTGTATTACATTGCTTAGGTGAAAACACTAAGTATTTATCTTTTGAAGAATATCTCAAACAGGTACCTTGTTTTTCTTAAAATCTACGTAAATTTAAAATTTGCAATAAATTAAAATGAATGTGGATGGTTGAATGGGGTCGAAGGCTGCATTAGCTGTGCTCCTCCAAGGACATAGTAGATTTTAGCAACAAGACTATGGGGAAGCTCTTTTATTAATAGTAAAACAGCAATCAGCTTCAGGGATCCTGAAGTAACTGAATTCAAGAGATATTTTTGTAAATTTAAAACAAATAGCAATCAGCTTTGAAGGAGCAAACGATGAGAACACCTTGTAATATTCAGAACGGTGACAAAGGAAAGTTATATTTTCAAAAAACTTTTTATTAGAAGACAAGCAGAATATTTTGGTGATAAAAGTGCTGGAAACATTTTTTACAACATCAGTTCAAGTGAATAGATTTATTTAAAATAGGCTAACCATAAGCAGATCCATTTCTCTCTCATTTCACCACCCCATTCAACCATCCACATTGATTTTAATTTATTTCAAATTTTAAATTTATGTAGATTTTAAGAAAAACAAGGTACCTGTTTGAGATGTTCTTAAACTGATAAATACTTAATGTTTTCACCTAAGCAATGTAATACAGCTGAAGATGTTTCAAAATGGAATGAAACATGTACTGTGTGTGATTAATTGATTTGCTTAATGCAAATATAAGTATCAAATAGGTGAAAATTTTTACTGTTACTGTTTCTTTGTAAATAGGATTTGATACGGGAAATGAAGCTGATTTCTTGCAATTGAAACCTAGGTTAGGTGATGCCGCTTGAAATAGGAAACTGGCAATGTTTGCAACAATCCTCTAAACTGAAGCTATTGCAGTTCATAAAAAGGAAATGTAATATGGGTGTTCAGTCTATTGGAATTAGAAAATACATGCTAATGAGTCAGCTGCTGCTTGGAAAACATCTGCAATAATGTTTAAACAAACTGATTGCTGTTCTGTAGTAATTTTAATAGGTGTGTGTGAGTTCAGTATCTTTCCTGCCTTTTATGAAAAATCATGCATAACCTGATAAGAAAAACCTTAAACTGAAGAGATTTGCATTCACCAATAGAAAATTGTCAAAATGAAGCACAAACTGTAACTACAGTACAGTGTATAATGTAGATATCTCCATCTTTTATTGCTGTCATTGTGTAAATAATGTATGATGGCACAATTTATGTTAACCCCCATTTAACAATAAAATTTCAGGTCCCTGTAAAAACGTTAAATAGGGGTTCTGCTGAATGTGGAACGTACCTTACACCTGATTGTCAATATGGTTGTTTTCTCCATTCTGTCCCATTTTGAGATATGTACACTTCTTTTTGTACAGAGTCAGTCTCATGTTGTAGTTTATAACCAGATACTTGGAGCTCGTCATTTTCTTCTCCCTCCAGAGAAACGTGATCGTCATCAGTTTTTTGGAAAACACAAATTCAGGATCAGCCAATGCATCATCAGCTGCCTCTTCATGTTTACTCTCATTAATTTCGTATAATATATTTCATATAGATTTCTCATTAACTGCTGATGACCAGACATATTTGATCACAGAAACAATGCAGCACTCCCTAGTCGTGGAGGTAGTCGAACATTGTTTGTGTAGTGACCAGCAGGTAGGGCAGCATTGATATTAATGGATATGTCCATTTGATCCATTCATCATATATGTAATTTTTTGAACTGGTAGAGTAGTCAGCAACTGAAAAATATTTTTAAATCATGTCAATACCTACTAAAGGAGATGAACAAATACACAAGTTTTTTGGCATATACAGTTCATATTTTGTCAGTTACAAGCAATTGAATATTAAATCTGGGTCGATGCAACCCATTCAGATTAGAAGGATTAAATGGGGTAGAGACGAGCCTTAATGAACATGTCGAGATGCTGATAATAATGTCTAACTTCATTATAATGCTACAAGTGGGGCAGAGCTTATTTATACCTTCAAAGATGTGCTTCGCATACTCCAATGCAATCAGCTTAGGGCAGTGGTAGTGGTTATGAATTAAGTTCTACTGTATGGTTATATTTGGTTCAATCATGGCAATGTTTTTCTAGGGTTTTCTTTGTCTAAACTTTCAGGGACAAGGTGATATTTTGAAACTTGTGATTCCAGTTAGGCCTTAATTTCTAGTGATCTTATTTCAAAAATTGCCCTTGAAGTATAGTCACAACATTATGTCTCTGTCGAAACATGGTAATTTTAATTTTTGGAAGGCAGACCTTTGTCTGTCTGACAAATTCTCTTGATTTAAATAAATCTTTGCTTCAGTTTCATTATTATTAGCTACTGGTTTTAGGGAGGTTATCATTTTTGATTCCAGTAAGTCGTAAAAACTTTGAAATCTTTTTCATATGTGTCATGTCCATGTCAGTGAAACACCCCCACTTTTAGAGAATGGTAATATAGTTGTACTTAAATAGTGAGTTTCTTGATACTGAAACGTTATTTGGGGTATATTCCAAGGAGCTCCCACAAGGAAGGGTGGAATATTACGATCAATTTTCCAAGAATTAGCTTACCCCCAAATAATAATAAAAACGTCCACGACACCGGGTAGGAAAATATGCCAACAGGGAGACAAAAATGCCAAAATTAATTAAAAGAAAAACAGGTTAAACAACTCACAATACTAAATTCATAACAGGGAAATCAATTCATTTCCACCAACATCCATCAACAATCAGCATCACCATCAATTAACATAATATTCCCATGGCAACGAAAACACGCTAGGTAGTTAAGGAAAATGGCCAATCATAGGCCACCAAACAATAGGCATGTACATATTAAGAGACAAAAGAAACAGGACGTCGAAAAATCACGAAAATACCAAACAAATTAATTTAATAATATAACCCAGAAGTAGGAAAATTAAGATGGAAAACGAACGTTTGTTCCACATCCTTGCAGCAACTCGCTTGGTTAATAACCCTGCCAAAACATTGCATTAACCCCTACTTATTAGGGCTAGAAAGCCGCTACCAAACATTGAGTATTAAAATTACAATTTCCAAGAATAAGAATTAATATTAATTCACAGCAGGTGCAAGTCCCTGGTAAACAAAAGTAGTTTACATATAAGTTTTTTGACTCGAATAATGTTCAAACACCGCAGGGCTAAAACGTAGAGTTAAGTTGATGCAAAGTTACATCCTGTCGTGGTACGCACTTCACATTTTGAAATATTCAGTTCACCAGTTGGAACATATTAAAGATGAGTTGAAAATCACTTACAGTGTATCTTGCCATAGTAGTGAGTTCGCTTCAGCGTCATATCCTTACTTACGTATTGTAAAGGTAATCCTTAGAGTGCACTCAAAAATTCCAGGCGAGGTACATTAAATGGTAATAAAATTTAAAATTAACTTTCACAGTTCAAGAGTACATAAGCCGAATCAAGCGAACGTCACCCTGGGTCCATGATAATCACTATATCCACCCCGCTAAGCGGAGAAGCACGCCGTCCTTACATCACAGCTCACTAGCAAAACCTTAATGGCGACTGGCCAGAAGCCTACATGTCAGACCACAGTCGCAATGTTTACGTGCGCATACTCGCTCGGTGGAGGGGCAGAGTGGCGAGATGGTTCATATCTACGACACTAGAATGCAGGAGAATACTGGAAAAGACACTGTCTGGCCATACACCACAGATGGGCACATTAATAACTTTAAAGCTGGTGGAAGTTAATGTTTATAAATATTGAAAACCATGGTATCTGTGACCATGAATCACTTGATGAATAACGGAGCGGCAAACCACATTAAGGACATGAATTTCAATGGCCATGCAGCCAGCACTAAAGTATTCACAGAGAGGTATGAATTCTTAATCCGGTAATAGTCTCCCTCCCCGAAGCTCCACATATACAACGTATAATGACTTTCATAAGGTAGTGGTCTGGATACAAGCTGAGGTTTTGATTAGTCCGAATAAGAAAATGACCACCGATCACATGTCCCAGTTTATGCACCACCAGCAAGATGAATCCAATAGTCAATTAGGAACCAAAACATATATGAATTGAGTAAAAAAACAATTGAGTGCATTTAAATGACACTAGCTGTCCAGTTACTTTCAATAATTAAGAAGTCCCATGCATTAAAGTGGTGCTACACGCAAGTCGCAGGTAAAACTGTTAATGTTCTAGATAAATGGTGACACTCATGCTCCAGATCATTTGCTAAGTTTTAATTCCAATAAACAAGTCTCGCAAGTTCATATGTATCAACTGTTCAAAGATTTCGTTACTTTGTGGTACACACACACAACTGAACAACTTCCTAAATGTTCACTGGTAGAATAATAAACCTTCTTAGATTTAAATGCACGCGATTATACACCCTAATTGAGATTATCACATGTTAGACATTCATTTTAGTATTGTTTATCGGACCTGCGTATGTTAAGAAACGCCTTCATTTGGTTTCAATTTTATTATTATTGCCAGGGTGGCATGAACCAATTTAACAAATGAAAAACGCCCAGAAGGGCAAGGAAAAGAAATGAACAAATATAGGAAAACAAAATTGGTGAGCATGTAATAAGATCACAAGATCCAACAGGTAAATCCTTTACATAATCTTAAACTGGATTAACTTGACTTAAGACTACAGTATGGCATTGGATACAACTACTAGTAAGAGCAAAAGGAGAACAGGATTACAATAGAATACAATAATTACCTAAACAACCCTTGAGCAGGTACTAGGAAGTATATAACCATAAATATATCATGCTAAAATTAAATATATCGGCAGAAATTTTATGCACAACATATAAGGAAAAGAATTAACTTGAAAATTAAAGATAGTCATCTCCTCAAATTAGTTTTCTGTGCACGTCAGCAACCCTATCGGAATGCCACATAATAAAGACACCACCAGCAACAATGAAAACGAGAAGCTACCGTTGCATAGACATACAACTTCAAACATACACAATACACAGAAATAAGTTAAGCTTAGGAAAGAAAATACTGACAGAATACAACAAACCACAAACAGGGTAAGTTCATTAAGTCCTGACATCAATCGAGTAAGAACACGCTACAGATCCCAACACCTGATCCAGCAATGCATGATAACACAGCAAGAAACACATCAAATTATCGAACACAGCCACACCGACAGTACTCTTCATATAGATGACCTACCCAGAGATGTCAAATCATTTCCAGAATTGAAATGCTAAGAGAACAGCAATCCACACATAATTTCAAAATAACCAGACGTTGACCAAGGGAGAACATGTTGCGAAGGAATAACACATTACACAGTAATCCAAGTTAATTAAAATTACAATTAATTTTTTAAATCAGTGGAGTAGCCAATAAATAAATTTTTAAACCATTAAATACACGACCAAAATCTAGAAATTATATTTTGCAATTAATCAATTGTAATGCTACGTATACACTCCATGCATAACCCGTCTAAAGAAGAGATAAGATCAGATATAGTTATACTCACAAATAAGGGAAACACTGAGAAACTGGATATGAGAAAAAGATCAATATCCATGGGTTACGGTGAATAATTACTCAAGGCAAGATGAATATAGTTAGCTGCAGTTCGAGACTTCAAGGTCTTTCAGATGGTGGATACGCGTATCAGCAACACCAAGTCAAGAACAGTATTAGGATATAGGAACTCATAATAACACAATCATTAACACCATGGTGGAGCAGGACAGAAAATGGCAGAAAGAAATTCCGAAGTGTCACCCAATCTTAAATTATATTCCTCACAACTTCACCGAATTTTTAAACATATACATCAACAATGGAATACTCATTTAAATAAATGGTTTAGAAATTCCCCTCAATTAAGTGGCCAATTTGGAAATGATAGCAGAGACCTGACACGATTCCCTACCGGTTATCCACAAGGGATCTCGGACAAATCCGGAATAGTAACAAGTGACATCCATAGACTCACACTGTAGCCACACAGCCACAGGTACCGTGCGAAATATATATGAAACAAGGTAAATAAAATTTAAATGGTAGATCATGAACTAGGACGACGGAAAACGCTGAATAGAACGGTGAAGAAGGAGAAAACACCACGAAAAGACCCGATCATCGAATAGTGGGAGGCTTCAATACCACCTATGAAGCACTAGTTAATCCCATACTCAACTGGCGCCCCGCAGAACGACAAGATGACCAAAAATTAATAGCAACGGATACTAACACTCCGGA
Source organism: Anabrus simplex (assembly GCF_040414725.1). Lineage (NCBI taxonomy): Eukaryota > Metazoa > Arthropoda > Insecta > Orthoptera > Tettigoniidae > Anabrus > Anabrus simplex. Next base: position 92,099,741 of record NC_090279.1, read on the forward strand.
GAGAAAAGGACCAATAGACTGGCAGGTTAATCCAAAATGAACTTCATAATACAGGATAAATACATGATGACGTCAGATTAAATGGGTATGCAGAGAATTAAAACAAAACAAGAATAGACCAGGTCATACAGGAATCACAAAGTACATGCAAGCAGACCAGGATTTTCTATGAAGATTGGTAAACCCATGCCGGGATTTATTTCCCAATCTACGGGCACACAGGGGTAAATTAAATGTAATACCGACCATACCGAAGTGTTATAACCATTTAATTATACAACACAATAACAATACATCCTTAATGAATCTCGATGGACATGCGTTAGAAAAAATGGGGGGAAGGGAGCACTAACTATCCTCAACGACATGCCGTGAAGCCATCATGCCACCTCACAATGCAAGCTTAAAACAAAATCACGTACCGTTACAACATAACTAACTCAGGACCAAAACCATTACCTACTAGGTTCGAAAGGAGAGGATCCATTGGTGCAATTTGTGAAAAATAACACCACCATAACAAGTAGACGAGGTAGGACGACATGGACGTTACAACTCAATAGATTAACACACTTCATGAATAATACACCAATTTAGAGACAGAAACCAGGCAAGTAAGGTCTGCAGAAGAATGCAGAATTAATACCACATGCGCCCCGAAAGTACAACAAATAACAACGTTGTTAACCACCATTACTAGAAAGAAAAACCCAGATGCCTAATTTTGAGAAGGTAGATAGGGTAAAATTTTACTCACCAGAAAATCAAAAGGACAGGAATGACTAGAAATAGATCACTCAGTTAACGGGTAATTCACAACTGATTACAGAAATGATTAAAAGTTGGGCATGAGACCAATCGGAAATTAGGAAATCGTACCACCAGAAGTTGGAGACCGAAAGCAGTGAAGACAGTTAAGTCCATGCCGTAAAGGCAAACAGCCAACCACCACCAAGTCCGATCGACAGAGTTCCGCAATAACCAATATCCACAGGCAAACCCAAAACTCAACAAATAGGATCTAACACCGGGTACTATCCAGTTCCTAGTCAACCCCCCAAATAAGGAAACTAACGTAACAGATTACTCGGTTCGTTTAATGCACACCTAAAAATACCACAACCGGAATAGACAGTTATATCACCAAATTAAAGTCGGATAACAAGACATAGGCAATAGAATACTAGAACAGTTAAAGATAAATACAGGTTAGGACACCTTAACAGTTTTCATACCAGTGAACAACAATGCACAGACCTAATATTATGTACAATTTTCCAAAATTTGCTACAAGACAAAGGCTACTACATAATACATAATTAAATTAATGATCAAAATTTAGTAATCTTCAATGATCAGGATAGAATCAATTTTAATGGACAGAGCAGGCATACACTCAAGCCAAAGGAGCAATGAGATATTAACGATTAAATAAATAGGTGCCAATAGCGCAAGTGAAAGGATCCACACGCCACGAACCACAATCACATTTTAAAATACAATGGTAACAAGTACACGGTTATAAGCTACTACACAGTGATATTAAGATTCACATGAGACATGAATGCAGAAGATTTGGTGCAGATAATCATAACACGTTGTAATTAATTCGCACACTACTAAACAACAATTTTTGGAGATAAAAAGTTCATACGGTCAGGAAGCAATACTCAAAACAAAAATACTATACATGGAAAAGTTACTAAATAAAATTCACACGCAACCAGAATAGTTACAAAATAATCTAAAGATAATTAAACAAATTTTCTCACTGAAATGTAGGCCTCATCCGCAGGTCCGAACTACATACCATACGTATTATCATGAAGCCCTTAAGAGAGAAGAGGGATCACACATAACCTGATTATAACGGGGAAAATTGAACTCGCCTAATCCTCTTGGTGATGGGGTCACTCCCCAGTACCGATACTGGAGACAAAAACTGTAAAATAGTACAGGGACTTTGATACCTAGGCGCAAGCTTAGCATAAAATTTGTTAATTTCTTTACTAATGGTATAGGACCTGACAAAAACGTGATCACCAACTTTCAACCTAGTTGACTTTCTACATTCGTTGTACTTATCTCTGCCTGTCTTACAGGATACCGACAATTTCTTCTTCTGAACATAGTTGGGTTTAGACAGGTCGGGAAGATTATCAATACCACGTTCGTTGGACATAGGAGAATACGGGCTGTAACAGAACATAAGGAACATGGGAGTTTTACTATGAGATTCGTGTGTGGCAGAATTGAAGGCATGGGCTAACCAGTGTTGGCAAGAATCCCACTTGGATTGGTTATTGTGATGATATGCAATCAGGGAAGATTTCAGGTTCCTGTTCATTCTCTCGGCGTAAGATGGGTTTGGATAGTTTGGAGTTGTAGTAGCATGGGAAATGCTCAACTCGAATAGGTACTTCTTAAACAAGTGGCCAGTGAATGCACTGGCATTGTCATAAACCAGAAACTTCGGAGGACCAAAGGATGCGAAGATAGAATTAAGGCAACTTCATAAACGTACGAGAAGTCATAAATCTAGTGGGAATAATCCCGGAAAACCGAGTACGCATCAATACACACAAAGATATGAATGTTTCCCAAGCGAGGGAGCAGACCTACAAAATCGATGAATGACCTTTCCATCTGCCGAGAGGCTTCTGAAGATGAAAATAAACCAACACGGTTCTTCAGGTTGGGTTTACTGATAGCACAAGTTTTAGACTTAACCATTTTCCAAATGAAGAATTTTCTAATTTTCTGCCTAGTTTTAAATGTGCCTAAGTGACCACCAATGCGTCAACAGTGATAATATTTGAAGATGATTGGCACTAGGACCTTGGGAAGAACAATAATGAAATTAGCATCAATTCGACCTTTTCAACATAGAACACCCTTCACCAGAGAATAAGGTTTTACTACCATTCCGTCACTAATCTTGTCGTTGATTTCATTCAACTCAGGATCAGCTTTTTGATCGCCAAACTCATGGTATAACAAAGGTAGATCCGGAAGAATGGCGCCCACACTAACAATATTAGTTTCGTCAATTTCTTCAACTTCAGATTTTACATCAAGGCCAAAGCTCCCGTCAAATATTCTACTTAAGCTGTTAGCGGTGACATTCTCCGAACCTCTGATACGCTTAACCTGAAAACTAAAAGCGGGTATCCTAAGTGCCCATCTAGTGATTCTGACCGTTCTTTTGGGTCGGTTCAAGGTCGAAATTTACATGTTCAATAAAGGGTCTGAATTTCTCAAGTGCAAACAGCACGCCCAAACATTCCAACTCATAGATTGAGTACTTACTCTCCAGATTATTGAGTATCCTAAACACATAGGCAACGAGTCTACGACCGTCCTCATGGTCCTGAAAGAGTGCACCAGCAACAGCTTCTCTAGAGGCATCAGTTTGTGCAATGAAACGTTTACTAAAGTCGGGTATGGCCAACAAGGAGCATTCGATAAGGCAAGTTTCAGAGTATCAAAGGCTTCTTGTTGGGAGGGACCCAGATGAACTCGACATCCTTACGCCTCTGATAGTTAAGGGGTGAGGTACCACAGCAAAATTCGGGATAAACTTGCGGAAGAAATTTACCGTATCCACAAAGCGTGCAACACCTTTTACGTCCTTAGGTGGTTGGAATTCCCTGATAGCCTGGGTCCTAGATTGATCAACGGAGACTCCGTCGGGCGACACGACATTGCCAAGAAAGGATATATATAGCTTGGCGAAGGTTACCTTGGATAGTTTCACAGTAAGACCAGCCTATTTAAAACGCTCAACGACTTCCGTGACATGATCCACGTGTTCTTCAAAGGTATTCGAGATGATCACAAGTCATCAAGGTAATTGAAAACAAACTTAAACTTGATATCCCCTTGAATAGAATTCAGAAATCTCGTTAAAACAGCTGCTCCGCAAGATAGTCCGAACGTCAACCTGAGGTACTCATAAATATTCCAGTCCGTGATGAAGGCGGTTCAGGGAAATATAAGGTTTAGAGAGCGGAATCTGATAATAGGATTGATTTAGATACAGCACGGTAAAGAACGTGGGCGGAGAACCACCCAAAACATGTAAATCCGGCAAAGGAATAGATTGCGGGATGAATGTGCGATTAAGGGAACTGTAATTGATAACGGCACGGTATCCTCCAGAGGGTTTAAGTACCAGGTAAACCAGAGAGGCATAAGGAGAAATGGACGGTCTGATGACACCATTGGCAAGCATTTGGTCGATAATCCTTTAGAGTTCTAGCATGCGAGGAGGTGAAAGAGGTAAGGAGGAGTTCTAACAATCTGGTTGTCAGACAGTTCAGTATCGTACTCCAATACATCCGTCAGTCCTAACTTGTTGGTAAATACCTCAGGAATTCGATGGCACGAGTTACGAACTTTATTAGCTTGTTGATAATCCAAATGATCAAGATCCAACTGATCGATTTCATTGTTCTTCCCTGGTAGCGGCCTACCTACACAAGAAATTCTGAAGGTACCCAAAGGAGCATCAATAATATCGACATTAAATTTTTAGGAACATTTAAAGTAGAATTGTTTAGCCTGGAGGTCTAAAACGAATCCGGTCCTTGACAAGAAGTCAGTGCCTAAAATAATACTACAAGCTAGCTTCGGAGATACCAAACAATGAACCTTACAAGTAAAATTACCAATACGCAATATCACGTCAACAGATCCAAAAATTTCCATATTATCCTTATTAGCCGTGACACATGCAATTTTGACTTTCTGCAACTGAGGCAGTTTACAAGAGGACTTTATTTCATCATACCAACTGGCATCAATTAATGTGGGCCGTTGACCTTCGATGTGAGGCGGTGAAAGATGGTAAGCACCGAGCTCGATAGCTGCAGTCGCTTAAGTGCGGCCAGTATTCAGTAATCGGGAGATAGTGGGTTCGGGCCCCACTGTCGCCAGCCCTGAAGATGGTTTCCCATTTTCACACCAGGCAAATGCTGGAGCTGTACCTTAATTAAGGCCACTTCCACTTTCTAGACCTTTCCTATCCCATCGTCGCCATAAGACATATCTCTGTCGGTGCGACGTTAAGCAAATAGAAAAAAACAACAAGCATCATCATATATTAAAGTGACAACGTTACCCGAGTCCTTTAAAGCAACAATCGGTTTATTATTCATTTATCAGGAGCTAGTCTGGATCTCATGTATCCTCACCTGGACGCGGGAGCGGTGCATTACTTACAGCCTTCTGAAGATATTAAGGAGGAAATATACATAGAAGAACATACTGATGATCAGCTGTTGTCGTACATCAAAGAAAAAAAAGAATTTCGTACACTACGAATCCTATACAATATGGAATATATTGTACCTATTCACAGTTGTGTTCACTAGTAGGTTGGTTTATGTCCAAAAGCTGGCCATTTTCATCAGTTTAATCGCTTCTTTACAAAGTTTCATTTAAACGCTAATATCTTAAAATTCTGTTGGTTATATTTATCTAAAATATTCAGGAATTTTAAGATCATATTTTTGTTCCGTGATGTAGTTATACTGATTATATATATATGCATACAAACATAATCTCTGGTAAAGCTATATATTTTTGAAGTGTATTTCTTTACAATACCTTTAAGCAACCATGTAAAAGGTGTTCCTTCCTTCACTGTCAATGCATCATTTGTTCATCACATTCTTATTATCTGAAATGCCGTCTGCAACTATTACCTCCAGATAGTCTCAGTAATTTTGTACGTTCGTACTCTGCCAGGAACCATGTGTGGCCTGGAGCATAATTTTATTTAATGGAAGTCAGCGCAGCGGGGGGACCCTAGCATGCGATGTAGCGCAACAGAACGGTTCGAGCATGCATACAGCAAGCAAGATACGTCACGCAGCGCGTGATGCAGCTATCACGTGAACACCCCCTGATATTGTCGAACATACTACAAGAAATTGTACTAACTTTGGAACCCACTGATATATCAATTAATGAGATACGCCATCGTATAGCCCATTATTTAAAGGCAAACATACTGCAATTTCATTAATGTCATCCTACGGACTTAAAGAGTAATTCAGGTATAAAAAAGCTTGATTTTTCCACGAGAGGAGGAAGCTGAGCTCGGCAGATTGGTATAAAAGAACGGGGTTTTGCTATGTCAAGTCAGTTCACTTCTCAAATCGCTGCCGTCGTGTAGTCATGCTGTCTCACATGAACGGGTTCGCGAGGTTCGAACTTAAAACATCACATCGTACGAACTCTACGGTAAAGTTTTTGCCAAGACATATAAAACAATAACTCGTGTTGGAACTTAGAAACTTTTCTAGTGATATGATACTAACATAATAATTTCAAAGTGTTGTCAAAGATTTATGATATTTAATCACTGTACAGACTTAGTACTTTCCACTACAAATCGAACAAACTTAATTGATTTAAACTTCTATTCATATTCAAATGAAACTGACGTTAAACATTCAAGAGAAATAAGCGTATGAATATTAAGACGATTTTCAAGTGAAATAATTAAACATTTAATCTGTCAAACTAATCTATTTCATAAAGTCACCTTAAGTACGTGTGTAATAATTACTGGTTGAAGTTTTAATACGCTTAAACCTTCATCACAAGTGAACAGTATTTGACATTGTATGACATTGCCGTCATAGGAACTTGTAAATATCCGCGAATTAAGTATTTCGTTATGGTGGATAAGACTGATTTTCGTGTGTAAATATGTTATAACTGTGCTTCAACATAAGCAGTGAATCCAGTCTAATGAGCAATAACAATCATCTACCAGTGATTAAATATTAGAGGAAATTCACGTAGTAAAATACAGTGCCAATTGTACGACTTACAAGCATGGAACACTCACAAGTTAATCTTGTCAGTTGAACGTATTCTTGTTTATAAATTTTATAAGTGACATCTGAAACCCTGACTTCGCCTATTTTGTCATATAAAGCTGCTGTCATTTTGACTACGTGGGAGTTGGAACGTGGTGACTTCATAGAATTTAAACGTGGTTACTACGCGGGACATGGAACGCGGTTTGAGGTTCGATTCGGAACGTGGTTACTACGCGGGAATCAGACGTGGTACCGTGGGGATAGCATCACAACACTAGCTGTCGAGGACTTCATATGATGTTCGTTGAACCGCATTTCTCTACATTTTCAATTTGATATTTGGATGTTTCTGGTGACATGAGTGCCACTGTAAACAAACTTGAGATTTAAACAGACTATATTACAAGTTGAACTGTAGAATCAGTGATTTCATTCATAACTCAACAAACTATTTCGCTCATTGGATTTCACATTAAATTTTATAAATGTTGAGTGACAGTTATAAAATAGACCATAGCACCGAACTTTAGAAGAAGATAAAATTTGCCAAATTTTGAAGTGTTAAAATATTGAAAGTGGTGTGGGGAAATTCATTTTACACGTGTAAGGGTGTTACATTCATTTTCAGTTTTTGTCATTTGAACCAATACTTGAAGAACTTTATGAACTTTATCAGGAGAGAACTTATTAATTTTCAACGAAAGATAATCGTTTCATGTTAAAAGATGGACAATCATAAATATTTATTTTGTTTCAATTAGCCAGGCGACATGAACTTGCTCAGACAATATTTTAATTTGGTTTAATGCTACAAGTCAGAAATAATAGGGAACTTATTCATCAAATTCTCCAGGTGAATAAATTAAGTTTTAAAATATATCCATTATTTCGCTCTGCATCTAAATCTCTCTGTATCTGCTCCCTAAGGACCGTTCCCCCTTCACAAGATTCTCATGCCCATATCGTTAATTTTTCCTGGTACAGTACCAACAGTGACACACAGAAATAGCCATTTTTGTAGATTATAAACAAAATATACAAATTTGAAGTTGTTAAGTTTTATGTACATTGTAAACAGTACAATAATTTTAAACCAACATAATTAGGTTCATTAATCAATATAATGATGCCTGAGTTCATTAGTGTGATAACTCAAAAATGCAATTTTCAAGTATTTATTTGGATAGATTCCTTTCTAATGATCTTTTCTGTTCTCTTGTGTGTTAATTAAGATTCCTCCATTTGTAGATCCCAAAACAGATAAGTTGTAGTAGAAATGAAACGTTGAGGTCAGTTGTGCTACATCTTAGGTATCATAGTTTTCAATTAAAACGTCCACATTTTTGTAAGGAAAGGAAATTTGTGGCATTTAATTTATGTTTTTTCCATTGTTGTGGTCACACTAGCTGATTGTTGCCAATTCCCACTTTTCATTTTAGTGCTCATTGTCAGTCAAGTGCTTGTAGCATATTGATTGCAAACACATTTACACAATTAGTATAAACTAATAAAATGGACAGCTACAAGTTAACTATAAATTTGTGCAGGTTGCCTAAAAAATTCAGAATACTTCAAGTAAGTGAATTTATTATCTCCTAAAAGTAGGTAAATAATAATGGAATGATATAATATTATTTCAAAATTGTAATTTTTATCACTGAGGTTTAAAAGTAGCACAAGTGTACATCCTGTTTTCAAACATTTAATGCAGTAGTTTGTTTGAACTGTAGGTGTGCCTTGGAACTATCTGCTAATTAATTTTGTGCTGTCACACCTTTGTTCGTTACTGTGCGCAACGATCTTTGATAATACCTGGGAGATGATGGTATAATCTCGGATTGGTAATCTTAACTGAGCCCCTGTATCAGCATGTCCTGCAATGACTAGTCATAGCCTATTATTTGACTTCAGACCAGATTAGTGATAGAAACAATGAATTCTGAAAGGTTTATTTTATTTTGTGCGTGGTTAGATTCTTGTTGACTGTTATATGACGCATTGATTTCTTCTTACTGTACATTTGCAACCAGTAGCAAAAAATATTCATTTCAGTCCTCAGAACTACCCAGTACCAGCTTACATGCTTTCATTAGTCAGAGTAGAACCATGCACACAACTGAAGATCGACCAAATACAACTCTTTGAGGAGAAAATTCTGCTGTTTCTTTGTAATTTTTATGTGACTGGACACAATAGGCTGTTAGAGAACAATCATATATTATGGCCACCAATAAAAATGTTCCTTATGAATACTTTTCACATGCAAAATGCACATTTCTGTTTTTGGGTGGAGTTTAAATAGTTTTCTTCTTCCTAAACATATCTTGTGCAGATTCAGTCTCGAACCAGCAAAGCGACAAGCATTTTGTGTGTATGCTTTTTCCTTGGTATATAAGGCTCTGAATGATTCAGTTGACCGGATCTTATCTACTGCATACCACTTTGTTTTATATCTCACCTCATGTGCTATGTTATCCTGACTCATTTCAGCATTCTACAAATATCAAGCAGCAACTTTAATGACTTCTTGCCTTGTCAGTTTGGTACTGAATTACATATGAACAGGTTTTAAGGTTCATAAAATTTCCTAATTCCTGACATGTGGAAAGGCACATGTTTATGAGCTTACCAATTACTGATGAGATTTCCTTCCATTTTTGCAACAACACATCACCCTGAAATAAATAATTAGTGATGAGGCTAGCTTAAGTTTATGTAGACACATAGTCCTGAACTAAACATGTAGTGATGCGGTGTCCTTTCACTTGTAAATGTCGAGTGTCACAAGGCCCTGAGCCGAACTCTTTTTGTCTCTCCTCCATAGTCTTCATATTTATAGACGTGATTACGGTGAAAATAAATTATTATGATCGTCTGCTATCTATGATGATGTCGGCAGAAATATGAATTGCAAAATTCCAATCAGGCTAGAATACCCTGTTACCTTGTTATTACTCGTACAATTTCACCGGAAATTCAAACTGTCATTCCGATAAAAACAGAACTCCTGATTTTTTTTATTTTGTTGAGTTATATATTATTCTTTTTAATGCGTTTATAGGAGTCACTTAAACACGTAATCGAGAGGTGTTCTGCCATTCAAACACTATTTTGTGGAAACAAGGCATAGATATTAGACATAGGCTTTAAGGGAGAAAATTTGAACATAGTAAGTTATAAGTTAAGATGTGCAAAATATCCATTGTATCCCATTTCTATAACAGATTATTCATCAACCTGCTTCTTGTTATTCTGCTCTTTTAATATTAGTCCTGCCTGGTGTTGTGATTCATTGTCTCCAGTTAGTTCAGTCAAGGGCCATGTTTCTATGTAGTCTCACAGCTTTCAGTTCATTTGTTCTATGCTGTCTTGTTTGTCCCCGGTATTCATGTTCGCTTCATTACAAAATCCATAATTTGACACAAAAATTTTAAAATTGTGTTAGTAGTTAACAGGAAGGTAAATGAAGACTGTTATACTATAGGATTGCCCACTTTATCATTTAAGGGCTGTCCAAGAATTTTTTGTTAACAAAAATGGCACTTTTTGAGACTATCTAGCAACTACAAAAATGCATTTATTTTAATGTTTCTTTCGCCGAACTATCATCATTAGTGTTCTTGATGTCTCCTACTAAATGTATTAGTTTATCGCCATTTCACAAAGAATTATAGCACCTTCCTTCAAAAATTCAAAAATAATTCTTCATTTTTTCGTTCTCAGTTTTGAAAGGGATATATTTTTCTCAGTTCTAGTACAAGATATTCCTAAATTAATTATCATCAATTTGAGACCTTTTCGAGGTAGATATCCCATTTAGAACTCGACTCATTGTTGTTCGAACCTGAAAAGAAAACATAGTTTTTAGTTTTGAGTACATTTAAAGGGTTGTATTATGATTAGACCTCTTTCTTTTTACCTGAAAGTATTAGAATTCTCCCGCTGCATAGATGCGACCTTCCCCTTCAAGTTTCTTGTCCTATTTCAGTTTTCTTCTTTCCCTGAGGTACCTTCTTCGCTGTCTTTGTTCAGAAGTGCTCTGAGGCTGACTTATGCGTACACATGCCTCATCAGCTTGTGACACTCCTGATGCTGAGTACATATCAGGCACAACCTCAATTCTTCCTAAAACCTCTATTTGAACCTTGTTTCCACAATTAAAGTGCAAAACTGCATCCATGACACCTAGTTTGAGAGTGGATAGCCCCACATATGTATCTTTTCTACACCTCTTCCATACCGTACCGTTGCATGACTCTGGTATTTTGAGTCAAACCATGAAAACATTTGAATAACATTTTTAGATTACAGATCCTTTCATACACAGGCTTCATTGCATGTGCCAACGGCCGTAGCCGTTTTAAAGCACCGGATCCTGTGAGATCTCCGAAGTTATGCAACATTGGGCGTGGTCAGGAGTTGGAAGGGGTGTCACACGCTGTTGGTGGGGGTAAGAGAATGGAGGAGCAGAAAGGAACTGGCCACCCTTCTGCATGTAAACTCCAGCTCAGGAACACCTCTGCGGAGGTTCGAACCTGCCTTTAGGCAGAATAACCCTTACCTTACCATTGCATTAGGACTTCCTGTGGTATTCCTGCTTTATGCTTATAATTTTCAAGTAGTTTGCCAGCTGTGGCTCGTTGGTATAAACACCAGCTGTCTGTTCCTATAGGGCACCTGTGGTAGGGAGGCACTTTATGGGCAGTCAAATGATACAATGTTGCCCATAGAGCATTTGTCATATCTTTTATGAAACTGTAGTTGGAACGCAAAGCAATTCCAAAATAATTCTGACACTTGTCTCTCAGTGTTCCAGTTGATTTGCCTCTACCACACATGGTTTGTTATGTTGTACAATTTTTCTAAGAGCTGTTCCTAAATGCTTTTTATAGTGGCCCACACATTCCAGTTTATTGACTTCTTTACCATTGTATGGATTGGAATCACACACTACCTTGTAACTTTTGGAATCCCCATCCCCATAGAAATCTACATACTCCAGACCTCTACTCTCACCTGAGCGAGAAAATATTTTTACTGTTCCATATTAGGCGAAGACTCACTGTAATTTTTGGCAAAGACTGTAGCATGATCCAGCTTTCCAACCTAAATAGAATGGGGAATGCATATAATCATTTGAATGCTTCTTACATCCAATACAGTTTCTGGACATTATCTCAACAACGAATATACAGGCAAACAGGCAACATGACAATATTTTCACTAAAAACACTCAGTTATGGAAACCATGGAAGCTCTCAATACCAAATAGTATTACTGCTGCGTACAAAGAATACTGTACCGCACCAAGTTTCCCTTGGTGGCGCACTTCTCTGTATGTAATACATTCTTTGACCGCTATCGACCTTTCGGTCGATTTATTCCCTGGACGTGACGTATGACTCGTTTTCTCCTTGACAGAGTGCGCTTCCAGCCATCAGCCGAAGTGCCCTCTTAGTCAGTCTTGTGTCCGCCTTCTTTGAAATAAGTTCGCAGGACGGTTGTAGCCGACATGGCGGTCGAGACAACAATGTACTTTTTGAGATACGAGATCTTTGACCTGTGCCGTTTACTTTTCCTGCAGTATATTTATCTACTTGAATGCCCGGCTCTTTATCTCGGTCGCTATTTGGTGACTACCTAATGCTCTCAGTAACGCCCGACTATTAAGGTAACCCTTTTTTTTGGCTTGCTATGGTTGCGTGGGCGTATTAGTTATGTACATTTAACCGTTAATGCTGCATTTTGTCTTATTGCTAGTTTTCTCTGATCTTGTGTGTTCTGTTTTTTGTGTGACTTAAACCCGTAAGGATGGAGGATGGTTTTAGTCAGTGGTGTGTTTGTTTGGCGTGTATGTGGTCTGAAGTTCGAGACCTATTGCCATTTATTTTTATTCGTCGATTCTCTCATGGCCGAGCTCTGAATGCGTGACGTTGTGTTTGACGCTATGACTGGTATTCATGTTCGTCCGTGGTGAGGCGATATGAATACGTTGCAAGCGTGATGGTTACGATGATGCTACTGTGAATTATGTGGGGATATGCCTTGCCTTCATGCGGCAATCCTTTGTTATTTTACGCGTCTTGTATTGAGCTCATGAGTCCATGAAAGCACTTGTCTTGCTATGCGGACCTCTCTGTGTTCGTTATGTGTCTGGACAAAACTGATTATTCTACCCGTATACATTTCTTTTGGGTCTCTATGGTGTGTGTGTACGTGTGGTTGTGCTGTATGCCTGCCTGATTAACAGCATTCTCCTTTTCTTACAGTGTTATTTTTTTAAAGTGTTATTTACATTTTCTTATTTTCATTCCTCAGGCTATTTGCTGGCCTAATTATATATTTACGTTTGTTGCTTTCATTTGAATGAGTCTTCCTTCATTGTTAGCATTGTTTACTCGCCTCGTAACTATGGCAGCCATATTTATTCTTTATTTTTTTTCTTTCTGGGATGCTGTGCTTTTCAAACGGGGGATTGTTGCGTGATGGATCTCTTCTCTGGGATGCTGGTCCATATACTTGGAGATGTGTGAGATGTAACGTGTATGTTTATATTTGATGTGCGTGTAAGTTCTTCCGATGTATGTCCACTGATATTAATTCATTGCGAGGACGAATGTGTCATACGTCGCGTGTATGAAATTATGTGGAGGAAGTAAATCGTATGTTACAAGTTTGTGATTGAAAGAAGCTTGTGTGGCCATGTTTGATATCTTTTCAATCTGCCTCTTGATATGATTGGATGAATAACCTGTACGATAAGTTTCTACGCATATCTCCGTGAGTAATATTTCAAGCTTGATTTTATTATTTTTGTTTGTTTGATCTCTTTCGCTTTATTTTCATTAATAAACCCCCATGTATTTTCACCCCGTTCTTTCATTTATCGTGAAGGGTTCTGGGTTCTTTCCGTCTCCCGCTCCTCCCTTTAGTTTATTTTGGTTCGAGTCCAGCTCCAGACTGTTTTAGTCTGTTCCAGCCCGTCCACGGCCTCGTCTCATGAGGTAAGTTGGTAAGTATTCACGGACCTGTTGGTGTGTGTATGCGTGCGTGTGTGCGTATGTATGTGTGTGCGTATGTGCGTGTGCGTGTCTACGGTAGCAGAGTGTGTGTAAGGCATGTATGACTGAGTGTATGAATGAGTGAGTGTGTGTTCGGCAGATGGTAGCAGAGCGTGGTTCGTGGCTGGAATGTTTCACAGAGGGGCTGATTCTCGGTGGAGCAGAGCTGGATTCTTTTAAAATTAAGTCCTCCTTTTTGTGTTTATACTGTGCCATGAATAATATATATATATATATAAATTGATGCTATTTCACAGCATACTTTCGTTAAATCTTGTGTATAACAAGGGAAGAATGCCTGTGCCTTTCCGCGTCGGAGATCTGGTCCTGGTAAAGAGGTTCCCTGTCAGTTCTACCATGGATCACATTAGTAAAAAGCTGTGTCGAAAGTGGTCTGAGCCCAGAAGGATCACTGAGTTTCTGGGACCTGTTACGGTAAAAGTGGAGGATCTCTCCGGCCGTGTGCAATCAAAGGCGCACGTTTCCATGTTAAAAAAGTATTACTCCAGAAGTTCGTAGCACTGATTTATTTAGCACCCCTAAGATGTATTGGACTTGATAATATGGAGCTAAGTTTGACTTGTTGCAAGTACGTATGCTTATATTGTTTTGTGTTTCAGGTAATGATTGCCCTGTGAGAAACACTTGTATCGTAAGGAAAAGAAACGTATTGATAGCTCGACCAAATTCCATCGAAACCCACCCTTAGTGACTGAGAAGAGGTCGGAGTGTGTTGAAGTACTGTGGTCTGAACTTGTTTAATTCACTGGATTATTAATCGACATATACATATGTTTGCCTGACTTGCTATAACTCTCCTTGGAGTCAATTATCGCTCGGTGAAAGGACACTGACGCCTGCATAATTCTTAATGAATCTGTGTTTGATAACGAAAGGACGTTTATTATATTGTATATCTTCAAAATAAGGTGTAATTATGACGTGTGCATAGATGTTTTCATATTCTGTTGTCCATTTTTAATGCCTGAAGTTATTGTTTAATTGAGACGCTTAGTTATAGGGTGTGTACACACTTAGTGTTAAGTTTTGCCCGTGGTAAAATGAGCCCTTCTTGCCTGATCACCAAGTAAGGACTCATTTTCGAAGGGGTGTGGGGAAGATGTGCCGCACCAAGTTTCCCTTGGTGGCGCACTTCTCTGTATGTAATACATTCTTTGACCGCTATCGACCTTTCGGTCGATTTATTCCCTGGACGTGACGTATGACTCGTTTTCTCCTTGACAGAGTGCGCTTCCGGCCATCAGCCGAAGTGCTCTCTTAGTCAGTCTTGTGTCCGCCTTCTTTGAAATAAGTTCGCAGGACGGTTGTAGCCGACATGGCGGTCGAGACAACAATGTACTTTTTGAGATACGAGATCTTTGACCTGTGCCGTTTACTTTTCCTGCAGTATATTTATCTACTTGAATGCCCGGCTCTTTATCTCGGTCGCTATTTGGTGACTACCTAATGCTGTCAGCAACGCCCGACTATTAAGGTAACCCTTTTTTTTGGCTTGCTATGGTTGCGTGGGCCGTATTAGTTATGTACATTTAACCGTTAATGCTGCATTTTGTCTTATTGCTAGTTTTCTCTGATCTTGTGTGTTCTGTTTTTGTGTGACTTAAACCCGTAAGGATGGAGGATGGTTTTAGTCAGTGGTGTGTTTGTTTGGCGTGTATGTGGTCTGAAGTTCGAGACCTATTGCCATTTATTTTATTTGTCGATTCTCTCATGGCCGAGCTCTTGATGCGTGACGTTGTGTTTGGCGCTATGACTGGTATTCACGTTCGTCCGTGGTGAGGCGATATGAATACGTTGCAAGCGTGATGGTTACGATGATGCTACTGTGAATTATGTGGGGATATGCCTTGCCTTCATGCGGCAATCCTTTGTTATTTTACGCGTCTTGTATTGAGCTCATGAGTCCATGAAAGCACTTGTCTTGCTATGCGGACCTCTCTGTGTTCGTTATGTGTCTGGACAAAACTGATTATTCTACCCGTATACATTTCTTTTGGGTCTCTATGGTGTGTGTGTACGTGTGGTTGTGCTGTATGCCTGCCTGATTAACAGCATTCTTCTTTTCTTACAGTGTTATTTTTTAAAGTATTATTTACATTTTCTTATTTTCATTCCTCAGGCTATTTGCTGGCCTAATTATATATTTACGTTTGTTGCTTTCATTTGAATGAGTCTTCCTTCATTGTTAGCATTGTTTACTCGCCTCGTAACTATGGCAGCCATATTTATTCCTTATTTATTTTCTTTCTGGGATGCTGTGCATTTCAAACGGGGGATTGTTGCGTGATGGATCTCTTCTCTGGGATGCAGGTCCATATACTTGGAGATGTGTGAGATGTAACGTGTATGTTTTTATTTGATGTGCGTGTAAGTTCTTCCGATGTATGTCCACTGATATTAATTCATTGCGAGGACGAATGTGTCATACGTCGCGTGTATGAAATTATGTGGAGGAAGTAAATCGTATGTTACAAGTTTGTGATTGAAAGAAGCTTGTGTGGCCATGTTTGATATCTTTTCAATCTGCCTCTTGATATGATTGGATGAATAACCTATACGATAAGTTTCTACGCATATCTCCGTGAGTAATATTTCAAGCTTGATTTTATTATTTTTGTTTGTTTGATCTCTTTCGCTTTATTTTCATTAATAAACCCCCATGTATTTTCACCCCGTTCTTTCATTTATCGGGAAGGGTTCTGGGTTCTTTCCGTCTCCCGCTCCTCCCTTTAGTTTATTTTGGTTCGAGTCCAGCTCCAGACTGTTTTAGTCTGTTCCAGCCCGTCCCCGGCCTCGTCTCATGAGGTAAGTTGGTAAGTATTCACGGACCTGTTGGTGTGTGTATGCGTGCATGTGTGCGTATGTATGTGTGTGCGTATGTGCGTGTGCGTGTCTACGGTAGCAGAGTGTGTGTAAGGCATGTATGAGTGAGTGTGTGAATGAGTGAGTGTGTGTTCGTCAGAATACGCATGTGGAGCCATCTATGGAAAGCTATTCTGTAACAACGAGCACCAAACTTGAATTAAATCGAAAGGAACCATGAAATTCTCCGTGCAGCGAAGCCACGCCCATCTTAGACCGAGACACGGGTGCACTGTTCCCTTTATATCAATTTTCTGAGCATATTTATGCACGAAAGATGTAAGTACTATACATATTCTTAAAGTAGAAGAATAAATCTTTCATCAGAATACAAAAATGGAAAAGTGAAAATTCTGTCTAAATACGCCATTTCAAACGTTTATGAATACATTAAACACGTAACCCAGAGTTGCTCTGTCATTCAAACACTATTTAATGGAAAATAAGAACATAGATATTAGACATAGGCTTTAAGGGAGAAAATTTGAACATAGTAAGTTAAATGTTAGGATGTGCAAAATATCCATTGTATCCCATATCTATAACAGATCATTCATCAACCTGCTTCTTGTTATTCTGCTCCTTTAAAATTAGTCCTGCCTGGTGTGAGTCTCCAGTTAGTTCGGTCACGGGCCATGTTTCTATGTAGTCTCACAGCTTTCAGGTCATTCGTCTTATGCTGTCTTGTTTGTCCCTTGCGCCTCTTTTCACCTACTTTCTGTGTATACGCTAAATTTCTCAATATATTGTCCTCTGCACCCAAATATACCCAAACCAGCGCACACGCCTTTCCTAAATTTTCTTCTTTATCGGTGCAATGCTGGAACGTTTTGTAATAACATCATTTGAAATGTGATCTAGTCTAGTTATGTCAGCCGTTCACCTAAGCGTCTTCGTATCCATGATGCTTAGTTGGCGTTTACCTCCTCTTTAGCTGGCCAGCAATCGTTGCCATAGAAAACGACAGGACGGATAACAGTTCAGTAGATATTAGATTTCAGGTGGTCCTTCATCCGACGGTCGCAAGGGCGCCCGTTGTCATTCTCAACTTCAGCCAGGGTTTGCTTATCTCTAAGTTGACTTCATCAGTAAGTCGGCCATCATCAGAGATTTTGGAACCAAGATACTTAAATTTCTCTTCTCGTACTATATTTTCACCGTCATCATGCATGCTTCCAACTTCTCGGCGATGTAATGTCATATATTCTCTATCCTTTTTGTTGAGACGCGGGACGTATTGCGCTAGTGGATTGTTCCAATATTCCGTTTGGCGCTTATTCTCTGCACCATTTGCATACACATGTGTCCATGGTATTGGAATGTGCAGGTCTTATGTAATGGTGTCCGTCAAAAGAATGAACAGCAGTGGTGATACGGAAGGGCCTTGGTGGAATTGTACGGTTTCGCGGACGTCATCAGACGCTCTTGCGACAGCTTCAGCATAACTCCTCGGTTCTACATAGATCAATTATTCCCTCTCAACAAGGTGCTCTGTAATGCCATGCTCTTGTAGCGCTGACTGATTAGGTTATTATGTACCGGATGGAAGTCCTTATCAGGGTCCAGAAAGTCATGATGAAGCCTCTTATTCTTTTCGAAATACCTCTCACGTAACAGCCTTGCAGCGTGTGTTGCTCCTGTTGCGCCACAATTTTACACAAAACCAGCTTGGCTTGTTGTGTGTTCGTTTAAATCGCTAATTCTTTTGTCGATAATTTGTTCGAAATGTGCTACTGCGTGGCTGAGAAGTATGATCGAACGGTAATTAGGAAAATCGTTAGGACTTTCCTTATTTTTGAATGGATACTCCGTCGTCTGTTTGTTGGTTCTTAACCTTCTTTGATGATCTGGTTGAAAAGCTTGCTTTAGCCACACTGCTGCATCCCCCCATTGAGAAAAACAAAACTCTGCCGGAAGATAATCAGGACAGACGGCTTTCCCTGGTGTCATTTCTTTCAACATAGCCTGGACTTAGGTGACGTCAATTTCCTATATTGGACCTTCAACAGCGGCGGTGATTGGGATTGGTAGGTACGGAAATTCCAAGATTGAAATTTTGTCAAAGTAGTTAAGCCAGTGTACTCGCGCTTCCCGCCAGTCGAGTAGAAAACCGTCTGTTTCCTAATTGATGATGTAGAACGTTCCGTGTTTCGATGTCCCAATTTGACCAGCCGTTAAATATTCCGCTCGTTTTAGCGCATGTCAAGTTTCATATATTGACCTGCTTACCGCTTTGCTTTTGTTACAGCGACAATCTCCTTCACTTTACTACTGGCTGCTTTGTAGGCATTCCAACGAGCAGGAAACTCGTTTTACAGCTGTTTCTTCAACCGTATTGCATACATAACATCGTCATTCCGAAACCACGTGTCATTGTTAATCCTTCATTGTCGTCGCCCTGACTTAGTTGTTCCAGGAATGGAGCGTGCGGCGCCTTTCAGTTTAGTCCAGCTCGCTTCTAATATGGTGACTTTTGGCACTGTAACGTTTGCAACAATGTTGGCCTCCTTCTTCAGGCGTCACCGTTTGATCCAATTTGGTCCATTTCCTGCGAAGTATTGAGCTCTTGGTGACTATCCGCATCTTACAGATAACTGGTTGATGTTGCATCGCAACGGTTTCGTAAGGAACAACTGTTGTCTCTAGAACATTTTTGAGATTCCTTCGTCTGACAAGGATGTAGTCAATGTGCGTTGGATGGGAGCGATTGTAGTACGTGACTAGGTGAATATCACGCTCTTTGAACCGTGTGTTCGCGGTGATCAGTTTCTGCATAATCGGGAAATTGTTGGCAATCATCTTTCTTCTGAACATATCCATGAAGGCCATGGACTGTGTGTGCTTCTTTTCTCCGTCCGACACGTGCATTCAGAGAAACCGGCCACGATAAGATTAGTTGTTCTTCGGCTTCCATTGTACATCAGTTAGTAATCGCACCCCGCTTCGCATGACTTTTCTCCCCTCAATCCTTTTTTTTGCACCTCACAGATGCCTATATGCCTTCTCTCATGTGCTGTGGCTAATTTGCTAATTCATTCAGACATAGTTCAGTGATGGGTTACAGAATGGTGGTACTCGCTTGCCTAGCCGTCACTGCCCGCGCGACGGTAACCCTTGCATACGTTTCATGATGACTGGGCCCTGCCAAAGTGTGTACCTTCCAGAGGACACCCGAACCTTGGTTCCGATTCCATGAGACATATTTCTGTAAACATGTGACAGTATTATTTTACGGCCGGCGTGTCTTGAAGCATTTTAGAGCTCATGACAGCAGGTAGTTACGCCGTTCCGGACATGGGGAACAGACACCTTGTGCAGTCCCTCCTCTAGAGTTGAAACGCTATGCTCCTTTCTGCAATAACTTCCAGAAAGGTAGAGTAACTCTTCTGCCAACTGCTCCGTACCGAACGTCTCCATCTCCTCCAAAATCGCCATTAGAGACTTTATGCGTGTTTCGTCCGCGAGAGCTATCATATCTTGCTCAATTCTGCCGGCAGGCAAGTAGGCAACCCGTGTCCATCTCCTGCGACGTGCCACATTTTCCAGCAATATAGCTGATTCGTGGAGAATATTTATTAATGCAAAATGAAATACCATTTTACTGAAAAACTAATTGTTAACCTTATAATTCACTTGTCACATAAATGCATTATCACGTAAAGAAGAATGGCCTTTCTTTTGCACCCTTAACTTGGCGTGATATGCCACTGAACGTATGACATAAAATCCGGTGTCATATTGTTTGTGCCTTGTTGCCTAGTGGTATCAACATCAATATCCTGTGCGATAATCATGAGGTCTAGCATGTCGTATCTGGAATCAAGGTCCCCCTTTTATTTGTCCACTTATTTTCTCCTAACAGTGCAGTAACAACACGTGGTCGAGCATCCCATTACTTTGCTTGTGACGAAGTTATGCATTCGACTGGGCCATGAGAATTCAGTGCATTCACCATGAGTTGAGAAGTACCAGTTCTTTTTACGATATGCTTTGGCATGCGTGATCGACTTTTCCCATGTGCATGTTGTAAACGGATCTGACCTTTAACCAAGAATTTTTTATTTCTCGCTCTTCTTTCATAGAATATGCGGTGGGAAGACAGGCTTAGACTTAGATGCTATCCAACTATGTCATCAAGACACTAAAATATTCACGTTGTCCGCGATCTTTTGAAATAAAAAGAATCCCATTCCTTCCTTTACATAGGAGCAATATCCACTATTGTGCAATTCAACGTCTTGTCTTCACGAGTTTTGGCTCAAGCCTTGATTTTCATGTTCCTTCTAGCCGTAGTGTTAAAGGAACACTTCTAAGAATATTCAGACACGATAGCTTGAATTTGGTTTCAAATTCAGGATATCAGAACATAGTAATGAAACACTACCAAAGCCATATTCATTGTTGACTGCATAATGTCTATGACAACAGTATCTGGAGGAGAAAAGAAAGCGTCAGTGTTAGGGAAAGAGCTGTCATGTGCTTGTTATATTTCATCTTTCACAGCATTTCATCAGGATGAGTGGTTTCCATTTTGTATATGGCCTCTGTTAATGACATGGTAGTACGTATGAACTTCCTTGTATAAACCTACCGTCCTATATGTGGGTTGGCTCTGTTTGATTGCACATCAGAGCTAGGTAATTAGAAATGACCAGACTCTGAAGTATAGACTGCTACATTGATGTGATAACAATGTACAAATTCAATAAGTATGTTTTGCGTGACAGTAAGTGACATTCATAGAAGATTAGCCCTGCTTCAGCAGATCTTGCTGACTGTCGGCAAAAAATGTTCTCGACTTTATTAATATCTACAACAGAGAGATTCTCCCAAACACCCTCAACAACAAGGGCTTTTACAAAAATTATTACTTGACTGCCACAAAGTGTAGAGCACTTCAACAACATCAAAACTTCTAAGCTAATGCCGTCATTATGTAGGAGAACGGACATATACGGATTTCAGTTTATAAATGTGTGCCGGATTAAAGAGCTTGTTATCCTCTTTTTAGAGTATACCTCTTCTTATCATTGATTTTTTTAAGTGAGGTTGTCTATGAATTTGTACATTCCCACATCGTCACAAGTTACTTGCGCGTGATATCGTAATTCGAGAGAAAAGACGCAACACATCTTCGTAACAAGTGAGAGAAATGTGATGTTCATGTGTAATGATATTCTCTGAGTGGGATACTAGTGAGTGGCATGTACAGTAGCATTTCCTTTGTATGAGAGTTCTGGTTGAGTTGGCTGTTAAACTATTCGTCACATGGTTTTAATTTGTCTATATAGATCAAGAGCCGAGATGAGCTATGCAGAACATCAACCTCCGGATGGTGGAGCAACCTGTTTTAGATGCAAATTGTGTGGCAAGACATTCAGCAATAGATGCCACCTTTCACGACAAATTCAGGCACACATAGCCCAAAGGCAACATGGGTGCATTGTATGTGGTAAGTCGTTCATCATCCCTCCTAGACTCTCACATGCAGACACACAGACAGACCTGCGGGAAGCAATTCTAATGCAATATATGCTACAAGTCATTCGGTAGAAAATCCCACTTAGCACTTCACCTGAAGACTCTCATGGTCGACAAACCAAACTGCTACCATCTATGTTGCAATTCCTTCCCCCGAAGAGAAAGCGTAGTCGCTCACATGTGATCTCACACGTGATCTCACACGGGTGACGAGCTATACCAATGTGATATCTGTTACAAATCCTTCAGCAGTAATTCTCGCCTAGGTTATCACGTTCGGATTCACACACCTGAGAAGCTACACTTTTGCACCATGTGTGGGAAGCAATTCATCCATGAAAGTGGACTTATGGTATATATGTGGACTCATACTGGTGAGAGGCCAAATTTGGGTAATATTTGTGGCAAATCTTTTAGCCAGGAAGTTCGGCTAACATATCACATACAGACTCATACGGGAGACAAGACACTGCAATGTAATGCGTGTGGCAAGTTATTCAGTAGAAAATGCGATTTAGTATGTCACATCAAAACACACGCAGACCACAGGCCGCAAGAATGTAATGTGTGTGGAAAATCCTTCGTACAAAAAGTACAGCTAACACGTCACATGGTGAGTCATACGGGAAAAAGGCCACACTGGTACGAGGTCGGCGGCGAATCCTTCAGCACGAAATCCTGCGTTGCTCGTCATATTCGGACTCACACTGGCGAGAAGCCATTCTGTTGCAATATCTGTGGTAAGCTCTTCACGCAACGAGGTGGAGTCACGCAACATATGCGGACTCACAGGAACGAGAGGCCATACTGCTGTTATGTCTGCGGCAAATCCTTCAGCGAGCAAGTCGTTCTAAAATATCTTCTGCGGGCTCATATGGGCAATAAGCCACATTCTTGTAATATGTGTGGGAAATTATTCACCACGAAATCCCGAGTAACGGGTCACATGAGATCCTACACGTCCGAGAAGCCATTTTGTTGCACTGTCGTAAGCCTTTCGGCAGTAGATCACTCTTGGCACGTCACATACAGACACACACCAGCGAGTCGCCGCACAACTGCAGTATATTTGGCACGCCATTCATCACTAAATCCTGCCTGGTTTGTCATATGCGAACTAACACTGGTGAGATGCCGCACGCCTGCAATATCTATAGCAAGTCATTCCGTGTGCAATCCGCCTTGTCACTTCACATGCGGACTCATACTGGTGAGGTGTCGTTTGGTGCAATTTCTGTGGCAAATCATTGAACAGAAAATGCCAACTGGTACGTCACGTACTAACTCACATGAGAGAATAGCTACACCAAAGCAGTATCTGTAGTAAGCACTTCAACGGAATAATCGCACTTCCAAAACGCTTACTGGCGAGAAGCCATACCGTGAAACATCTGTCGCATATCTTCAGCCAGAAAATCAATTTAGCAGTTCAGATCCGAACACACACTGGTGTAAAAGCACATGTGTTCTCAGTAATATGATAAAATGTTTAGAGATTCATGTAACTTAACGCTGCACATCTGAACCACACTCTAGAGATGACCTGTGCCGTGTTTTGTGGCAAATCGTTGCTCGCAGCACCACGCTGTCGGTGCACGAGCGTCACGTCTCGCCGGGATGAAGCCGCACGTGATTTAATACTGCGGTTTTGTTTCAAGTCACACTAACTACTGAACGAATAGGACCATCTCAAATTCTGGAGATGTAGCCAGGCACATGCGGTCGCACACAGTAGAGAAGTAATAAGTTCTTCAGCCACAACGGCGCCTCCTCGTCACACCTCAAGGTGTATACCGGAGAGCGGTCCATCCCTTTGTTTTCATCCTGGCTTTTTATCATAATGCTTCGCTGTGTCCCATGTACTTTAATCTGGAATGCTGATTTCTCGAAGTCCTTTTCTTGTAGACAATCCAATTATTCTTGCCTTTTAGCGAGGAGGAATACTTAAATATCTTTTTAGTTTGTCATTCATCAACCATTCTTTGAATATGGACATCAAATTTCAATCGCCTTTTTCCAATTGTGTCCGATATTTTCTCAATATGTTGGTATAATTCCGAAGACCTCCTATTCATCCACACCCTACTATGCATACCTGGCCAAACATGTCCGTCAGGATATTTCCTTTTAGTTTTTCGATAATTTTAGATAGTGATCTTTCACCAGTCTGATCAATGTTTCTGACATGTGAGATGCTTCAGACCTAATTACGTGTTATAATATATTAATTTAGCGTTCCAGGATATTAATTTTTGTATCTTTTCCATGTGATACTATGACCTACTTGTACTATAGAAAACTTTTTCTGTTTTCTTCATGATTTAATGTGGATTGCTGGAGAATTTCCCCAAGTATTAGAAATTATTTACGTGAGGAATTTCGCCAAACTGAGTTACACGGTTTTGTTTGTCCGAGTAGATACTTCCGTGTATCGGGTTTTCTATTATGAGATTTGGATTAATTTTAGATGCAGTTTCATGAAGTTTTTCTAGGGACTAAATTTGTTGCCTATTGTTGGATAAATCAACTAGACAATATGTGATGGCCAAACATTTGATGTGAACTTTATCATTACCAGCAAGCCAGGAAATGCCTTGAGGCAACCTCTAATGCTAAATACCATAGTTATACTGCTGAGATAGATTAAAATCTAACTCTACCCTGTCTTCAACATACTAGCGTGATAGAATCAATTATTGTTGTTATTAGTATGAAATCATTATTGTAAATATTAATTGATTTTAGTTATGTAGCCATACGCCAAATAAATAAATAATTTTTATTACCATTATTGACGTTTATAAATTACAAGTTGACCAAAACTTTTCAATTTGTATACACAACTGATTGTACGTCTGTGCTCATGAAATCTCGCAAATTAACTTACTTAAAATTCCTCTAAATTTCACTGCTCTAATGCAAACACGTGCTTCATTACGTCTGAAAGAATTCAATGAGAAATGCACTAAATTTAACGTCCCATGCCGAACAATAATTTGACGAAATTTTCTAACGCACGCAAGGATCGTACTTTTCGCCTCGTGTCCTCTCAACACAGAAGTTAATAAAATGTCATAATGTTCCATATTGGACTGTATCACAAATTAAATTGAAACAAGAAATTAAGTGATTCAACCTATTCAATGCAAGTAAATAAGAAATGTAGTGTTACATACTTATTTGGTTAAAATCAGTGCCGGACATTGCGTGTGTTGTGCCACTCTTCAGGGACTTGCGCCTTGACACAAATAAGTGACTGTTATTCGAGTTCATCTGGATTTTATCATTTAAAATCGGGCAGTCCTAACCCCTATTGTCTTATAATGCTTCATGAACTGCTTTTGTGAAAGACATATCCTTTAATTTTTTGCTTCCCTGTGCATTGTTTTTATATTTTTAATTGGCTGATGATGACCCAGATTGATGGTCGAAACCGGTACCTCTTTTAACCAAATAAGAATGTAACACTACATTTCTTATTTACTTGCATTGAATAGGTTGAACCACTTAATTTCTTGCTTTAATTTCATTTCAGAAATTAATAGTTGAAACTGTGATAAACTTCTCCTAAAATAATACAAGGTCAATCAACCCTACACATAGCAAAGTGCACCGGACGACATTGTAGAAGTTACTGGAATAAACCGACCGTATTTAACTTTTGTTACCGCTCAATTTCTGCTCTTCGTCGTCCTCTGTATGTATGGATATACTGGTTTATTTTACGCACTTTTGCATAATAATATTTTGCAATTTCATTATTTTATTTCTATTAGTGACTGAATTCCAAGAATCTGAAAAAGAACACAAAATATATACCCTCGCAATTTTCTCCGCACGCTAATAATATGCATTCAAAAAACTCACCGAGACTAGAATCTTCGCCGTTCAAAAATCAAGGGCATAGTGGTTGATGATCCTCAGTGCTATTCAACATCCAGATCCTCCCCCGTAATGACATTGAAACTCCCACAATAGAGCTCAATTAATAAGCCATCAGATACTGTGTTTAGATTTGTGGAGCCTTCCGGCATCACTATGAGAATTTTGCGTTTGGTTATTTCAACAGTCAGAATACAATATGGGGCTACCCATGTACCGACAAATTAGAAGAGGCTGGCGTAGAATGGGCAGATTCGTGCGATCTAATTATACTGCATAACAAACTTCCAGCATCATTCAACAGTGCGAGGTGGAACATGGATATAATCCAGATATTAACTTACAGTATCCGCGTAAGCAAACATATCTCAGTTATCAGCGAAATAAGTGGGGCAAAAATCCCTCATCGTTCTTCATTACAGACTGTTATGCCCTCCAGCGTTCAACCGTCTACCCTCTGTGAATTTACTAAACGCCCCCATAATCCTCTATTTGCAACCAGTTCTGTGGCTTCGTCTTAGATTCATACGTCTTACCTTTAAATCTTTAGAATGTGAGTTCCTCTTCGAAGAAGATATCATTTTATGAAGGCTGATTAGGAGAAATGTACCATTTCACTGGACGAGAACATTCTAAACGTATAGCTTTTTACTGAATCATATGATTATTTTGCAAATATCGTGAAGCATATGAGGCTGCACACTATATACAGAAACTAGGGGAATATTGTGAAACTATCGTGATCTCCTTGACAACGATCCTTTGAGCTCCGAAACCGTCCAAGCTGGGGAAGTTCCCTTAAAACCGATATCTAATAACAGGATGAATGGAGGAGACTGATATAAGGAAGACAGCCACAATGCCTGGAGGTTTCTTAAGCATCTGAGTTGTAAACCTAACAGCTAGAGAGGGTCATGCGAATGTAACATCTAAAAATATTGTCCGCCACCTCGTTGAGAATGGTAAACCTCACTTTCACACTTCAAAATTTAACGGTCAGAAGAATTAGAGTTTAGTCACCTTATGCGGCTTTTCACCGAGCTCGATAGCTACAGTCGCTTAAGTGCGTTCAGTATCCAATATTCGGGAGATAGTAGGTTCGGGCCCCACTGTCGGCAACCCTGAAAATGGTTTTCCGTGGTTTCCCAATTTCACACCAGGCAAATGCTGGGGCTATACCTTCATTAAGGCCACGGCCGCTTCCTTCCCACTCCTAGCCCTTTCCTGTCCCATTGTCGCCATAAGACCTATCTGTGTCGGTGCAACGTAAAGCAACTAGCAAAAAAAATATGCGGCTTTTCTAGCGGTGAGCCGGGAGGGATAGACGATATCAGATTAAAGCAGGTTAACCTCGAACATACTACGCTGTCGTGATAACTCCAACATGGCGCGTCCCAGGTGGCAGATAGGGGGAGTCCTACCCGATTTTCCGGCCGACTTGAGCGAAATAAAATTTATCTCGCGGACCAAACACTCAAACCTCTGTGGGTGGGGGACGAGTCCAAGGGATGCTGAATGTTCGACCAAATTACCTGTGTTTATTTCCATCATCCTTGTGATTAAACCCACTATGAAGGAAACCTATGGGAATGCGTTCCGAGGAATAACACGGGTCTGGGTTTTAGTTATCATTAGTACCCACTATTTGAGGAACACAACGGGATAGTACGGGTCCCTGAGATATGTAGAACTATGTGACGAACACCATGGATTTGCGTTCTGGGGAACACCACGGGTCTGGTTTATTTATTTATTTACTCGTGTCAGAATCATACTTAATCATACAGTAAAAGTAAAATAATTTCAAACTACGAAAATTCCAAAAATTAACAAACATATGAAATTGACCAAATTTACTGTACATCTAGATGGTGTTTTCCAAAACTGAGCCACACCTAGGGCATTGTAATCAGCAAGCATTAAATCATGCTCTGAGCATGAAAATGGGCTGAAAGGACATTGATACATATGGTTCACTGTTTATTTTCTTCACCGCAGTAGCACTTGCTGTCCTCTGATGTGAAGCCCCATAACTTAAGTGATTACTTCGCCCTGCTGACACCAGTTCTTAATCGGTTAAGGGACCTCCAAACACTCCAGTCTTCATTACACCCAGCCGGAAGATATTCACGTGGCCTCATCCATTATTGGTGCTTAGATTTCCATAAGGAATGTCTTGCCTCTTCTGGTGGTCCTCAAGGGATTTGATGTCTGGAGGGAACTTTTCCTGGATTTCAGCCTAGATTGAGATTGTTGATGACCAAACACCGGGTGAGCTTCAACATTCTCAATCTTTAGTCGTTCTTGATCAGCAGCGATTTCTCGACGATTACTTGGAGGTGCAACGCCAGCAGGTCAGTGTATCTTCTCAACAGGGGTAGGTTTCAGGCATCCTGTGATTAATCTACAAGCTTCATTCAGGGCAGGTCCACAGTCTTAGCGTGTGTTGATCTATACCACACAGCGGATGCGTATTACGCAGCAGTGTAACACAGAACCAATGCAGTGGTTCTAAGAACTTGTGGCTTTGCATCCCAGTTTGTACCTCTCAGCTTCCTCAGGATGTTGTTTCTGGCATTGACTTTGTGATTGATGTTGAAACAGTGCTTTCTGAAAGTAAGTGAGCGGTCCAGCGTTACGCCTAGGTACTTTGGGGTGAAAGAATATTCCAGGAGGGTTCCATTCCAAGAGACGTGTAATTTCCTTGATGCCTCTGTTCGTGAGGTGGAAAGCACAAAGCAGAGATTTTGACGGATTCGGCTTTAGGTGGTTAGCCTTGTATTATGTGAATAATTCCTTCCGAGCGCTGTCAAGTGTAAGTTCTACCTCTTCAAAAGTTGCACACTGGCAGGCTAGTAAAGGTCGTCTGTATATATGAAACTTCTTGTTTTGTTAGGGAGTGGTTGGTCATTGGTATAACTAATAAATAACAATGGAGCCAGTACACTTCCATGGGGCAATCCATTTTTCTGTGATCTCCATCTGATTCTTTGTCCTTGAAAATAAAAAACTGCGGTTCTGCAACAAGGTTGACATCAATCTGGTAAGTTTTGAATCTTTCGTGAGTGTAAAGATCTTCTGAAGCAGTATACGGTGGTTCACTCTTATCATATGCAGCACTGAGGTCAATCAAATCTACCCCTGTAATTTGTCGATTTTCAAAACCGTCCTCAATGTACTGCGTGAGGTTTGAACTTGTGCAACAGCATTCATGCCTGGTCTAAAACCTTCCTGTTGTGGAATGAGGTTTTTGTTGATAGTCTGGATGAGTCTGTTGAGTATCATTCTTTCGAAAATCTTATATCGGTGGCACAGAAGAGATATTGGTCTGTAGTTCCTGGGGTCTCTGTTGTCCTTTCCAGGCTTTAGACCAGCAATTACACGTGCTTTGCTCCACAATATTGGACATCTGTAAGCAGTTATTATAAAATTGTAGCAACAATTCTTTCGTGTTTCTTCCAAAATTCTTTATTTTCTCAACTCGCATACCATCCAAACCCGCAGCTTTACCTGATTTGCACTTGATAATTGCATTTCCAACTCAGTGAAATTGAAATGTTGCATGAGCTCAGATATTTCTTCATCCTTACCCGCAGGTACCTTCAACATAGCTCTCCGGGTTTTGGCTTCTTGTTTTATTTTGCCATTCATGAGAAGTTGGTGGGCAATCTGATTGTCTGTAACAAAAGAATATGTGTTACTCAAGGTTGGACCTCTGGTCAACTTCATTAGGAGTCTCCAGGCCTTTTGGCTGCTCAGCGTCATAACCACCAACTGTCTCTTTTCGATGAGGCTATTAGAGAAGTTAGGGCGTGTGCTGCTGTAATAGTTTCCTCACCTATTAGTTTCTGTTTGAATAGCTTGTAGTAGTCATTTAGTTGCGAGACTGCATCCAGATTAAGACCTTCGATGTAACTAGTGCGACATCCACGGGGAATAGTTTTACGAGAACTTTCCTTAACAGCCTAAGTGACCTGTTCATATGATTCATGAATTGGTTTGATGTTTTGGACCGTATCATCCAGTAAAGCAGGGAATTTTGACCAATCTCCCTTTTTTGAAGTTGTATCTACGACGAAAGGGAACATACTGAGGTCAGATAGCGGAGTAAAACTGACAGGATTGGTCTGTGTTGAGACTTAGGTACTGGGTTGCATACTCCCTTGCTGCATTGTTCTCCTAAGTTATTAGTGACGAAAATCAAATCTGGTTGATATCCTCTTCTCCAATGGCCACTGTTAAAAGAAAGTGGCTGTTTGCCATCATGAATAAGAGAGAGTTCCGTAGCATCTGCCCATTGTTGTATTAGCTCGCCATTATCATAACTGTGTTCATATCCCCATTCGGAACTGTGACAGAATCTACGGGTCTGGTGTTTACCTGCGATTAGTACTCACTATGTTAGGAACACCACGGGATAGTACGGGTCCCTGTGATTAGTACCTACTATGTTAGGAACGCCATTCTTGCATTGCGTATGATTGGGGCCCTTATGTGACGAACACCATAAGTCTGCATTACCTGTGCGTAGTGAAGAACACCGTGAGTATGCTTTACTTGTGATTAGTACCGCTATATGATAAAGAACATGGTTCTGCTCTACTAGGGATACATACCATTATGAGGGGCGTTGGCTTGTATTTTCAACAAAAATATCATCTATTCAGGGATGTGCTTTGGGAGCAGCACCTTGGTCAGTACATACCATTGTTTTAAGTTCATAATCATTGTTCGTTGTCGTGTTTTTTAAATTGTAGTCTTGATTTGAAATTATTTGTAAATTTTAATACTGTGAGCTGCGGATAATTTTACCTTCGAATTCATCCATTATTCATAATCAAGAATGGAATTGTGGTCGGTGGATGAATTTTCGGACTTGAAAATTGTTATTACATTTCGTACCATTAGGGGCCGATAACCTAGATTCTAGGCCACTATAAACAATAATAATAATAACCATCACATCATGAAGAGATGGAATATACTTGACTAATTGTTACACAAGTTCTAGGTCCATCATGAGGAAAGTAATCTATACATCTCAGGAGATTTCTGGGCGTGGCTGTTGTATGACGAGTGCCGTTTGAAGGATCTACACTTGGCCAAGTTGTCAACACTCCCTCCTCTGTTACTCTGTTATACATAACGGACAGGCGAGGTAAGCTGAGCCCAGCTTGTAGGAACACGTCCTTTCCACACGTCGGCCTCAAACGTTGCCAGATCCTCACTTTCATGGCAGTTTCCATCTGCTACTTCTTCGGAGCTACACCAACAATGTGTTTTATGTTTCTTTTCAGATAAATTTCTTGCCACATCGTGTTACTCTTCCATTTACTGGATACCACACCTTGTGTACACTACTGACGTTCATACAGAGCGGATTCCTGAGAATGCTGCGCTCAGTTTCCGGCGAAACATTGGCAGCTACTATCGCAATTCGAGCGCAGCATACAGTGAAGACACTGGCCGTGAAAGACTATACCGACAATCTCAAAGGGTTCCGGAAACTCTCGAGCATTAGGAGCGGGCACTAGTGAAGTGATGACCCACATCACCAACGACATCTTAAAATATCTTCCTTGCAACACATTTACCCAAACTCTATATTCGCTTGGTCTCTTGCCTGTAGCTCGACATATCTTTTGCTAGTGTTCTCTGTCACTGGACCACCCAAAAGGTGCCTTAAATGATGAGATCCAAGTTCAATAAAAAGTACAGGCCCATTTCGACCAAGACAGGTGTAAGGTTATTGCTGACCTAAGATCAGGCAGCATGATTGCCTAGTATCATTGCCGCTGAGCTGACTGTGGGTAGAGTTCCGGCCAAGGAATGTGGGAGTCACTAAATTAAGAAAGCATTCTTCTGGTTCGGATTCCACATTCAATTAAAAACCCTTGGTCATGATCAAGGTATCTATGTTCAGGAAAGACAGCATGTTTCCTTTCATAAGAGACTGATTCGTCTTGGTGTTGCTTTATTTCCAGTTGTCTAGATACTTTTTAGTTACCTCCTAAATTGACTAAACTATAAGATATTAGTCTGGATAAAAAAGACATACGAACCGTTGCCCACCTGTATTAAAATCAGTCCTCATCTGTTAATGTTGATAACACCAACAACCATGCTATTGAAATAAAGCAAGGGATGAGGCAAGGCTCTGTTGTAACTCAACTCCTCTTCAATATCTACTGTGAAAGGGTGTTTTTCTTAAGCACTGCAAGGAAAACAGGATATCATCATTGTTAATGGAATCGTAATAAATAATCTGCATAATGCATATGATACTTTTCTGTTTGCAATAAGTGCTGATGATCCACAGATATTAGCAAACTGATTGGTCAAACAACGTTCTGCGTTTAAACACAAAAAAATACTAACTTAGTGACCGTAAGAAAATATGTCATTCAACCTATAAAAGTGACAGTACCTGGCACACCACTGGAGCATGTACAGTACTGTAGGTACTGCACTGCTCAGGACAAATTGATCCATTACCTTAGGTTTATAGCGACAACGAGAGCCGCAGGCACAATTTACCAGTCGGTGGTGGTGCGCCTTGAAACTGAGGGTCGAGGCCAGCCATTTCTTCAGAACATACTATTGCACATGTCCTGTGAGTGTGAATTCCTATATCTAGTCTTTCAAGGTGATCTTGATTTCATGGATATGGGTGTATTTCAATCATTCACAAAACTTACCAGCACCAATAAGTAGATGAGAAGCGATAAGAATCTGTCACAACACAAAACAGTAGAAAATATAATTTCAATAAATAAGTCATTCTGAAAAGGAAATTAATATTTAAAAAGGGTACTTAAATGTTTATGATGAAAGTTGATTAGGTCCTGACTTACAATGTCTCACGATTGGTCCATTTAGCACCCTTTAGGGTGTGGTGGGATCTCCCCTTTTAGTTCCACATTCCGGAAAGGAATAGCCCTTGCAAGGTGCATCATGATGAAATTAGAGATTCTTCTTGCAAACTGCACAATGATTCCTTTGTTCCTTGTCTTGCAGGCTTCTTGTAATAGTAAGCTTTCTGACACGCGCACAGACATCCACCCACACACACAGACACACACATTGAAACTAAAATGGCATATTAATATGTGCTCCAACCATGCCTATTTAAATGTCAGTTGACACTTAACTTGCGGGTTCAGATGATTTATGCATACCACACGTGTTCCGCAATTAATATTATAGTGGTTATGTCTTCCAAAAGACGAACTAAAGTGTTCCCTTTGTAAGACATCATGGCTAATAAACGACGCTTGGCGTAGAATATCTTGTAGAATTGTAGTGGGAAAACGAAGTGAAGTTGTGCTCTAAAGTAGAGCAGTACGAAAGCAGTAGAGTAAGAGCTGAGTAAGTTGAGCGTCGGTTACACACTGCCTTTATCAGTTCTCGGCCTAGAAGGTGTGAATATTTGGAAAACAATCATAAATTTTCTTCATTTCTTCTTAAATTATTATGGTTCGAAACTAGTCTTGTGAAGAATTCTGAAAACTTTCCGGGCGGTGTTAGCCTTAAAAATGTTAACTGCAGGAAAATACGCGCCATCATTGGTGTCCACTTCACTTTTGGCCGTTGGGACGCCTGTTTTGTGTCATTATGATATGCTGTAATGATCAGTTAAGAAAAGAATGATAGTAAAACCAAAATTTACTTCCGGAACATTCGTCAGTATAGTAATGCACTTGCAATTGCTTACGTTCAAGTTGATATCATAAATGTAAAAAAAGATTATATTAAGTGGTAAGTACGACTGTCGAATATTGTACTGATTTGTGTATTCCTTAGTTCACCAGCGGCTACTCCACTGAAAACTTTTATAAACATGCGAGATTTCTCGTATGAGTCCCGTAGTTATACATTATTAACAATTAACTTTTCTGAGATGCTCAGCTATATTTTAGCTGTTAATTTTAATACTGTAATTGCTTTTACATTAAAATAACGATAATCATTAAATTTACTATTTGTTAATTTATAATTCTCGCAAGTGTCAATGTGTTTGATCCAACCTAATCACTTCCCTTTCGATTTAAATTGACCCATGAGCGTTTCTCTATGCCCAGATACGTGTGATCCATGATTCCCCTTTACAGCGTATACCCTGCAATTTACTAGTGTTATCTTACACTTCTCTGAATATTAGCTTCCAAATACTCCATTGGATTATTCTGGATGTCGGTTTATCTTCAAACTAGTGTATACCTTGTTTCTTAATATGGATAGATCTGTGTTGATATAGGACAGTCGAAGTTCATAGAACTATTGTGATAAAACTATTGCTTGATTGCTGTCTCTATCTCTCAGTCAGAGAATTTGTTTCTTGTATGGTGTGGTACTGAATGTTCACATTGTCAACAAATGTTAGTTGAAGTGACTTGTTTTCGAGTGTTTTACTGTAACTGAAGTTCTGTTAGGATCAACTTGCGTAAGCTTGATCACCTCAAGAATCATGTCTTTCGCAGTTTTTCTGAGTAGGGTTCATTCGCGGGGTTACTTCGGACTGTGCTGCAAGAATATAAGTATAAACTTGGAGGCAAGGTCTATCGTAATTACAATGTCGAGAAGCTTGATCTCTTAAATGGATTCTTGGTGAAAAACATGCGGAGAAGCTGCGAAGAAGTAAGGGCTACCTCGATCCTAGAACCGAAGGGCATAGGTAGGCAGCCCACCTTGACTTTAAGGGAAAAAAGCATGCTCTGCATAGAATTTTGAAAGATGATGCATTTGCGATTCTATTTTACTCTTTACGTTTCCAAAGTAACCCCATGTTTCGTCAAATTTCGGACCTGTATATGAAAACTTATGTCCAAAGGTGCATGTAAATCTGGGGAACTGTGAACACCAAGTTTTTAAAATAAATACTTACGTTTTTACGCAATGTTTGAAATTACATACTAAGATACTCTCACAACAATTACTGGAAGAGAAGGAATTCAAGCAATTGCTTCTTTATGGTACTGAACAACTGCCCGTCTACGTATCGGCCTGCATTTGGGAGATGCTGGGCTCGAACCCATTGTCGACAGCCCTGAAGTGCATGTTTTCCATGGTTTCACATTTTCATTTTTGTTATTTGTTTTACGTCGCACCGACACAGATAGGTCTTATGGCGACGATGAGGCAGGAAGGGGCTAGGAATGGTACGGAAGCGGCCGTGGCCTTAATTAAGGTACAGCCCCAGCATGTGCCTGGTGTGAAAATGGGAAATCACGGAAAACCATCTTCAGGGCTGCAAATGGTGCGGCTGTGCCTTAATTAAGGACACAGTTGCTTCTTTCCCACTCCTAGCCATTTTCAAGCCCATCATAGCCATACGACCTATCTGTGTGGTTTGAAAGAGAAATGCCTGATATCGTAAAATCATAAAAACATCCTAAAAACAATATGACGCATGTTATGTTTAATTAACTTTCGTTAGTAGGGCTTAAATTTATGATTTCAACTCACCACTGCTCTTTGACTGATAATTTCATTCAAACTTTTCACCTTATATTCTCTTTCAAAAACGAAGGGAACTAAATGTTATGTACGTAGTCAATGGAAATTTACAGGCTCATAAGTTCCATAGATTCATAGTTTACGAATATTTGTTGTGTCAGTTAAACTATTGTAATTAGGATACAACCAAATGTACCTGAGAATTATTGTAGTGTGATTATTTTATTAGTAAATATCATTCTTGCTTCATTATTACATTATATTTTCATTGTAGGGGGGATATGTCCCTAGAAATTTAGTTCCCACTTGAATTCGACTGTTTCAGATAACCTGTTGTAATTAGGATAATGTAAGTCCAGTTTAGAATTGAAGAGTAGCTATGTTAATTAGATAATAAGTTGCTTGGGAAAGGCCAGAAATCTCATGACGTTAGTGATGTCTATAAACTTATCTACCAGGTTACATCCAGCAGGAATGGTGTTGACTTCATTGTGTGCGCAAGCCCACAATATTGAGTTTCTGAGGTTCAGTGCTATCCAGACAGCCTCATGTCAATTACAATCGACGTTGCATCCGCTCGAGCTTGTGTTTTTTCTGTCACAATCCGGCTGTGATGACCTACATAAGGAACAGAATTGGCAAGAGCTACGAGATCAAGTTTCAGCGTGTCCAGAATATGAGTTCCCACTTATCTGTGGTGATCTTAATGCGCATGTTGGTCACACAAATTATGGTTATAACTGCGATGATGTAATACCTGCGGTATCTGAAATTATGATGGAACTCATATTTTGGTTTTCAGAAGCAAATGTCTTGCTTTTAGTGGTAATACGTTGTTCAACAGTGCATCAATCATCTCATTACCTATACTTGTGGTGACTGCAGCAACCAAATTCACCTTATCTCTGATCGGCACCGTGATCTCCGACTAAGAAGCGATGTGAATATCATGTAGTCTGTGTACCACCTCAGCTTAAGGTGGTCACAGAGGATTTAATGCATTGTACAGGTGGAAGGATAAATACCCCCTAGAAGGTCAAGTGGTGGAAGCTAAACTTGGGTACGAAATAACCTAGTTCCTACTGCATTGAAATTCAAACGTTCTTATGGATTATTCCAGTCCAAGAAGAGCTGTAGAAAAAGAAAGAGAGATACTGTATATAAACTGCGTTTCAAATAGACTCCAGAACACAGGGAAAGAATTGTTTTTGCCGAACGTGTGGCTAAGAAATATGTCGCACTCACTGTAATGACCTGTGTACAAAGTGTATCAGAACTATACTGACAAAGAAATCAGGCATACTATTCGTGTGATGTTGAGAGTGATGATGCAGTTGGATTGCTAAGGATATGTACCTTTTTGAGGAAATAAAGTGACCTTGTTACTTCCGGCCGTGCATTTCAAATTGACGAGTTTGCTGTATGTGCTATGACAGAGAGTCAGCCGCTGTGCGTGAGAAGAGGGAAGGGGAGGGGAAGTGAAAAGTGGGAGGCAGAGGTAATGCTCGGTGCGAATGCACAAGTTTCTCGTTCATTTCGCATAGTCCCGAGCTCCTGTAGGCAGTGTACAGTTTGTTCTACACAAATTGACTACTATGTGAACCCCATAGAAAGAGAAGACATACTTGCACCAGGAATACAAGCAACTTTCCAAGCCGTTCGCCACACACTACACATCCTGTACAGAGACCAAAGACACTTACAACTACACCATTGTGAACTATGCACCAAAGTAGGAGGGGGCCATATTGAACATCTACTGTAATCAAAACATTGGGCGTGTTGATTCCTTCGATCAGTATTTAATGAATTCACAATGTTGTGAGGGAAAGAATACAGATCGCGACGCGGCAGCTTTGCATCTTCTAGCATGTTAATTAATACAGAATATTACTGCGACAAACAGGTGAGAGGAGAAACAATGTGGTGCTTGCTTTGCCTTCCGTGAAACACGGCAGCAGCTCGTCAATTCGAATCGCGCACCCGGAAGTAAAAATATAACCTACTTTTCTCAAAAATAATAATTTTCCCCGCCAGCCTGATTGAACCATTATTCTGAACATAACACGAAGAGCATCCTTGAATTTTTTCGGTATAGCTCTGATAAACACTGTACATCACTGAACTCAAACGAAGGAGAAATGAACTATTTTCCAGCTGACCGAACAAGTATTGAGCACTCTGTGTGCATTAGAGGCAAAAATGGCCAGTGATTACAGGACAAACAAGAAATCTTCAAAAGTCAAAAACATTTGTAGGGATTTCCTGCTTTGAATTCCCACATCACCGTATTGCAGATGCTAAGATCCATCTTATCCATCACATCAAAAAATGTCAACAGTCCCATTAGGAGTATAAAGAACGAAAAAGCGCTAGAACCAGATGATCTTCCAGAAACTTCTGGAATTTTTAGCCATTTTAAGAGCTCATTACCAACTGGCTGACAAGCGTGTTCAGTGCCAGAGTTGACTCTGGCTCTGTTCGCAGTCATTGGGCTACAAACATCCTTGTTCCATTTTTAAGCAAAATAACGATCCAGCAGAATGTGCACATTACCGCCCAAATTGCCCCCAATTGCACATGAGAAGACCTTTGAGAGTATCCTTCATTATTGACTGCGTGAAATCGTCGGCATTATTGCTATCCAGTTCATCTTCATTAAGGGTGCTGGAACAACTCATGCAATTCTCACTGCCAGAATACTAATTGAAAATCACTTAGAGCATCCGCAGGCAGTGTACTTTGTCTTCCTTGATCTTGAAATGACTTTCGACCGTGTTCCACACCGTGTGATCTAGTCTGCACTCGTGACCATGGTGTTCCAGAAATGCTTATAATTTGGATCAAGATGCTATACACGAGCACGAGAGGTTGTGTATGTTGCGTTGCCAAACGTCTCGGAGAGCTTCTCAGTGAATGTTGATGTGTACGCCAATGTTCCACTCTGTCCCCATTGTCCTTTGTCCTCAGCATGGACACCACCACATGGGACCTGCAAAGGAGTGTTCCTACGACTCTAATTTATGCAGATAATGTTTCACTTTCTGATAAACCCAGAAACGGACTGCAGGATCATTGTGAAGATTAGTATACTTGTTTCTAAAAAAACTTAGAATGAAAAAAGTAAGAGTGAATACCTGGTATCATCCGAACCGTCCAATGGCTCCATTCAAGTTCTTTCAGGTATCTAGGATTTTGCCTACACTCTGTTAGTGGGGTAGTTGTTGAAGTGCGAATTATGAAAAAGGCAGCATGGATGATATGACGCGAAGTCAGAGCCATACTCTGTGACTGAAGGTTGCCACTACATCTGAAGTCCGGAATATACTGCATGGTACTACGTCCTGTTGCTGTGTACCGTGTTGAATGTCGACAGACTGAGAAAGGTATGGAGTAGCAATTATACAACATGGAAATGTGTATACTCCATTAGTCGATGGTCATCGCAGTCCTGCATCACGTAAAAAAGACACCGTTCACCAGCAAATGAGCATCGCACCCGTCACTCGTGAGACATAGGATATGTTACTAATGGTACGGTCATGTCCTTTTGCAGTACCTGAGGCAGTTGACAGTTTCACCCAATCCTTTGAAATTACTTTGCAGTGTTCACATGGACCTTCGATAAAAGAAGATACTGAAAATAAGAAACAAATATTTAAAACTAGAAATGCTGCTGCGATTGGTAACATTTCTGGGCATATACGAAAGTCAATTAGTTGAGATATAGAACCAAATCTGTAGTGCTTAATTGGTTAGTGTATGTATTAAGCAGCTATACCAGATGAAAGAGGGATTAACGTAGCAGCCAATAATTGCTCACTAGTCGTCTTGAGTGGTGTTGTATGCAAGCTCTTGGAATGCAATCTTTCCGAATATATCATACACATTTACGACATTACCAACTGGTTCGTTAAGCTTCAGAAACATTATTCCACTGAAGCTTATCTTGTACATTCCAGCAAGATATATTAGATTCAGGAGGTGAAAGGTATCACGATTGACATATCTTAGGATTTGTTAGGGTAGAGCTTGACAAAATTTAGTGCAGGTGGGCAAAATGAAATAGTGGCTAAATGGGTGACTATATAGACGTGGCCACATTTTTAGAGTAGACATTAAAAAATTGAAAATTGAACACATATGATGTTACCATTTTTAAGTTGATGACTTTAGTACTTGGTATGCATCCCCTCAGCTTTCGTGAGTGACTTAAATCGACTGGGCGTACCCTCAATCATTATTTTACACTGACTCCTTAAATCGTCATCATGAAATCAGATCTGAACGAGCTTCTCAATCAGGCCATTTTTTGTTTGATTTGTTTTTCGGATTTTTCTTTGCTATTGCCCAAAGATTTTCTGTGGGTCTGTTTCTAGGCCTATCAAGCACATTCGTGTTGTTTTCCATTAAAAATCAAATTAATTCCTTCGCTTTATGGCAACGAGTCCCATCATGATTAAAAATATATCACTTTGGCCAAACCACTCTTGAACCTGAGGTAGCAAACGGGTTCTTAATACTATACTGTTCACGTCTCATAGTTCCTTCTACAATATATATTCGTCCACCTCCGTACCAAGAAAGCGCACTCCAGACCATCGCTGAAGTTGGATGCTTCACTCTCTCCTTCACACAGTGTAGATGGAATTCTTCTCCTCCTTTCCTTCTAACATATTGACTTGTCCCTTCTTCGACCTGAATTCCGATTCGTCAATAAAACAAACCGGAAATAAATAAAATAAATAAGCGTAGCATTAAATGCAATAAACTGTACAGTTTCAAATACAAATTTCATACTTGTACTGTACTGTACGGTTACATCAGTCAGATTGGGTAAACATGGAATAATCAATTACATTTACGAATTACAGGAATTGTCATGGACTTGCCTGTTTCCAGTCATCAGATGCCCAATTCCGGAACCTCTTTCCAGCCATAGCAAGGGTAATCCTCGGTTTTTATTGAGGTCGTCTTGCTCTCCTTCCAGCATAAAACAGCTCTCGCCTCAGAGTCCTGGCTGGTACCAATGATCCATACTCTTCTAATTTTTTACGTAAATCCGAACTAGTAACATTCGATAATTGCTCCACTTCCGTACAATCGATTGTTTGCGTGGGTCGAAGCACGCTCGGTCTTGGTCGAAGGCAAATCCACGATAGTCGATAACACATTCTTTGATATGATCGGTATTTTTAACTATGTGATGTTTGTGTCGTTAATGGAATTGAATTTAAAGCCGGGATAACAGTTCTTCCGAGTGAATCTTAGGTGTCGACGGACTCTGCTCTGCAAATTCTTTGTTCCGCTCCATTCGCTTGTTGTGATTTAACCTATATTCTTTGACCACGTGATTGTTGTTGTTTGTTGGCCTTTTAAGGTTATGATATATTTTAATGAAGTGTTCGAGTTTTTTTGTAATAACTTAGTGCCTCGCAGTTCATTGTATTCGTTGGACTAATTATACTCGTTCCATTGACTGGGTATATCGCTATTCGCGCAGCCCATTAAATTATAAAGATGAAGAAGAGTAATTACATTCGTTCTACATGTGTATGTCCTTACCATGTGCATATTCTTCGTTCACGAGGTTGGCGTCGTGTTCATTTAATGGTTTAAGACTTTGTGTGCTTTGCCATGTTTTAATGAAGTGTTTGCCTGCCTTGAATGTTTATGTTATAATTTTATGTGACGTTCAGTGATCCAGGTTCCTTTCGATGTTTCAATGAATATAGTGACATTTTTCTCGAACATTTTCATACACTATATTCCTATTGTAGATTATCATGTATAAATCCAACAAGATACAGTATTTCCAGACATTATCATATTATGTTGCTTTCCGTGCTTACTAAAATCAAGAAAGGTAGAAAAATTTGCCTTTGCACTGTATGTGGGTGTGATATTAATATTGCACACGGTGGAAGAAATGATTTAGGTGATCGTGTGAAGTGCGGTAAACACCTATGTTACGTTAAATCGAAGGAAGATAACAAGAAAATCAACAACATTTTTGCCAAGTCTGGAGACGTTGACAGTGACGTAATTAGGGCCGAGTTTCTGTTTACTTCCTCTTTTGGTGGAATGCAATGTGCCTTTAAGTGCGGCTGATCATGCTGGTGCTTTATTTAAGATGTTTCCCACATCAGAAGTTGCAAAGAAATACATTTGTGGTCGCACGGAAACGACATGCTTTTTAAATAAAATGGCAAAAATGCATCAGAACGGACCATATTCTTTGACAACGCATGGAAGATAGTATACGAATGCCAAGTTGAATCCTATTGTTGTTACATTCTCCGATAATCCTCAGGGAAAAGTAGTGAGCATTGTGCTATCCATACCAGCGTTAGAAGGCGACTCAACAGGGCGAAACATAAGTAAGCTGATGTAAACACAGCTGAACTCTCATAACATACCAACTGAAAACTGTGTGGCTTTCTGCTCCGACAATGCTCCTGTTATGATAGAACACAAAAAATGGGGTAAGGGAGAAGGTACACTTTTACAAGTATAATAATCTACAACATTTAACCTTTTATTTCTCTGTAACACTATGTTCTGTTGAAATGAAATTTAACACACTCATAGTACTGTCCTTCTTCTTTAGTATTCCGTTTGAACATTTGTAATTGTCCCATGTTAATAAAAATTAATTTTCAAAATTTTGGACTAATTTCTACATTCATTATGCTTTTCCTTGATAATTTCTAAAAATTTTCATATTACTGGAATATGATTGTTCTATAATATTTACAATGCTTGTGTTAACAATGTGAACTAAGATCCTTAGGTTATCCTTTGAAATAATATTTATTCTCCCTTTTTGATTGGAGTAGTTTAATTTTTTGGCATTCTCTTGAAGTATTTTCTTCCCAAAAAATACCAAAAACAAAAGTTAGAGCAATGGTTCTAGTTCATTTGTTAAGAAGCAAAAACTACATATTCTGCCCGTTTAAGCCACGACTAACACATTAGAAACATAAGACACCCTCAGGGGTGCTCAGTAAGGGATTGACATGTTCCACAAAAAGATGGTGTGGATCAAGGAAATGGACAGATATCAGTAAATAATGAACCGTCGAAATACACATTAATGGTGGATGATTTACTACAAAATAATTCCGTCCTTCTAAGAATTATGATTGTGTGAGATGATCACTAAAAGTTTTAATTTTACGTTAACTCTTGCTGTACATCAAAAATTAAAGCAAATGAGATGGTACATGTTAATGAATTCTTATTAATTCTGACACACATTGTTTTCATAAAAGTCATATTTTATCGAATATTATTTGAATGTTAAATTTGATTTTGTTAGAGAATTATGCTCGTTCGCATTTCAAATCATGCCGGAAATTCTGGAACAAGATTTTAAATGCTTAAGTTACATGACTGGTCAAAAAGATGAAATACAAAAAATTAATAATTAAAAAATTAATTTCACTTGCTAATTATTTCTCCAATTTAAAGCGACCTTTCCGTGATTATCTCTTTAGTGTAACCTCAGAATACACGTGACTTTACGTGATAAACGTAAGCAAGAAAGAGGAAAAAAATTCAATTAAATTTTAACCATGTGTCATGACCTCAACACAACGCCGAAACTCAGAACAACTGTGGTAACACACACATCAAAAATTCATAACAAAAATAAGATCACTCAACCTGTGGAAATAACAAAATAAAATGCACATAATAAGTCTCCCCTTACCCTCATCCACCAAGGAAAGAATTGGAACCAACTACATCTAAGGGTACTATTTTACAAATATACACACACGTCCACACGTTATACGTCCATTTTATGGAAATGGAAGACTCCCGTAAATAATGGCTTGCACATATAAATAATCCATCAGGTACAAATAGTCTGGGTAATGGTGACTGATAATATCGTCAATATCTACATCGAACTCAGGACGTTACCAAAATTTATCAAATGTCGAGGCATTGAGTAATATTACACAGCCACGATTTTGATATTATTGCGATGACGCTCATGCAGTATGACAAAAGGCTCTAACAATCTCATACGCTCAATTTTAATTTGCAGGAAGACATGTGGTTTACCTCGTGGTTCAATAATATTTTATGAAGACGCTATTGCCTATGGTTCTCTCACGAAAACAACTACTCGCAAGTACATCAAAAATGACGATAAATTATTCCTAAATATCCATTCATCGTTGCACACAACATCACAGAAAATAGATTGCATGTGCTTCTGATCATAGAGATGCGAAGATTCGCCCCCAAATAGCACATAAAATCACCATAATCCATGCAACATTCCTCCACGTGGCACAACGTGAGAGGTACAATATCGAAAATAATTCGCCACATCCGTCAAAAATATCACGGGAAAATTCTCATAAATGACTGGAACCTCACGTAAATATAACAATCAGACAATATCCTCCCTTAAAAGTATGAAATCGGATCCAAAAGAAAGCAATCTGTATCGTTAGCGTAGCATTAATATGTCAGATGAGCCTGCTCCCTCATAAAAAAAACGTGGCAACCACTTTCGGTAAAATATAGGAGAAATAAATTCCGAAGAATAAAAATATCACGCGTACACAATCCTCAATATTATAGTAATTGAATGGAAACGTAAAATTCCTTAAAGGTTAGCTGATGGCTGATATTTAAATCAGATACTTGTCCGATGACATGACTTATTGAAACCCGCGTGGTCGATGATGTTGACATACCGTCATCACGCACTTTAAAATCGAATAGTAGGATAAAATACAAATTCAACGTCGTATAACACAAGAAAATGACATGGTAAAGATACTAGAAATCTACTCAAACTACTGTTCAATCAATAATCCCTTCGAGAAGAAAGTTAACTACTTATTACAGCTACATAGAACAGATAATACCCAGTATGAATGTAATGTCGACTTAACTTGGATGACTTGTTGACCCTGGTCTCCTTCTAGGCTGGATTCATGGCATTAGGACGCTGTCGGCATTGGTCCCGTCTTTTAGTACTGCATCCTGATGTGGGCGGTGTCTCCGGGGCACACGAATTTCTTACTGTAGGTCTTCATTGCCTTGACCGGTATCGAACTGGTACTGCTTGATGTTCACTGAAACTTTCACAAAA
This sequence comes from Anabrus simplex, assembly GCF_040414725.1. Classification (NCBI taxonomy): domain Eukaryota; kingdom Metazoa; phylum Arthropoda; class Insecta; order Orthoptera; family Tettigoniidae; genus Anabrus; species Anabrus simplex. Next base: position 92,144,458 of record NC_090279.1, read on the forward strand.
ATGTTAGTACAAATTCCCCACTCGTGGTTTCACAGTTGACATGTAATGATACGAACTTTCTTCCCAGACACTATTGACGTCTCTTATGATTGTAGATGGTCTGTTAAACTGCCAAGAAATGACACTGTTCTCCTCGTGGTGCAAGTAACAGCTGTCCAGGTCTATAGAAGACCTCCCTGCGTAGTGAGCTTCCGAGAAACACGCGTAGCCAGCAGATAAGCAAGAGTAAGAAAATCCTAGTTCGGTTCGCCACCTATATTCTGAGCTCTGACGTCATACCTCGTGATTCGATTGACGTCCTGAATTCCTCGACGTTGTAATACACATGTCCCCTAATATCTTGTTAACCTATTTGATCCAATTGTTACCAAATCGGAACATGATTTCTTATTCTTGTCAGGAAACAATAAGCTAAGTTAAGGCTGTTCTATTGTTACTCGCGCCTAGTGTTGAATTCCGTTTGAGAGTTCCAACTCTGTTCCAGGTTTTATACAGTACCGACATCAGTCATTTTGTTGATGTATATTCATGCTGCAGCCGAATGTCTTCAGACTTCGTTCTTACTTACGTTTGAAGTAAGTTATAATATTTGTTTAAAAAATCAGTGACAAATATGTTTTTTTTATCTCTGGAGTTTACAATGTACCAAAGTAAATATTAAGAACACGATACATGGGGGGATGGTAAAGGATTCTTTTTTCTTGTTCCCAAATGGGAACAATGGGACCTTGCATATAGTGTATTTCCTGTATGACACAGTAACATTTCCACTGACAACCTAAACATTTATCAAATTTGAATATCTGTATTAGTAAGATTAGTGAGAAATTCAAACGCATTATCAATGCTCATTTTCTCCTGTTTTAATCAGTAAAACTTCTATGACTTTTTCGTACATATAACCGGTTCGATGTAACATCCGCTTCACTTCACGTTTTTCATATAATTTCGTTTCTCTCTTATTCCAGATGTCTTTCAAGAAATTCCTGAAACTTGAAGAGATTTTAGAAGAATTAGAAAATGACAATCTACAGGGTGAAGTAGATATTGCTATAATGCCCCCTGAAGGAGGAGATGGGAACTTGACAGATGATGAAGCTGGTGACGATGACGTAACATGCACCGATGAGCAAGATCTGTCTGCAGAAGTGTGTGGAGAGGTGGAACTACACCATGATACTGATGATGGCGGTGAATCGCATTCTAAGAGGGCTAGGTCTGAAAAAGATCCACGCATTTCCAGTAAAACGGCAAGTAGTAAAGGCAAGAGAGAGAGAGAATTACACCGCAATGGAAGAAGTCGGAAAAATATATAGCCAATCTACAAGAAACTCCTATTGACAGTTTGGAACAAAGTCATCCTCACCTTGTAGGACTGGAGCCGTTCTCCCTATTCCGTCATTTTTTCAATAACCGTATTTTGGACATGTTTGTAAGGGAAATGAAAAGATACGCATATAAAATATGACTAATTTTTACTGTGATAAACAGATGTGCCAAAAAATTTGGAATAATATTTATGTCCGGATATCATTCTTTATCACGAGAAAAATTGTATTGGTCAAAGGCAGAAGATGTTTCTGTTCCATTTGTTTCAAGGCAAATGAGTCGTAACAAATTTGAGGCGATGAAAAGAAACATTCATGTTGCCAACAATGAAGACCTGACACCTGGAGACAAAATGGTAAAAGTGAGACCTCTCATTCAGACAGTGAATGAATCTTTACAACAGTTCGGGATTTTTGAAAGAGAATTGAGTGTGGATGAACAAATGGTACCTTACTATGCGCACCATAGTTGCTAAATGTTCCTGCGTGGTAAACCGATCAGATTCGGATTCAAACTTTGGATGTTATGTTCATCTCCTGGATATCCATTCAATATTGATCCACATTGTGGTAGAGACATCAATAGTCAGAAATCTGGTATTCCTTTGGGTACTAAAGTGGTGAAAAATATGTTGAGCTGTGTACTCAACCCGTCATGTCATATTGTGTTCATGGATAACTTTTTCACGTCATATGATCTCTTGGCTGAATTACGTCTTCTTGGATTCAGGGCTACGGGAACAGTGCGCGAGGTGAGACTCAAGAACTGCCCTCTCCAGAATATTACCTCAACAGACAAGTGCATTCGAGGAACATACGACTTTAGAACTGATGGAAGGGTCCTCGCAGCAAAGTGGAAAGACAATAAAGTTGTTTGTGTTGCAACAAATTTTGATAAAGTGCATCCTACCGAGCAGGTGAAACGGTATAACCAAAGTCAGAAAAAGCATATACAAGTTACCCAGCCTCTTTTAATAAAACCTTACAACAAGTATATGGGTGGAGTGGATTTACTTGACCGTTTTACTTCGCAGTATAGGCCGGTAATAACGTCAAAAAATGGTACTGGCCTATACTCATGAATTGCATCAGTATGCTGAGAATTGCTGCTTGGCGGATCCACACACTGCTCTCTCCAGATTCAAAGCTGGACCACCTTGTTTTCACCAGAATGCTAGTCAGTGGTATGTTTACATCCACTCCACCATCTCCTAGAACTGGACCTTCAGGATCACTTTCTTTTGTACAGAGAACCGGTGGAGCACACCATCTCGTACCAGCTTGTAGTGCACAGATTCCAGTCCTGTTGCACCTTCACTGCTCACCATTGTTCCACAGTGCAAGGTAAGAAGACTGGACTCAATATAGCTATTGTGTGGGACCATTGTTCCCAAATGGGAACATCCATTTTTGAAGATATTAGTATATGTAATTTTCTTTTAAATGTGTTTTGCAGTCTAAAATGATGTCAATAAATAAATAAATAAAGATAAACTGTGAAAACAAATTTTTAATGGGGTTGGGTCCAAAAGGGTTAATTAATTAGTTAATTAATTCCACAATTAATTTAATTTCCAAATATTATTATTTATGCCTTCCTGAAATGTGATATCAAAGCTTGTTGGAGAATGTTTATTAACACGTCGAATCTGAAGTTGTGATATTACGAAATATTTTGAATGTAGTACTTCTCGTGGATACAGAGTTCAGCAGTATTAACATTTTCCCGTCTTCTCTTGCGGAGACAACATTGTCTTTCACCCCACAACACGTTATACAAAAAGAAAAAAGAAGTCATCCCTTTAGGTTCCGCCGCCGACACTCTGCGCGGAACAAATGGCGTACAGTCCGGTCACATAAAATTCACTGCCAATTACAATAGACCTAAAATGTCACAATACGCATACAAATTTTCATCAGGATAACTCAAAAATGTTTTAGTTATGAAGGAAAACAAAAGTAAATTTAATGTTTCTGAGAATGATGTTTAAACTTACCAATGAGAGGAAAAGGCATCCAAACTCTCCTGCTGCATAAAGTGCTTAAGTGCCACCTTTCAAAGATGGCTGTGTTGTGCCTTGTCCGTGGGAAGACATTTTGGGATACCCGGAGCGTGTTACAAATGGAGTGGAATACTCCTGGGAAAGTATGGGGCGACTAAGGCTACGCCTTTGTGTCTTTTTTCTTATATATCTGTGAGCTCCAACCTAAAGTTTGATTTATTTGTGTAAATAGAAAGTATTGTGAGTGTCGACCGTTACAAAATGTAAGTACTGGAAAATCATAATTATTACGGCAGATCTTTCAAGACCGCGGATGATTAGAAGTAAGAAATCTTACCGTGAATACGACCTGTAATTTTATTGATCCTATCGACATTTCTTTATTTAATTGAACTGTGTTCTTTTTGGCAACGTCGGTTGTGAACTTTGGTAAACAAAATGTTCTTGTATTGGTTATGTACTAAATTTCTAAATGTAAATATAATTAAATTACGTTGGAATTTGGGATCGCTAGTGATGCGTCTATGAGGTTATGTTTTGTGTGAGTTGTTTAAATTTATTGTCTTATCGTCCGTGCTTGATTGTCATTGATTCATTCTTCGTGATAATTTGTTTTATTTTGATGTGTGTTTTCCTTCCTAATTTTCTTGCTTGTTTGAATTTGCCTTCTAACTGTGTTGCTATTGCGTTTGCTGCCTGACGATTTGTATCGGATCGTTTTTTGCGTTGTTCTCGACTTTAATTGAAACACCTCACGTATGCATCTGGCATTATCCAAAGCCCCCTCCATTCAAAATTATCTAAGCTTTTGGCGAACTGTTTAAAAGTTAAAAGTAATTTCGTACTATCATCCAAAACTGTAATTATAATTATTCTTACTATGCTTTTAATAACATCGAGTCTGCAAGAAATTTAAATTTGCTGGTCGACATTTAATTTAATATATGCCGTTCTGTTGACGTTTTCTTGTCACATACTATCCATTGTTTGGGGCCTTTGCCTTCGTTTATTATTACATAATGTGTCATATTATCTTATCTGATGGACACATTTTTAATTTTGGTGGCTTTGACGACTTTTACGGGATGATGGCTTGGCGTCGGTAACGACTAGCTTCTGTTGTTTGCTTCCGTGTTCTGTTGTTAAGTGTGGAACGTTTATTTTATTTTTCCCTTGTAATGCTTGACTTGGTTGGGAAAGCTTTCTGCTATGTATTTATTGTCATTTAATATTCTTTCATTTAATTGTGTAATATTTATTCGCGGTTGGAGCCACAGTCGATTGTAGTATGTGTGTCCTTGTGTGTTAATCTGGGAAGTGTAGCAAATATCAATTCTAAGCAGTGTTAGTAGTTGCGGGCCCTCATACTAATTATCAAGTATTTATGGTTCAAGTATTTATACATGATATTGGTTGCAACCTATTTTTTAAAATATTCTAGCTCTTCAATATTTTAATTAAACATTGTTTACCAGATTATTTAAGGATAAAAGATTTTAAGCCCTCCAAATATTTAATTCCTTAAAGAAGCCTATGCTGGTATCAGCTTCATTTATGTCTACTTAAAATTCATTATGAAGTATTATTTCACAATTTAATTTTCTTTGCGTTATTGGTTTTCAAAAATATATTTAATTGTACATATACTGTATATACTATATAATGAAATTTAAAGCTTAATTTAAATTTAATCTCGCTTCTTATTTAGTAGTTAGTAATATTGACCTGGCAAACTTTCAAGCGTTAATTTTAAGATCCAGTCCTTTTATCCTTCATGTTTTGGCCCTTCACGCGTTGTATTTTGTGCTACTGCCCTCATGGTGAGTAATTGTGATTTGTTTTCATTTTGCTTATGTATGTATTTTCATTGTTAGGCCTCTTCTTCTTAATGGGGTTGCTAAACAACAAAAATTATCATGCAGGCAGATGATGTTGATTGCATGGAAAACCTACCCCTCTCTGCCTCTTTATAACATCAACTTTATGACGCAAACACAACAGTCACCGTGACAGAATGAATAATCACGGATTCCAACACTGATCTCTCTCTGTTCAGGATTAGAATAAAAATCTCTAATACATGCATCACATGGATTTCGAACCCTGATCTCTCTGAATACTGCAAGAATAAAAACTACCACACTCCTTATTTCATGTGCTGTCTACATATGAATCAATATAACATTAATTTTATGACACAAACATATAACCACTATAAAAAGTCTCTATTACCCTGATGTATTCCTACACGGATCTCTCTCTTGAATGCCAGATTAAGAAAATGAAAATCTCTATCACATGCAACAGAAAATTCTGCATTATGGATATAGATACGAACTCTGCTCTCTCTCTGATATTCTTACCGTAACCGTTGCTATACAACGTACTGTATTCTAAATTGATTAATTACTATACAATACATTTGGTGTATTAATATGCAACGTACTGTATTCTGAGATCATTATTTACTACAAATTACACTTTGTGCATTTACTATACAACGTATTCTATTCGGTATTCATTATTTACTATAGAATATACTTGGTTTATATACTATACAACGTAATGTATTCTGAGATTACTGATTACTATAACTTACAATTGGTGTATTTTCTATACAACGTACTGTATTCGGTATTCATTATTTACTATACAATACACTTGGTGTATTTACTATACAACGTATTGTATTCTGAGCTCACTATTTACTACACACTTGGTGCATTTCCTATACAACATACTGTAGTCTATGTTCATTATTTACTATACAATATACTTGGTTTATATGCTATACAACGTACTGTATTCTGATATCACTGTTATCTATACAATACATTTAGTGCATTTACTATACAACGTACTGTATTCTGCGATCACTATTTACTATACAATACACTTGGTGCATTTACTATACAACGTACTGCATTCTATGTTCATTATTTACTATATAATATGCTTGGTTTATTTACTATACAACGTACTGTATTCTGCGATCACTATTTACTATACAATACACTTAGTGCATTTACTATACAACGTACTCTATTCAGTATTCATTATTTACTATCAAATATACTTGTTTTATATACTATACAACGTACTGTATTCTGAGATCACTATTTACTATACAATACACTTGGTGCATTTACTATACAACGTACTGCATTCTATGTTCATTATTTACTATATAATATGCTTGGTTTATTTACTATACAACGTACTGTATTCTGAGATCATTATTTACTATACAATACACTTGGTGTATTTACTATACAACGTACTGTATTATCAGATCACTATTTACTATACATTACACTTAGTTCATTTATTATACAACGTACTGTATTCGCTATTCATTATTTGCTATACAATATACTTGTTTTATATACTATACAACGTACTGTTTTGTGAGATCACTATTTACTATACAATACACTGTGCATTTACTATACAACGTAATGTAATCTCTGTTCATTATTTACTATACAATATTCTTGGTTTATATACTATACAACGTACTGTATTCTGAGATTATTAGTTACTGTAGAGAACTCAATTTGCTGGCTTCAAGCCCGGTTCAGTCCGGTCAGCCTCGTCTCGGTACATTTACTGCCACGTAAACGAACACCTTCGGGACAAAATTCAGGCGGTTCAGCGTCTTCGAAGACCGTGAATGTTCAGTGAAGGGTCTTGACCTACGAATTAATTTATTTTCGTTTAGTTTAGTTCTGCTGTCGTCTGTATGATCCCTCACGGGCCCTCACTGCACAGCACGTAGCCTATCAACAGGCTTAATAGCAAAACAAGAGGTAATCGTAAGGGAACTAGTTTTAATGGTTCCCCGCTAAATGGTGTTTTAGAAAATAACAGAACTGTCAACTAACATCAAGGGAGTCCTCATCCACATGTCATCTTAAATATGTCTGTCTATATCGGTCCCTCAATCCTGAGGATCGTGATCTCTGAAGATATTTCTTTGTATCCGTCTCCATCCTCCACGGTCTTCTGCTTTATGGGTAGATTGTATGAACGATGTCTTTGTTGCATGTTTTATGCCATCTGTCCATCGCCCACGCTCCCTCTTTCCAGACCCTTTTCTCAAGATTATGTGCTTTTCAAGGCTTCCTTCTCCACGACGCATAATATGACCAAAGATTTGGAGAATCCTCTGTTGACATTTTGCCGATAACCTGGTATTGATGTTCAGCTTCCTGAGGATGTAGTCGTTGATTGGAAATGCTGTCCAAGGAATGCGAAGCATTCTTCTCCAGCACCACTTCTCGAAAACTTGATCTTATTCAAATGTGAAGCTCGTAAGGTCCACGTTTCAGCACAATAGGGGAAGACAGAGAGTACCAGTGTCTGTACGAGTCTCATCTTCAGCTTTACAGAAATGTAGCGATCGTTCCAAATATGAGATAACTGGCAATCCTTCTCCTGATTTCTATTTCACAGCTGTTATTGCTAGTTATAATGACACCCAGGTAAAACATTTCAGAAACCATTTCCATTTCGCTGAAGGCACTGAGTTTGTTCAGCTTGCCAGGCCTACAAACTACCAAATTTTTTGTCTCTTGCGTGTTGATATGCAAACTCAAAGTGATGCTCTCAGTTTTGACCCGGTCTGAAAGCTCTGTCATTTCTGCCTCATCCATGGCAGTCAATACAGTGTCATCTGCATATCGGAGATTCGATACCTTTCTGCCACCAATAGGAAAATATACAGCCGTGGCGAACGCCCCTTTTTGTCTTGAAGATTTCAGATATCTTGCCATTTATCCTGACAATTGCTGTGTTAAGTATAATTGGGAAATAATTATTTCCCACACCTGACATGTCACTGACATCTAATTACCCACATTATGTTAACAACCCATACTTTGCACATTACAAGTCTCAATGCATTTGGTATTGTTCCCTTCTGCAAACTGTAATCAGTACTTCAGATACCCAACTATATCCCGAACCTTTACCTTCTTTGTGTATTCCCTGGTTCCTTATCAATTTCAGCTTTAGTTCTTAGTATCTCTCATGTAAGGATCTTTATTATTATACGCTAATTTCCGTCCTTCTCTAGTATTAGTCACCATCTGTACCAGGACACTACCCTTGATCATTCATGATCCCTGGAATATACTTCCAGGAACTTATTTCTCCCCTAATGTGTCAGTAAATACTTCAACACTTTCACTAACATTCTCATGACTTGCAAGTAACCAACCCATTATGCTTTCCTTAGATGACATTTTTTCGTAATTTAATTTTCCTAGAAAAATCCAGCAGTCTGTCCTTTCTTCACTCTAACTGTTAAATAGATTTTCTGACCTGCACCTCTTTCTCAAACTGCTTTATTATCTGTTATATTATAGTGGTCCATAGCAACTCTTCCTTTTCACCATGAAAGGCACATACCTGTTTATAAACATCTCGTGAATCGCTTTAAATCTATCTCATAGGCCGTTTACATGTTCATTTACCTTTTTCCACTGATCACAATTGCTTCATAAATACTTCATCGTGCCTCTCTTCTCTACCGTTCGATACTGCTTAGTAGTCTGGTCGGAGGACGACTCCAAATACAGAACTCGCAGAAGTTCCCCTCGCCGAAGACCGGGATAGGCAATATGCATGTCATCCAACTGGTCGACTGAACTACTCTAGTGTTATGTGCTGACCGGTTGTCCTCTCCTCCTCTCTCCCTCCACACCACTTATCAGCTCGGACGTACAGTCCACTATCCGTAACCTCGGCACTTGGTGGGGCAGAGTGGTTAGCTCTACGCCCGGCCGCCTTTACCCCAAGGAATTAACCGGGTATAGACTCAGCGACCCTCAGGGCAATGTGCACTTCTGGAGAAGGAAATCTATTTTCTGAAATTTGTCGACTTCCTGACGAGGAATCAAACCGACGTTCTTCCGTGTGATCCGACCACACCCTGCCCCTATTGTTGAGCTGCTCACCAGTTAACATATTACCTATTTAATTTGTTTCTCGACTATTGAGAGGACTGTTAATATAATAGTACTTAATACTCTCCAACCGAAATGTGTACTGTATTGCTTTTAATGACTAAGAATATGGAACATGTGCTACCTCCAAACTAAGGAAGATATGTCCGTCCCTCTACGAAAGAGGAATCTAGTTGATTTTTCCCTGCTGAAATTGGCGTACATCAAGATTCAGCCATGATTCCAACTCCAGTCTTCACTGTCGTTAACAGAGCAGCTGATGTCAGAACTGCCATGAACAGGTTTCATCAGGACCGAGTGACGAAAAGGAAACGAGTGATCAGTTTATCTGCAGTAATATAATCGTGGTGAAACATCCGACTTATCCATTGAGCAAACATTGAAAGAATGGAAAATAACGTTGATGATCTCCAAGATATTGTGAAGATGTAGTAGAAGACAGATCATTTTATGATTATGGAGGCTGGAAAATAAAACACTGTAGGAGGTGGAGTGAAACAAGATGACGGAAGTTTTAAAATTGAATATCGATTTACGAAGGCGCATGCTCGAATTCTCCTTCACACAGCCAGAAATGATTTAATGAAAGATCCTAGAGGCGGCTTCATATCTTGCGAAATTCAAGTTCTCACAGCACTGCGGACATGAGCGAGGAAAGAGGTTTGTAATTATTATCAGTGACAATTATTACTTTGGAACGTTTCTTCTTATATTGAAGATCCATTGTGCAGGCTTCTGCCTTTTTGCTATGAACTGAAAATCCCCACGCAAAAGCACGCACTCTCAAATTACACAAAACTTCACAACCACAATCCACTTGTCCTCAAGAGTTCATTTATCACTGATTTTTATTTCATCAGTATTGTACTGATAATAAAATGAACACTGGAGTGCATACTACTGTCTGGAGATTTAAATGCACACTGAATGTGAGATCCCTACTGGCATATCACCAGCCAGCAGTGTCACGCGTGAAACCTAAACAAACGAGACGTTCTTCCTGTCACAAATTAAGAACTGAGCGAGATAAAAACTTGAGGTTTGTTTTAAAAGTAACTTCCGTATCCGGAGACCATTTGCCTTGCTTTCCCCCTCCCCTCAATGTAGAGTTAATAGTAAAGACATTGGCCAGCGACTGACGTTTTCGTGCTTGCGCATACTAATTTCTGAACATGACTGTAAGGAATGACACGTACTGATATTTTATCATTCAAATTTAAAATCCGAAATGTTTCTTTACCACCTGTGAAATAATTGAAAAATTAATGAAGATGAAATGGGAGTTATGACATAATAGGTTCCATGCTATGAAGATTTTTTATATGAAGTAACTTTCCATTATGTTAATATTTTCACACTCGATTCCTTTTTTAACATTATTTTTGTTAACGGCATTAGATGCGGCTTGAAATACTCTACATAACTGGATATTTACCTATGTCAACCGATAATATTCAGATTTATATACAGATCGGCCTAACCAGAAAAAATGTCCATGAACGTGTATTCAAGTGTTAAACAAGTGTATAAGGATGTTTATTAGTAAGACTATGTGTCTAGAGCTGAACATAACAACTTGTGTGTGTATTACATTGGTAAGGAAATTACCTTGAGTGCTACATAAGAATGACAGAAATAAATCTTCTTTTCCTTAGTACCTTATATTGCATAGCGCAATACTATAGTCTGCTCAAACAGGTGATGTGAAACACTTTGTCTGGTATACGCTGTGCTAACAGCTTTATTGCTGCCTTAAATACGTATGTCACCAAAGCATACATCCCTTGAATTTGAATCTTCTGGACTCTTCCTGGCTGTTGACAACAATAGGCAAAAACAGGCTGCATGTTTACTTCAGCGACCGCACGGATACAGTGCTCCACAACAAGTTACGAGGAGCTCGCATTAACACTCACAGTTTATGGGTTTCGAAAGTAGGTTTATTTCACAAGTAATACATATTAACAGAAAATTTACCAATTTCTATGTGGTTAGCAGCAAACGTAAATTGTTCTAGTGTCAATTTAATAACTTAAAAAACTAAAACATTCTGAAGTTGAGGCTTCTTCGAGTGATGTTGACATGATTACTGCTGAAAACGAGAAATGATCTGCAGGTGATGAATTACGGACAAATCCTTCTAGCATTTGAGTTGAAATAGCTAACGTGTTCACCATCTGAAATAATGTTAAAATTTTCAATTAGCACTAAGCGGTTAGTTAGTGATGAGCAGAATTAATAAAGTTAGTCAGGTGTCATGTTTGAAGATCCATGTATTAAATCTATACCAATATTATAAAGAATATTGTTTGTAACGGATAGAGTCAAAAACTACTTACCGATTTTAAAAATTACTTCACCTTACCAGTGAGTAACCACGGACTGTATTTTATTTTCAAAACAATTCGATGGTAATGTAGAGTATTCATGGAGAAGAGAGTCATTAACTAACGTTTCAACAGTGAGGTTTAAAGTTTCAAATTAATTTGCAGTTTAAATGTTTCACAAATATGTGTATTTGCCTATAGAACACTTTAGATTTATATTGGAATGTTATGCTTGTGAAGACCTGAAATATGACAGATGGACGAAGTTTGGCATTTCGGTAAGTCGTCTCACAAGTTGCTGTTGTTTGAGTCATCAGTCCATAGAGTGGTTTGATGCAGCTCTCCATTCCACCCTATCATTTGCTAACCTTTTCACTTCTACGTAACTACTGCATCATACTTCTGCACTAATCTGATTGCCATATTCGTACCTTGGTCGACCCCTACCGTTCTTACCCCTACACTTGTTTCCAAAACCAACTGAACAAGTCCTCCGTGTCTTAAGATGTGTCCTACTATTGTATCACTTCTTCTCGTCAAATTTAGCCAAATCGATCTCCGCTCACCAATTCTATTCAGTATCTCTTCATTCGTGATTGGATCTATCCATCGCACCTTCAGCATTCTTCTGTAACACCACATTTCAAAAGCTTCTATTCTCTTTCTTTCTGAGCTGGTTATAGTCCATGTTTCACTTCCATACAATGCCACGCTTCAGATGAAAGTCTTCAGAAACGTGTTTCTATTTCTTGTATCAATGTTTGAAGCGAGCAAATTCCTTTTCTTAAGAAAGCTCCTCCTTGATTGTGCTAGTCTGCATTTTATTTCCTCCTTCTGCCATCGTTAGTTATTTTAAACCCAAGTAACAATATTCATCTACTTCCTTTAAGACTTCATTTTCTAATATAATATTTCCTGCATCACCTGCCTTCATTCGATTGCACTCCATTCATCGTGTACTCATTACCCAGGACTTCATCCATACCATTCAGCAGCTTCTCGAGATCTTCTGCAGTCTCTGATAAAATAACAATATCATCGGCTAATCTCAAGGTCTTGATTTCCTCTCCTTGGATTGTGATTTCCTCTCCAAATCCCTCGTTGATTTCCTTTACTGCCTGTTCTTTGTAAACATTGAAAAGGAGGGGGGACAACATGCAGCTTTGTCTCACTCTTATGACTGGAGACTGATTTTTATACAGATTTTAGATAATTCTTCGTTCTCGGTATCTGATCCCAATCACTTTCAGAATGTTAAATAGCTTGGTCCAATCAACATTATTGAATGCCTTTTCTAGATCTACGAACGCTATGTACGTGGGCTTCTCCTTCTTAATTCGATCCTCTAGGATCAGCCGTAAAGTCAGGATTGCTTCACGTGTTCCTACATTTCTCTGAAGCCAAATTGATCTTCTCCTAACTCAGCTTCAACTTGTCTTTCCATTCTTCTGTGAATAATACGTGTTAAAATTTTGCAGGCATGAGATACTTAACTAATGGTGCGGTAGTTTTCACACTTGTCAGCACCGGCTTTCTTGGGAATAGGTATAACGACATTCTACCGAAAATCGGATGGCGGTTCTCCTGTCTCATACATCTTACACACTAAATGGAATAACCTTGCCATGCTGGTTTCTCCTAAGGTAGTCAGTAATTCAGAGGGAATGTCATCAATTCCAGGAACCTTGTTCCTATTTAGGACTCACAGCTCTGTCAAACTCTGACCTCAAAATTTGGTCTCCTATTCCATCAGCATCAACAGCCTCTTCCTGTTCCCGAACCAAATCATATACATCTTTACCTTGATGCAACTGTTGGATATGTTCTTGCCATCTTTCTGCTTTGTCTTCTTTTCTTAGAAGTGGCTTTCCATCTTAGCTCTTAATATTCATACACCTAGATTTCCTTTCTATAAAGGTTTCCCTAATTTTCCTGTATGCAGCACCTACCTTTCCGAGGACCATACAACCTTCGACATCCTTGCACTCCCCCTTCAGCCATTCTTCCATAGATACCTTGCACTTTCTATCCACTTCATTCTTTAATCGCTTGTATTCTTTTCTGTCTTCTTCATTTCTAGCATTTTCGTAATTTCGTCGTTCATCAATCAGGTCTAGGATCTCCTGAGTTATCCATTGATTCTTACTTGATCTTTTCTTCCTTCCAAACATTTCTTCAGCAGCCCTACTGACTTCTTTTTTCATGACTATCCACTCTTCCTCTATTGTGTTTCCTTCAGCCTTTTCATTTAATCCTTTTGCAAAATGTTCCTTGAAACAATCCCTCACTCTCTTTTCTTTCAACATGTCTAGATCCCATCCCCTTGCATTCCTTCCTTTCTTCAATTTCTTCAACTTCAGATGGCATTTAATGACCAACAAGTTGTGGTCGGAGTCCACTTCTGCTCCTAGGAAAGTGTTGCAACCCAACACCTGGTTTCTGAATCTCTGCCTAATCATAATGAAGTCTATTTGATACCTTCCAGTGTCTACAGGTCTCGTCCACGTATACAGCCGTCGTCTGTGGTGTTTGAACCAAGTATTAGCAAGGACTAAATTATGATCAGTGCAGAATTCACCCAGCCGACTTCCTCTTTCGTTCCTTTGTCCCAATCCGAATTCTCCTACTATATTACTTTATCTTCCTTTGCATACCACTATATTCCAGTCTCCCATCACAATTAAATTTTCGTCACCTTTTACATATTGTATTAAATCTTCTATCTCTTTATATTTAACCCATAATTCTACGGTGAGAAAAATATTTTTTCCCAATATTTATTTCGTATCAACAAACTACTTTTATTTTTGAGGGCAGCCATGTTGCGCTCCTAAGAGCCCCGCTGTCGCGTGGGAATGATCTCACTCACGGCAAGCTCGTGAAATACAGTGACACCTCGGCGGACCTCGAGTGCCCGATAATTCTTTAAATTCATGGAATTCTATATAACGAGGGATTTTGGCAATACAGCAAATAAAGATATAAATAAGTTAAATTATTCGTAAACCCTACGTGAAGACAGAGCCCCCAGGGAAAAACATAAATGCAGTTAAGCCTAAGTACATGTCAGCATCAGATCAGTGAACTGGCTACACGTGCCAAGATCAATGGATGAAGAAAACGCGCGAAACGCACGGGCAGAAATAATTTATTTCCCCTGTTGTGAGTGTGGTAAAATTATAAGATTAACATCTAAAATAACTGCAAGCCTGTCCGGAATTCTGGGACAAGTCTCATAAAAATCGGTCTATTGGACGCAAAATTGGCAGATTACACAATCAAGCTTAATAGTGTGGGTAGCGTCCCTCCTGAGATTATAAAAGGAACCCCCACCGTATATTTTTCAGTGTCGATCTGGACCTTGAAGCCGCGGGAGCTTCCGCCCGTCGTCAGTGGAAAATTGCGCCAGATTGAGCTACAAATAACTAAATACATGTCCGTGGCTGAGGTCCACATACTCGGTTAGGAAGAGAAGGTGATTGAAAAGGTTCTGAACGTTTGCCGACGAACTATGAAAGTGTAGGCGTTTGTTAAAATATACACAGCAGATTTTATTATATCATCTCATGTACTTTTGAAAGTGGTAAGAGAGTTGTTTCATTGGAGTAACAGAGAGAGACAACTCTGGGAACGAGCCAGACAGTCGCAGTTGACTGCCGAACGAGGGAAGTTCGTGGTGTAAATTATAGAGAAAAGTGCGTGATTTGTGTGGTAATTTTTGTATCGTGTGAAAAAGGCAGAGTTTGTAAGAGTGAGATGTTGGAAATGATAATATTATTTGTGAAAATGTACGGCTAAAGCACGAGGTCAGCTGGCGACGATGTAGCCAGAATACTGGGAATGACTCCATTGTGCAGGTCTGTCTATATTTGTATTATATTGTAGTTAGATTTCATTGTTCTGTCCCAACAAATTTTCCAAGATGATTGTCGGGTTGATATTGGTAATTATCAGGCGAAAGGCGTTGTAATTTTTGGTCAGCGTGTGAAATTTTTAGTGTGTAAATTTCATGTCAAGAAACTGTAAAATGCGACGTTTAAAATTTGGTGTTAATGTTCGATGAGATATTGTCCAAAGCGTGGAATTTTGGAAAGTTATAAGTGTAAATTAGTCGTGACGGATATCTAAATTTCAAATATCAGTTGAATTCGGAAATGTTTGTCAATAATAATAATAATAATAATAATAATAATAATAATAATAATAATAATAATAATAATAATAATAATAATAATAATAATGCTTACCGCAGGATAAAGAAATTTTTCTATGTTAAAGGTGCATTTAACCTGTATATTTTTACAAGGATCGCAGGCATTCAAAGAAAATTTCAGTGAAATTCGATAGAGTTACATTTATTCATGGGAAGTAAAATTTTGGGACATCGTGTATATCAATGATACGAAAAATCGCGGTGTGCTCTTGGATTCTCGAGGTCCGAAAGTCGTAATAACAGTAAAGTCAGAGATGTGTTTTATAATGGTCGTTGTTTTCACCAGAGGATTGAATGATAAAAAAGGGTCTTGGAAATATAAGAAAAAGGGATTGAGAGCGAAGAATTTATATGTATGTGGAGATGAGAGGGATAGGAATATTGAAGATGAAATGAAGCCTGGATTTTAAGTGATACCGCTGGAATAAGGCGAAGAGAATGAGTTTGAGACAGGCTATATTTTGCCAAGGAAATATTTAGGAAACAGGCTGTATTGAGACAGGCTGTAGTGTTTTCCGCTACCAATTCGAAATTTGAGACGACTACTGTGTGAAGCACCGTAGATTTCTAGTAAGATCCCAAGTGAAAACGACTCTAGTAAAAGGTTAAAAATCATGGTAGTAAACGTCTAGTAACTTGTTACGTAAAGCCCGTATGAATATTAAGATAATGTGACCTCAAGGATAAAAGAGTATTTAGAACACATGGTTGGTGCTGTATTGAATTTCGTTTCACTGGATATGTCATTGATATAAATAGTTGGAATTGACGATAGGCGATTTGAGAGTTTTAAAGCGGTAGTGATGATTATTATTTTGAAGGCATCCATTAAATGGTAGACGTGTGTTGGGAATTATCATTTGCTTCCCTAAAACTTCATTGCACAGGCTGAGATAGTGTTTGAGATGGAGAATTGTTCGTCACGTATATTTATTTTCGAGTCCACGTATTGTAACGAGATAGAGACTTACTGTATTTTTCGACTTGCATTCATTTAATAGTAAGAGACGTTGTTCCGTTGTGTGTTATTAGTCTGACCAGGTTTAGTATTGAAATGTCAGAGTTTGTTTGAAATTGCTAGTTCACCTGATATGTTAAGGGATGCGAAGTACGACCCATTTTGACGCCCGACGATAGATTTAGGACGTCATGTTGTCCTTGGAGTTACTGATGACGAGACGTCCTAGTTCACGCCCGACGATAGAATTAGGAAGGTATCATGTACATAGAGATTAGTGTTAGGATGTACGGATTTTAAGTGAGCCCGACGATAGGTCTGGGATGTCAGCTGTACACACTCAAGTCTCGGATTAGATGTTTCTTTTGTTTCTGCGAAGTGGCTTGGACGAAGGTAGCACCTACAGTAAAATATAAATTGCGTAGCTCCAACAGCTGTTGGTGTTCCTTAAGATAACGGGGCCGCTATCGGCGATTGAGGGTTGCCCAAATGTTGGATAGCGACCTGATGGAGATTATATATATATATTTTTACTGTAATTCTCCGTGCGTGTTGAGCTTTAATGACTTCGATATGTTAATTTATTTTACGGACTTCATTGTTTTGTCGTTCTGACGTCCGTCTCGTTTTGATAGTGTGCATATTGACACTCAGTGTATTAGTGTGAAACTTGAGTTGCGAATGCGGTTTCGATTCGTCAGCCAGCAATACTATTTTATTTTCAATCTTTGTCGTACTTTTATTTTATTCGTAGTTGAATTTAATTAAGTAATCATTTTATAAGTAGTGTGTTGGGACAGACAATAAATAAATAGATAGATCTGTAATGGTAGTCATTGTTTTCCAAGGGAAAGAATTCCTTAAAGTTGTAATGTTTTTCAATGTGGACTGATAATTTTATTAAGCGTAACAAAACCATTTCTAACCTGAAAATCGGTTCAATAATAATACTTTTCAAGTGACTTTCCACTTTTAATTAACTTCAGTGTTTGGCATTTCTTCTAAATGCATGATGAATAAGTGTTTCCTGCATTTCGCAGTTTTGTTCCTTTAGAACGATATAACGTAAGGTCCTCACGGATCATGTTGTTGTTGGTTCCTTCCGAACAGCTGTTTTGGGTGATGCACATTTAGCATCGGGATTACCTTATCACTTAAGGGTGTCATGAATGACAAATACATGGTGGAATTTTATTTCAATTATGAATGTTGCTGTTAACTCGTAGTGAACACCATGCTTTCCCATAATATTTCGCAACCTATCCAAAGCAACTGATAGTCAGTTTGGTTCGATTAAGGGTCCATTAGGCGGGTGTTCCGTATCCATAAAGGGTATTCGACTGGTGGATAACCTTAATTGAGAGAAAATCAGGCGTTCTACTTGTTGAAAGTCAGATTTTCCACGGATCGTGTGGATTAACTCTCAGTTCTCGTTTGGACAATAGGTGCCCGGTTTTCAGGTCTTCCCTTTTTCAGTTTTTCAGTTTCGCTGTCCACTAATGTACTAACTTCTCCGAAGCAACTCTTCGATATTGTAAGAAACAAATCAACGCTATGCAATGTGACTGTGTTTGAAACATTCAAAAATAAATAATTCATTTGTTTTCATTTTTCAAGAATGTATATTAAATTAATAATGTTGTCGTGCTATTTCGATTTAATAAGAGTTAGTAAGCACTATTTGCTCCTCATTTCAAGTAGTTAGGCTCTCTTCTGAACCCCATCGTTTGGTTAAGATCGTGACCGAATTTATTCCCGCAACGACCCATGATTTAAGAGTTCGAGATTGTTCTACTGTAGCAGCCGTGGCCGACCAACGATGGAATGGTAAGTTCAAGGGTTCAATATATTCTTTCGATTTCCTCATCATCAGCTGAACTAGTAGGTATATAGACCTGCACTGACGTGGTGTGCATTGGTTTGGTGTCTATTTTGACGACAATAATTCTTTCGCTATGCTGGTCGTAGTAGCTTACCCGCTACCCTATTTTCTTATTCATTATTAAACCAACTCCTGCATTTCCCCTGTTTGATTTTGTGTTGATAATTCGGTAGCTGCCTGACCAAAAATTCTGTTCTTTCTGCCAACGTACTTCACTTATCTTATAAATAAAGTTGTTCGTGTCTGTTTGTCTATTTGTTTGTTTGTTCCACCATCACGTTGAAACGGCTGGATAGATCTCAACCAAACTTCATATTTTGAGTATACTCACCCCGGGGAAGGTTTCGATATGCATATCATTTTAAAATCTTTGAAAAGACGGTGGTCTTATAGGAAAACCACAACGGTTTTCCTCCATTTCTCTTATACTATTGATTTTCTGTAAACTCTGTGGACCGTATGTGAAAGGTCTCTTCATTATAAACAACTTTCGTTATGTTCATAATTTACCTTACTCTTCAAATGACTGAGAAATTTACTATTTTCTGCCGATACCATGCTCTGCATTGAGTGACCGACAGACCGATAATCCCCCCTGTGGGTGGGGGTGGTAGAATAACACCCACGGTATCCCCTGCCTGTCGTAAGAGGCGACTAAAAGGGGCCCCAGGGGCTCTGAACTTTGGAGCGTGGGTTGGCAACCACGGGGCCCTTAGCTGAGTACTGGCATTGCTTCCACTTACTTGTGCCAGGCTCCTCACTTTCACCTATCCTATCCGACATCTCTTGGTCACCTCTTGTTCTTTTCCGACCCCGACGCTATTAGGTTTGCGAGGGCTAGGGAGTCTTTCATTTTCACGCCCTTCGTGGCCCTTGTCTTCCTTTGGCTGATATCTTCATTTTCGAAATGTCGGACCCCTTCCATATTTTCCCTCTGATTAGTGTTATACAGAGGATGGTTGCCTAGTTGTACTTCCTCTTAAAACAATAATCACCACCACCACCACCAGACCGATAACGAATATGTGGGTTACCATGGCAACATCTCTGACTGCTTGCCAGCAGGGAAGTATCGTATTGCCATTTTCCTCACCATTCCTTTAAATTCGTGGTTGTTCCTTGGGTAGAAAGCAAGAGAGTCGTCAATCGGCCATTCTACGGGATATTGGCGGAATACCATTGGAGGTTATAACCGTCCTCGAATAGCTTAAGTAATAACACAAATATTAATCTTCTTATCTGATTACCTAAGAATCCCTGCACCTAAATTTCTCTCCGATTACCGCTTTCTGATATCCATAACTCACACTGGCATAATTTATTGACGAGCATTTGATTTGCCAGTACATTCACTTGGTATTTAAACATTTGTCGTCATACGGATGTCCTCAGTTATAATCCATTTTCTATTAATTTCAACTTACTAAACTGTATTATTTTCTTCCCTAATTACCGCGCATGTTTGCGAGTGCTAATCCCGAATGCTGGACACTCTTTCCTTTGAGGAAATATTCTACGCTATGCAAATGTATAACTTTTGGCCCTGGAAAATTCCGAAGTATGGATGCAATTTTAACGGCGGTGCAGACCTTCGTTTCGGGGTAATTGGTGGCTAATCAGTAAGTCATAAGGAAAATGGCGTTTCATTTTGTAGAGATCTACAACGTTTGTCCTATTATTTTTCGTCGTATTTCTATCCCTAATACATTAAATATAGCTGTATTTCTCGATTTCAAGTTGATTTTGTACTTTTACACGTATATGTTATCATTTGACACACTTATAGGAAAGGTAGAATCATGACATTCGGCACGCACATTGACATGACCATTGGCAATGTTATAGCCAAATTTTATGATTCTAGCTGTCATATGAGAATCAAAAATATAAAGTAGCATCCAGAAACTGTACAAAATGTCACCCCATTCAATGACTCTAACTCAATCTAACCCATGAATATACGAGATACGAGAAGATGTCATACGACCATACCATGTAGATCACTGAAATAGGCGTCTGATGGTGAAGTCCGTTTGTAGATACGTCGTACAGTTACGAGGCAGTAATTATCGAAATAAGGGTCTGCACTTCTAGAGTGTGTCTGTACATTGACAATTTTGGCGAAATTTCCATACATTTATCCGTTTCAGGTGTAATAATGACCATCTGCATACATTCAGTTCTGGTGTCTGTCCGTTTGTTTGTTTGTTTGTCTGTTTGTCTATAACTTGGAAACTGCAGGATATATTTCCACCAAACTTGATATTTAGAATACACCTGTCTTTTGGTAGGTTTTAGGGCAAATATTGTTTCTAAATCCCTGAATTGACTGGGGGATTATACGAAACCGAAACCGTCATTTTGCATTCCCACAAAATATAGACAACCAAACTTAATGTAAATTTGCCTGAATGGAAATTCATATCTAAGCCTTTTTCCTCCAAAATATAGACAACCAAACTTAATGTAAATTTGCCTGAATGGAAATTCATATCTAAGCCTTTTTCCACATGTGCACCATTTCAATACGAGGATTAATAAGGGATATATCATTAACGGACCGTTTTCCGGTACAAGTCCCACCGCACTTAACTCAAGAGCGGGTGCGTATAAAGCGTATTTTTTACAACTTGAAAACTACTGAAGATATTTGAGTCAAACTTTACATTAACATCCACCTGTCAAACGCTAGGTGTTAATCGTCAATAACATTTCATGTTCCCGGAATGGACTGGTGGTTTATAGGGAACCGAAATGGTGATTTTACTCTTACACAATATATACAGTACAAGACCAACCTGACTGCAAATGGACCAAACGTGATATAATTCCCTCTGTAAAACTTTTTTCATGTGCATTTTTTCGACAGGAGGATTAATAAGGGAGATATCATAAACGGTCCGTTTTTCCGGTTAAGTCCAGCGGATATAGCCCAAAAGGTGATGTACGTGGAGCAGGTTCCTTATCTATCTATGTAAATAAAATCGTAACGACTGTGTGCCTGTACATTGATTATTTTGGCGAAATTTTCGTACAGCTACACGTTTAAGGGGTAATAATGACCATCTGCATATTTTTCGGTTTAGTTTCTTGAAAGCCCTAATTTTTACACTCCTCACCGAAAACCCAGATTGCGGCATAATCTGACAGTCGAAGAAGGATATTGAAATTTGGCAAAATTATACGTTTTAGCCTGTAACGGACGGAAAACTTCCAAGATATTTAAATTTTTCCCTTTCTATCCCGAAGAATATCGAAATATGGAGGCAATTTTAATGATGGTGCAGACCTTCGGGAAGTATTATCACATAACGGATGGCACAATCCCCGTTCAATTTGGAGTGATCTACAACCTTGGTCTTACGAATTTTTGTCGTATTTATATCCATTTTACGCTTGATTTTTCTCTATTTCTCGATGTTAAGTAAATTTGTACTTTTCACATGCATAATTCATACCTTCCATCACTTAGAGGAAGGATAGAATCATCAAACTCTACACGAAAATTGGTCCACCCAGTAGCCATATGTGAGCCAAATGCTATGTATGTAGCTGTCACTCAATTATCCGAAAAGCAATGCAATGTGAGATCATCTTTCAAAAATCTTACCTTATTCCACGTTTCTAACTCAATCTGACCCATTAATTGGTGAGATATCATAAGACCAGCAATTTAGGTCGCTATATCCGGCGTCTTATCGTACAATCCTTTCTCGATATGATGTATCGTTTAGCAGCAGTTCATCTGTAAATGAAGGTCTGCAATATTGTAAACAAGCACATACAGTACTTTCGTATGTCGAAATATATATATTCACTGATGTCGACTTTGTAGCGGTCGAGAAAGGGTGTGTCTGCTATTGTAATCAGTACTCCCCACACCGACTTTGACTGGCAGTAGGAATGGGGGCCTTCTCCAATTCCAGTGTAGCTGGCATTAATAAGGCAGGCCTACCATTGTAATGAATAATTCACTTCTCGATTTGATTTGCAGAAGGCAAGGGAGCATGCAGTTTTGTTCAAAACTCCCCTTACCCGATTGTGTTTGGCTGTAGGCAAGCGTTCCCGCAGTTATAAACAGATGTACCCATCTAAAATGTGACTGGCATTAGGCATACTGGCCTGCTATTTTGATGGAAACTCACCAACTTGGTGTGACTGGCAGTAAGCTGGCTGGCAGTTGGAAAAGGGGCCTATCATTATAATGATAAATACACAACTCAATTTTGACTGGTTGTAGGGAAGTTTCCTGCCATTATAATAAAAACTCCTCAATTTGTAATATGTCTGGAAGTAGGAAAGGGGGGCTGCCATTGTAACGGAAACTCCCCAAATCGATTGTGACCGCGCAGTAGGCAATGGGGCCTGCAATTATAATGTAAACTTCCCAACTCGATTGTGAATGGCAGTAGACAAGTGAGCCTGTCGTTATCATCACAAATCCGTAACAAGCACTTTACACTGGAAACAACGTATGGAAACCTCTCCATGCTGTTTCTCGGATAACGCTAAGAGACATGCTATTTTAAAACAATCTTATTTACTGCATGTACAGTATTTACTTCAATATTCGTATACAATGCAGAATACCGTAGCGAAGCACGGGTACATTTGCTAGTATCAACTACATCTAACTTTAGTCCATCCTTCTCCCTCTAAGATTCTCTAACCTACCACAACGATTCAAACTTCTAACATTCCACGCTCCGACTTGCAGAATGTCAGTATCCATCTTCCTGATGGTCTCCCCCTCCCGTGTAGTCCCCACCCGGAGATCCGAATGGGGGACTAGTTTACCTCCGAAATATTTTACCATGGAGGAAGCCATCATCAGTGCATCATTCATACATAGAGAGCTGCATGTTCTCGGGAGTTAGTTATGTCTGTAGTTTTCCGTTGCTTTCAGCCGTGTAGCAGTATCAACACAGCTAATCCATGTTGAGTATTATTACAAGGCCATATCAGTCAATCATCTAGACTGCCGCGCTTGCCTCTTCCGAAAGGCTGCCCCCCCCCCCTCCTTTCGTTGAACCATTCATTAGTCTGGTCTCTCATCAGATACTCATTCGATAAGGTTACACACCAGGCTCTGCTATCTGCTTCGTTGGGAAATAGTTACAGTCAGTGGAGCAGAGAACCAGCTCTGTCCAATATAACGTGCTCGCACATCCAGCAGGGCTCCCGATCAACCTGCCGGGTTAGGCCAATGACACATATAAATATGAATGTGGATTCACTTTGGAAGTTACTAGAAGTATAACTAACGTCAGGGTAGCGGGAGAGTCAGGTGATTGGCCAAGATGGCGGCCAGTATGTGAAGAGCAAGGGTGGAAGGAGGTAGTACACAGAGACAAGTTCCTACCTTCTGTTGCAATTTGTTAAACACCATCATTCCTTCTCTGAAATCTGTCTGGAGCAATACTACTGGCTATGGTGGTACAAAACAAGAGATGTAGCATTTAATAAAGCTAGCATTATTAGGAAATACCATTGTTTACAACAGTGGTATTGGGAAAATTAAAAAAAGCAATTATGGCCAATGGAAAATGGTAAATAAAAATGTAAACCGCCTATGGGATGGGTTTTAAGCAATAGCTGAGGAGTGTGAAAACGAATATGTACCTTTGAAAGTGGCAAGGGCCCAATATATCATAACAGGGAAATAAAGAGATTAAGAAGGATGTGCACATTCGAAAGAAATAGAGTTAGGAATAGTTGCGGGATTAAGGAGAAATTGAAGTAGCTCACTAGGAAATTGAATTTAGCGAAAACATCAGCAAAGTTAACATGATGGCAAACATAACTGACAGCCAAAGGAATTTCAGGAAGCAATGAAAGGATATGTAAAGATAGTCTAATGCAGAAGCAGGTACCAGGAAGGACATTCCAGGGATCGTTAATGAACAGCGGGAGCGAATATGCGAAGATTTACACAAGGCAGTTATTCAGTCAGCAATATGTAAGGCTAGTTGAATGTGAAGATACTGTCCTTGTAGAGGAGGCGACTAATATTGGCGAATTACCTGTATTTATACATAATAATAATGACATTCACAAGTTGCACGGGTGGAAAGTAGAAAAGTAGAAAAGTAGAAAGCTGGAAAGACAGCTGGGACTGGTAAGATTTCTGGGGATATATTAAAGGTTGTGATATAGAGCCATATCTGATATACTTACTTGATTACTGTTTGGGTGAAGGAGCGATACCAAATGAATTGAGAATTGTAAGAGTAGCCCCATTGTACAAGCGAAAGCCGATAATTGCAGGCCAGTCATTTGACATGTGCTGTTTGTAAGCTCCTTCTTGCTGAATATATTAGACACGTGGGCGAAGTTACTAACTGGCTTGATTGAAGACAGTTCGGGTTTACGAAAGGTTATTGCTGTGAAGTTAAACTTGTAGGATTCCAGCAAGGGATAGCAGATATTTTGGACACTTGGGGTCAAATGGACTGTATCACTACCGACCTATCGAAGGCTTTTGAAAGGGTTGATTATGGGAGATTAATGTTGAAAATAAGGGCTGTTGGTCTAGGCAAAAAAGTTTTTGAATTGATGGCTAAATTTGTATCTGTTAGGACTCAGAGAATTAGAGTAGGGGAAGTGTTATCTGATCTTGTAATGATTAAGACGGCGATCCCGCAGGCCGTTTATTTTTCTTTTACATATAAATGGTACAAGTAAAGAACTGCAATCACAGATGACGCTACACTGTGTAGAGCAGTAACAGAGTCGCAGGATTGTGGGCGACTGTAGGGGAAATAGACCGGTTCATGAAGTGGATCAGCTACAAGGGTTTGGGTATTTCTCTCTCTTCGTCCGATTTCGAGTCTTTTTGTGAGATTATGAGCATGAGGACATTGCACTCACGCCGCAGATGGGCCAATTCCCTCTTTCTTTACAAGTCTCTGACGAATAGAGTGGATTGCTCAACATTACTGGAGCTGATTCCATTACATGTTCCTCGTCGCAATACTAGGCAAAGGTGTATTTTTCATCTGCCTAAAGTGAGAATTGTGGCTCGGGCTAACTCATGTCTTGTGGGGGCACTAACATCAATGAATGAGGTGGGTGAATCACTCACTCCCGTCTAAAATCAGACATGCCCAATTGACCTCATGAATGTAAGGCCCTATCTGTAAGATATGTAAATACGTAAATGTTAATAGATGTAGTTTAATAATTTCAATTATTTAAGGAGATTTAGTTTTATTTATTTAACTTATTTATTTATTTATTTATTTATTTATTTATTTATTTATTTATTTATTTATTTATTTATTTATTTAATTTATTTATTTATTTATTTATATGACTCTGGCTGAGCCACCATCAAGTAGCGCCACCTACACACTACGGTTTCTTTGTCCATTCTGACACGTCATGACTGTAATCTCCATGTCTATTGTTTCAGTGCATCCATCCTGTGATTTACGTATGTAATAAATAGTGTCATTTTAATATAAACCGTGCTGATCTTATTACTTTCCGATTCATTGTGCCTTTTCAACAGGTTACGGGCCCAGGATGGGCGTTTGGAAAGTGATAAAATACACTGGAAAATAGACGCGTGAAAACATCGTGTCGCGCACGGTTGGCGAGGTTGAGTTAAACATTTAGCCAAGTGTCTTCTGCGAAGAAATGCTGTGTGAAGATGAGCACTTCAAGTATGGTGCGCATCGAGACGTTATCAAAGGACAACTTTGACACGTGGAAAATTCACATGAAGGCTGTGTTAGTAAAAAATCGTACGTGGGTGTACGTAGCTGGGATAAAGTTTAAACCTGAACCGGTCAGCGAGAATGCGGCCGTTATTACAGAATGGGAAGAACGTGACAGTGAAGCAATGTCAGATATCATCTTGGCGACTCAACGCTCGGAATTGAAACAGGTAAAAGATTGTGTCACTTTGCGCGAACTGTGGCTAAAACTAGAGTGGATTTACCAATCGAAGGGGCCAGCGCGGAAAGCAACATTATTAAAGCAGTTCGTGCATCAAAGAATGAGTGAAGATGGGGATGTACGCGATCATTTGCGGAGATTTTTCGACGCCGTGGACAAGCTCAATGGTATGGACGTAGCAATCAACGATGATTTGTTATCCATATTACTTCTGTATAGCTTGCCAGCCAGTTTCGAATACTTTCGGTGCGCGATCGAATCTCGCGACGAACTTCCAAAGCCCGAAGTATTACGCATAAAAATTGTCGAAGAAAGTGACGCGAGGAGCAGTGATCGGAACAACATGATGCAAAACTGTATGACTGCTGAACGAAAATACAAGAACAAGAATTATAGAAAGCCCACAGCAAAGTCGATAAAGGCGAAAAAGGAGTACCCACATCTCTTCGTTGTTATCGTTGTAAAAAGACAGGTCATAAGGCGAAGGAGTGCAAATCGAGTAAAAATGATCATGACAATGCTCACAAGGCCGAAGGAAGTACCTCGCTATGTATTACATCAGAACTCAACTCGTGCAAGTTCGTGACGGACCGCGACGCCTCGACAGCGGCTGTACATCGCACATGTGTACAAATCTGGACTATTTTTCACAAGTAGAATCAAATGTCTCTGACGATTTAAAGTTAGCGAACAGTTCTACAACGAAAATAAGTGCAAAAGGTGTTGTGAAAATGTCAATGAACCTTGATGGTTGAGATAAAAGTTTCGACCTATGCGATACATTGTACGTACCCGATCTGCGTACTAATCTACTCTCAGTCGGGAAGATCGTAGACAGGGGTCACCGCGTAGTGTTTGACAAGACATCCGCTCGAGTTACAGATGCGAACGATAGTACCTCATTCAGTGCACATAGAAAAGACGGACTTAATTACGTTAAAGGGTCGTACACCGAAGAACAGGGAAAAATTGCCCGAGAAGATACCCGCAAAGCGTCTATTATGGACTGGCACATTCGATCGGGACATCTAAACATAACGGATCTACGCCAGGCAGTGAAGAATAAAAGGATAGATGGAATCGAAGTCATCGACACTGAAGAGGATTTTAAATGTGAGATCTGTCTCCAAGGAAAGATGACACGTACCCCTCTTCCTAAGAAGTCCGATAGGAGAATGGAACCAGGGGGAATTGATTCATTCCGATATTTGCGGCCCTATGAGGGTTTGCTCGAATGGAAATGCACGATACTTCGTCACATTCGTCGACGATGCGACTGGATGGTGCGAAGTGAAGTTTCTTCGTCAGAAAAATGAAGTTGTTAATGAGTTTCAGGACTTCAGAAAACGTCTGGAAACACAGAAAAACGCGAAGATAAAGATTTTGCAGTCTGATAATGGTACGGAATACGTAAATTCCCAATTCGACGCATTGTTGAAAAGCTGCGGGATCCTACGAGGCCTGACGATTCCGCGTAACCCGGAAGAAAAGGGAGTAGCGGAAAGGACAAACCGTACCCTCGTCGAGATGGCCAGATGTTTATTAAAGCAGTCCGGACTTCCTCCTTCGATCTGGGCCGAGGCTGTTTCAACAGCGAATTACATTAGGAACAGATGTTCTATAAGTAAACTGGGTGGACGAACTCCTTACGAAGCCTGGACTGGAAAGGTTCCAAATGTTAGTAAATTCGAAAAATTTGGATGTGAAACCTACTGCCTAAATCGATCGCCGAACATAGGAAAATTCGACCCTCAAGGAAGAAAGGGCATATTCCTCGGTTGTGCAGAGCAATCCAAAGGTTTCAGAATTTGGATACCACAGGAACGAAAAGTGGAAATCTCACGTGATGTCAAGTTTCTGAAAGGAGACAGAAAAGAGCAAAAATACGATCTTGATATTTTCCCAAGTCAGCGCCCAAATGTAGAGCACTTTGATGAAGATCATCCCAGGATAGAGCCAGAGCGGGTTGATCCTTTCATCAATGTAAACATCACTCCTAGAGACACAGAACGTCCAGAAAGCACCAAAGATCCGGATAGTTCTGAAGAAGAATTTCTTGGTTTTGAAAATGAACCAGAACGAGAAATACGACAATCTCGACGTGCTCCAGGAAGGCCAAAAATTATCCGTTCGGGAACACGAGGCAGACCTCGTAAGCTTTACCAGGAACACGATGGAGGACAAATTGATTTGGTATGTCTGGCTGAGGTTCCAATTCAGATGACATTTTCAGGTCCAGAGAAAAATGAGTGGATGCTGGCCATGGCAGATGAATTTGTCTCTATTCTAAGAAACAAGACCTGGGATCTTGTAGACCGCCCAGAAAATAGGACGACGATTGGAAGTCGTGTAGTCCTTAGGAATAAGTACGGAGCAAATGGTGAGATCACAAGAAGGAAGGCTAGAGTCGTGGCCAGGGGGCTTTCCCAGAGGCCAGGTATAGATTATACTGAAATATTCGCACCAGTAGCACGACTCAGCTCAATACGAATGGCTATTGCATTCGCTGCTCATCACGGAATATATGTCCGACAATTCGACGTAGCAACTGCATACTTAAATGGAATTGTTGAAGAGGAAATCTTTATGGAAGTACCAAAGTACACCAGAGAAATACTCAAATTCATCATACAGGAAAGTAATGCAACATCCGAGATCATAGCTGAAACCAAGGGACTACTGAAGGATAAGCACTGGAAGTGTTTAGAGTGTCTGGGTGTCAGAGGACCGAAACGTTGAAGCTGGTTCAGCCTTCGAGAGGGGGTGTTGAGAATATTTATATACATTCATATGACTCTGGCTGAGCCACCATCAAGTAGCGCCACCTACACACTACGGTTTCTTTGTCCATTCTGACACGTCATGATTGTAATCTCCATGTCTATTGTTTCACTGCATGCATCCTGTGATTTACGTATGTAATAAATAGTGTCATTTTAATAAAAACCGTGCTGAAATTATTACTTTCCGATTCATCGTGCTTTTTCAACAATTTATTTATTTATTTATTTATTTATTTATTTATTTATTTATTTATTTATTTATTTATTTATTTATTTATTTATTTATTTAAGGGGTATTTGTTGTATTTTATGTCTTATTGAATAATCTTTAATTAGGAAAATAACCTGTTGATGATAAATAAATCTAAGTCTAATGTTGTGAGATGGTGGTAAATAGGATGGAAAGATAAGAGAAAGTCCTGTCAGTTGTAATTAGTGTGTTGATGAGATGATGGTACCTCACGGAGAACACTGTAAGTATCTAGGTGTGAATGATCTTCACTGGGGTAATCATATTAAAGAGGTTGTTGGGAAAGGTTACAGATCTCTTCGCGTGATTATAAGAGTACTTAGGGGTCGTAGTAAGGATGTAAAGGAGAGGGCAGTTAGAGTATGGCTCCACACCGGGACTACTTGATGCGAGAACTGGAAAACATCCGAGAGAAAGCAGCACGATTTGTTCTAGGTGGTTGGCGACAAAGGAGTCTTTTTCTTCTTATTCTTCTTCTGTATGCCTTGCCCAGTCTCTCGGACGTTGGCGATCGGTATGGGGACAGTGTTCATTCATCTTCAGCAACGCGGTGGAGTTGTACGACGGTTCGTATTCCAGCCCAGTCTTGAATGTTCTTGAGACATGACGTTCTTTTTCTGCCTACTCTTCGCTGTCCTTCGATTTTGTCTTTTAAAATGAGGTGTAATACTG
The DNA here is from genome assembly GCF_040414725.1 of Anabrus simplex. NCBI lineage: Eukaryota > Metazoa > Arthropoda > Insecta > Orthoptera > Tettigoniidae > Anabrus > Anabrus simplex. The sequence goes on from NC_090279.1 coordinate 92,174,745, forward strand.
CACAGCCTATGTTCCACCACGTAACACATGCCACAAGTACGCAACTTTTCTGCATTTGATGTTAATCTGTAGTTCTCTTTAGAGTTTGCTCTCTGTAATATTTGTTCATTAGAGACGTTATCTATCTAGGAGACTCTTAGCATTCGTCTATGAAACGACATTTCTAGAGCTCCCAGCCTTTTTATGGTGGTTATTTTTAAAGTCCAAGCTTCAACTCCATAAACCAAAATTGACCAAACATAACATTTAACCATGCGCTGTTTCAAATGTAAGTTTAAGGCGTCATCACACAGTAAAGCCTTCATTTTCTTGAATGCTGATCTTGTCATTTCTGTACGGGTTTTAATTTCGAGATCTGCGTCTAAATCATCTGATATCCAACAACTGAGGTACCGGTATTCAAATTTGTCAACTTGTTGAGCTTTCAGCTTCGAGCTTTTCCTCGACTGAAAACCATTAATTTAGTTTTCTTAGGGTGGCGAGCACCAACCAAGAGTAAGTTCTACTTCCGTAGTAAAGTACTCTTGAAGTCAGCATTCGGCGACTTCCATACGAGAGTAAATTACTTCCGAAGTATTTTAGTCCTTTCAGATACTCCTGGACTAAATGACTACAAGAGTAAAATGTTGAAGAGCACCATCTTGTAGTATATTACTAAAGAAGTAAATAACGTACGAATATAGGTTAGCATTTACTCTCACGTCGTGCATGGAGTAAGCTAAGTTTAGACTTGTTGACTAATGATAATATCGTGCCTTTATGAGAGGAAAGACGTTTCAAACGAGTTTATGGATTACTTAGATTATATTGACGATCTCAACGCAGTAAACGATGGGAAATGTAATAGTGCGTAGGCCTACAGTGCGCGAAAGGCGAGAGCCGTGTAATGTGAACACGGCGAGTTTCAGGAACGTTTTTGGTCTTAGGAAGGAATCCTTTACTTTCCTTCTAAATCTACTTGGAGATCACTTACAGCTGAATAATTGTCTTAATTTTGTTGTATCTCTCAAATTACAGTTGCTATGTGCCTTACGAGTGTTTCGTACCGGAACATTTCAGTACAGTTGCCGGTGATCTAATTAACGTTTACCGCACAACTGCTAGCCGTATCTTTCATCGCGTGGTTAAAGCACTAGTTGAGGCTAAGATGATGATGATCGTTCGGAAAATAAAAGGATATTCTTCACGTCGGCAGGTTTCCACACATCCTGGGTTCAATTGACTGTGACTGCGCGCATATTTCCATTTATTGCTCTCTCGGTGACAACGGTGAACTTTTCAAAAATCGGAAGAGTTTTTTTTTTTCAATTTGCTTAACGTTGCACCGGCACAGATAGGTCTTATGGCAACGATAGGTCGGAAAGGCCTAGGGATTGGGAAGCGGCTGTGGCCTTAAGGTAGGGCCTACAGACCCAGCATTTGCCTGGTGTGAAAATGGGAAAATTTCGCTGTGGATGTAGGCCATCTGTATGAAGAAACCGCCATCAGCTTTAATTTTTCCCGCGTGTCCATGACTTTCTGCTTTGCTTCCGTCTTCGATTTTAAGTCCTTCTACAGAATCTTAACTTGCTTTTCACTGCGTTTTCCGTCACTCGAAGCATTGAATTCTTTCGTCACGACTTTCCATGAATTTCTTTTCTTATCCAGCATCTTTATGTTGTGTTTCTTACACCTTATATCCTTTGCGTAGATCGTCATTATCTCTATTAACAAGCATTTATCTTTTTTGCTTACGTTTTTTCCCCGTTTCCTATCGCACATAACCTCATCTATTTAGATTTCTTTAAAGAAGATACACGAACACAGCACTACTCCGCGAGTAACGAACGCTACTTCTGTAGTAGTAACTAAAAGAGTAAATTGTACTTCAACTCTCCGACGTTACTTCCGGAGTAAATAACTCCCGTAGTAATTTACTCCTGTAGTATGGACTTCTTTAGTAAACACTACTTCCGTAGTAATTTACTCCAAGATGGTGCACGCCACCCTTAGTGTTGATATTGAAGCCAATTTCTTCTCCAACTGTGTTAAGCTTGTCTAAGTGCAGTTGTACGCTTTCAATACTACTGGCAAGAAATTGTGCCATCTGGATATCTGAGTGTGCATATTAGTTCTCAGTTGGCCTTAATTCCCAATTCTGTATCTGTTACAGCTTTAAATGCAACTCTCGAGTAGATATTGAATAATAACAGGGACAAAACAGAGCCTTGTCGAACCCCTCGCCTAATTTCCATATAGTCTGATGTATCACCATCGATCTTCACCACACCTCGTTGATTCCAGTGCAGGTTTTCCATTACTCTTATATCCAATACCAAAAATACTGCCTCCTCAGTTTTAGCCTAGTCCCTATCAACCACTTTATCGCTGACAATCTATTGACATTAAGGTGATATTATACGCGGAGAGAAATTGTGAATTTTTACGTGAGTTTTGATACGCTCCACAGGAAATACACGACGTCGGTCTACAGATACATAACTTTCGGCAGAACCATCACTGCGAAGGTATTTTAACATCATGCATTTTACACAAGTTTGATTGACGAAAGAACTGCAAGATCCGGTGTCCAAAAGAGCGTACATCACGAGTGAAACAAAAAGAATCTTGGCGCAGGGTGAAGATGAAGGAAGTACGCAAATTTCACGGTGAGCCATTACGTTAGTACGAGGCTAGTATCCCCTGGCTGGAATGAACCGCGAACATATGTGGCGGTAAACGTCTATCAAGCCACATTGACTACACTTCCCAAACGATTTTGGCTTGCAATTACGAGAAACATACCGGTCGTTACCACAATTCCCACATTTAATAGTAATCGACACCCTACGGTGACCTGTCTTAACTCAAAAGGGCATTGGTGTGACGATCTGGGTGATGATGTGATTTTAAAATAATGGCCAAAAGGCTTATTAGGATCTCAAACACGGGCAGGCGACTTGGCGAAGGAAACGGTTTTCGGCACAGTATTGCAAGCAGTATCAGGGAAAGAACATTTAGCAGGAGATGGGGGAACATGATACAGGTTGTTAAGGTGCAGTGTTGATTCAAATTCACGACCAAGATTAATGATATCATAGACGCAGTTTACATCAGAATTCTTTATAAGTAATTTGTATCGAAGGGCTAGATTTCGATAGAAGTGTCAAATATTTCATATTCGTGGACATTAAAGTCGAGCCGATTGAACAGGGTTAAAGTAACCGTAACATATTCATCAATGGGCTCTTTCTGATCTTGCGGCCTTCTGAGTATTTCTTGTTTGAGAATGAAATCCATACCGGACAAACCAAACCTAATCTTGAGTTCATTTGCAAAATCAGCCCAACGTCGAATTTTATTTTTGCATAGACGGAACGATTTGCCAGCACAACCTTCTAACATTTCAGGAACGACGGGAACAAACAGGTCTAAAGACATTCAGGCACATGCCGCAATATCTTCTACTCTCTCTAAAAATTCAATGACTGCAGGCCTTTTTCTTTTACCGAAAAAGTTCAAGTTCTATATACGGACGATTTCCAGAGCAGGACTAACAAGGAGTGACCTATCCGTAATAGAATGGGGAATCTGGCCTATTAAATTCACACTGAGATCCGGCACAAGTTCATTACCACCATTTCTAGTCCCTACATCAACATTGGAATGACTAACGTGAGATACAAAGGAGAAGTTATCATGTGTTACGTCGTTACCCTTTTTTGATTCATTACGGGAGGGTTATCTGCCGTCATTTCGTTATCTCCGCATGCATTTCTATTAGTTAATAATCCATGATTTAATGATAGAGTAGACAACCTAAAGGAGAATAGAGCAATAATCAGAATCAAGAATGAAATCACCAAGATTTCGCCCGAAATGAAATTAATAAAACATACAGGAAAGTCGATATCGATCGTAGAATGATTAGGATGTCAAATAATGCATACAAGGAGAATGTGAAGTCAAAATATGGGATTTAAACAAGTTCAGCTCTGTTCCACCAAAATGATGTTCTGATGTAACATTTCGATCAAACCACGCTCTGCCACTATTTGAACTCAATCCCCCCACATATAGGTAGCAAAGTGACGCATAGGGACGATAAAAGTAGATAGTGTACGAAACTGAGAGGAGACCGTCAGTAGCTGAACTTGGTTTCCGGCACCAATAGACCAAGTATAGGAAGCAACACTAAAATCGATACACATACATTAAAACGGGAATAATCTTACATAAAAGGGAGTTTATTCAAATGAAAAGGAAACACACAATAAAAGTTGCCTTATCCTCATAACAGAGAAGACAGGAATACAAAGGGGTACCTTATTTACGTATAACTTACAGGTACATCAGAATGTACGATTGAGCCATGTCAGGCTCTCTCTCTCTCTCTCTCTCTCTTAGGCATTTGACTCTGTTAATCATGAGTTGTTTCTTGCAAAGTTGAAGTCAATTGGTTCCTCGCAGAGTGCTCTATCTTGGTTTGAATCATATCTATCAAGTAGATCACAAAGAGTCACATTTGTTGACGGACGATCCTCTATCTGGGAATCAGTAAACTGTGGCGTACCACAAGGATCAGTCCTCGGTCCTTTATGCTTTTCTATTTATATTAATGACATTTCTGAAGTCTTTAAAAGTAGTACTTTTCATATGAACGCTGATGACTTACAAGCTTACTTCCACTTCAGCCCACTAACGCACATTCTTGTATAATGCATTTCAACCATGATATCTCTCGATTAATCGAATGGAGCGCAAATCATAACCTCCAATTAAATGTGGCTAAGACCCAGCTTATTTGCATAGGTTACTCAAAACTCCTGAAAACTGTTGACCTCAAATCCCTCCCACCAATAAAAATTCTAGATTCAGATATCCATTATAGTGACACCGTTAACAATCTAGGACTCATTTTCGACAGAACCCTATCCTGGTCTGATCATACGTCAAATGTGATCAGAAAAGTTGTGTCATCCATGCATATTTTGAAACGTAACGTTTCATGTACACCACCTTTTATGCGGAAACTACTTGTTCAAAGTCTTATATTCCCCATAATTGACTATGGATCAGTCGTATACGACTTATCCGAAACTTTGAACATACAACTACAGAGGGTGCAAAACGCATGTGTTCGTTACGTGACAAATGCTAGGCGTGATGAACACATAACACCCTATTACATTCAGCTGCAATGGTTGAAACTCCATGAACGACGGGAAATTTCAGTAGCCGTTGCTACGCACAAAATTCTTAAACTGAAGACCCCACCCTACCTATATAATGCATTTAAATCTATGGAGTCAGTACACAACAGAGATAATAGGTTTACAAAAACTACCCTTCAAATTCCCCTTCATCGTACCACTAAATTTAACAAATCTTTTGTTTGCACTGCATCCCGTATCTTCAATGTCTTTAACCTTCACCGTTTCGCAAATGACAGGAACTGCACCCAACTAAAGCAGTCCTTAACATCTATCTTCCTGGAGGAGTACGCAAGGGGCTGAGATCAGGTATTCTTGTGTCCAATAATAAGAAATATGTATATTTCTAAGAAAATTGTTTCTGTTTTTTATATTCCTGAGATTCTTGTAGCCTAAAATATTAAAAAATCGAATGATATGCTTTATTACTTCTTATATGATTTATGTTTTAACTTTATTGGAATTGGTATCTGTATTTTAATTGTAAGTTTAATTTTAAGTTTAATGTTTAATTTGATATTTTATTATTATAAAATGTAGTTAGTATATTCATAAACTTGTATTGTGTTATAAGTAGACGCTACATAAAGGGGCTTTTCAGCCTCAGTGGCATGTATATCATCATTATCAATAAATTCAATTCAATTCAATTCTCTTCCTATTTTTTTGTTTTAAAATATTATCAGAATGAAACATGAATGCAACCGAATTAGGAAGTCGCCTCTCTCATAGCTATTACAACAGGACATTAAAGTATTCCCTTTTATATTTGGAGTTAATGAAGTGACCTAGAATCAAAAAGTGGCTTCCTCCTTTTTACCACATTACCTCTCCGTTTATGTGCGACAACAATTCCCAAAGAGAAAATCTACTCTCCTGCAGGCACAAAGAAAACATTATCAAATAAGAAGTAAGGCGAGGCAAGGAAGTGTGCATAGAATATATACAGGGAAAAAATAACAAATGTGAAATTTCCATGGTTACCTTCAAAATACACAAATTAAGTTAATAGATGGCAGAGCCAAAAGTAAAACGAGAGAATGGCTGGAGAAGCCAGAAACAAGAGTGAAATAACAAAAGATACTTTGAATTGGACATCCAAAAAGCAATGTAGATCCAGATATCAAACTCATTCAGACGAACACACTTAGAGACCAACACACAGGAACGTAGGGCGGAGGAACAAGCCGGTAAAGCATGTCGTTATAGTACAAAACAAGTATAATTAAAACAATCAATATGCTCGTGAATCCGATCTGGTAAAACAAACACAGAACCAGACCAATAGGGAAAACGTGCAGCACACCAGCAACAACTCTCGTTATCAGTACACATCCATAGCATATACCAAGAGTGGGCGAGCGAGAAAACACCAAAGGGTGTCGGAATGGAGCAAAATATAGAATGTCCATGCAGGTCTCCACACATGTATACATACACACGAACCAATCAAACTCAGCAGAAAACATAACGGGATGTACACTACCCTTGGTTTCCGAACAGAACATTGGCAAACTTACGATAATATAAGGTCAATGAGAAACAAGTCTGCAATAGAATTAAAGTAGAAGAAATACTTAACCCCAGAAAACACGCAAAAGCAACCATGACAAGCCTTAGGAATACCAAAAACTAGGAAAATAATAAGTAAAGGAAAAAAATTACTTAATGAGTATTAAGAACAAGAAGTCTCTCGAAAGAACCGAGAGTTTCGAAGTACCGTTTTAAAACGGTTAAAGTCTCTTTTATAGGATGGAAAAGCCATGTGAGAAAACTTAGTCGCCATTTTCTGTTTCAAAACTGAACAAGAATAAACGAGAGGGCAGATAAAAAGCATAAGACTAGGCATAAATAAAGACGAATCTGAGAGCGAGAGTCGCCATATGTTTACATAGAGATGAGTCGCACGTCAAAGAAGGGAAGTAGTATAATGAGTAGTAAGGTGTGGTTGAGGCCACGGCCGGTTCCTTCCCACTCCTAGCCCATTGCTGTCCCATCGTCGACAGTAAAAACACAGCCATTGGACACTGATTCAGAAAATACAGTTATGAAGCACGTTCTGCCTTCTTCTGTTAACTCCGTACATAAGAAATTCCTTCCAAGTATGTATTTATGAATGAAGTTCTATTTTACTGTTTGTTTGAAATTATTATTGAAAACTGTGGCCGTAAGGTTAGATCGGAAAATACATTTGAGAAACAAGTTCCATTACTGTAAATATTGTTAACATATAGGAATGATTGTATTAATAGTCATTCATCATTCCACATGCCTGTCTTCATGTTAATCTTGCCCCCCTCCCAATAATTACCCTCTTGTAGTCTAGAGCGATAATTTTAGCAGGATAATACGTTCTTTAGAGATAATCGACAAGCATGTGTGATGATCACTCAGACTACTTGTAGCAACTGGTGTGTGATTGGTGAGCACGAGCAGGTAGGAATATTTTAAAAGATGCTAGGTTATTTTTGGCACATTTAGAAAAAGCATTACCTTGATGTAAATACCACATTACACACAGGAGCACGTTTGGTAGCACCACATTATAACACTTTATGGTACTTCCTTTTTTATCAGTGGTTACGTGATATAAAACCAGAATGTTTTATACGTTTTAAAAATATTTTTAAGAATTTTAGCAGATAAAAATATTTTTTCATGTGTTTAACACATAAAAAGCCGCTCCTTAGTTGTACCATCGCTACCCTAACGATTAGCGGTGTTCGCCGTTGATGACCGCTTTACTGGAGCTCGTACATTGGCAACTAGAGATTCTATAACCTTTTTAGCCATTATCGGACATATTTAGATTACTGTGGAGAAATGTAGTAATCTGGAATATTTAATTTCATTTACCATTGATCTTGCCGTGTGGCATTTGTTTACTTACGTTTTCCTTTAATGTTCTCAGTTTTCCTAGGAACGCATACCTGCCCATATTTGTCCTCCTGAATTTCAATAATAAATTGTCTTTGTATTATGGTTCTTCGCGCCGTTATTCGTCTACTCGTGCCACCATCCCGTCACTCCACTCACTTTCTTAGGAACACCAAGACCATGACTTACCCATGATGGATTGGCCTCAGACTCGAGTTCCCTGAGACATTCTGTACTCTTTCTCTTCATTTGCTTGTATAATATTCTTACATTTTTAGTTCTCTGTCTGTCCTCGGATTGTATGGTTATACGGAGGCACCCTTCTCCCCCAATCACATGACGAGATGACGCGCGGCTGCTGGGAGAGTAGTCGCACCCGGCCGGCCTCCATAGAGCGGACGCCCTCTGCAGTATCCAGCACTACCTCGGCATGCGAGCGTGTGTCCTGGCATTGCTGCAACCGACTTGTGTAAGGCTCCTCATTTTCATCCGACCTCCCTTGGTCAACTCTTGTTCCATTCCGACCTCGACGGTATTAAAGCACTCGAGGGCTAGGCAGGCTTTTATTTTCATGCCCTTCGTGGCCCTTTTCTTCCTTTGTCCGATTCCTTCAATTTCGAATTGTCGGATCCCTTCCATTATTTTCTCACTGATTAATGTTATATATAGCATGGTTGCCTGCTTATACTTCCTCTTAAAACAATAATCACCACCACCACTGTCCTTCAACTCTAGTGCTTGGTTTTCCCACAACGGAAATTATAGAGTGCACTCGTGCTGTACAGGGACACAGCTCCTAGCCGGACAAAATTCACAATCAAATGCTTAAACGTTTGAGTGACTAATGTCTCAAGGATATCCTCACCTTTGTCAACAGAATATGGAGTGTTTCCCTGTCAGTGGCGTGAGGGCATTGTTATACCAGTTCCCAAGCCAGGTAAGGATCCAAAACTTTTGGATAATTATAGGCAAATATGACTTACAAATGGCCCCTGTGAGCTCTTTTAAAGGATGGTGAACTGCCGTCTTGTGTGAGTCATGGAAGAGATAGATCTGTTGACTAATTACCAGTGACGTTTTCGGTCTTCTCGGTCTGCCACCGGTCATTTCGTCAGACTGGAGGTCTTTCATGAGAAGGAACACCTACTGCCGGATTCTTTTCATTATGGACACTCGTGTTTAGGCGTTAATTACAAATGAACCGACAGGCTTATTTCAAAAGTAGTTATACCGATATTTTCCTAGTTTACATCTGACTTAGGGACTGCCTGGTTGAGGCGGTAAAGGCGTGGTCGGTTCGCCCGGAAGGACGTGGGTTCGAATCCCCGTCTGGAAGTCGTAAAATTTAAGAAACGAGATTTCCACTTCCGGAGTTGCATATGGCCCTGCGGTTCACTCAGCCTACACCAAAAATGAGTGCCAGGTTAATTACTGGGGGCGAAGGCGGTCGGGCGTAGAGCTAACCACTCTACCCCATCACGTGCCGAGGTTAACAATGGTGGAAGCCTTTACCTTCCACTCCTCCAAGGGCCTCCATGGCCTGTACGGAGGTGACTTTGCTTTCCTTTACCTCTACGTTAGAGCGTATAAGACAAATTGTTTTTGGCTTCTTCTCTAGGAAATATATATGAATGGAAACTACTCATCAGGTGGTAATGAAATTTTTATATGTTATGGCCACATGTGTTCGTAGTGTAATACTCAAGTTTCAATATTTTTCAAATACCACCGAACGAGTTATTATCGTTTTCCTAAACGGAGTTTTCCTAAGCCCAGTATAAATGTACAACAGGAAACTTGGGCTTGCTTTGAAGCATTCAATCGTCGTTATCAGACACCACAACCACTGTAACCGTACACTGTGGTACTGAATGTATGAAGAAGTTTTCTGTGCTCTGGATCGTGGGTGAAGGGTTGCTGCGTACACTCGACCAATGGAATGCCGGTTACTTCGATTTGTCCGCATGTTATGACTGTGTTCTTCATGTGAGGTACGTCACTTGAAGATGCCTCTGAGGTCAACGTTATTAGAGGGCGAATCTGGAATGGTTTTGAGCGGTACTTGTTTCCTTCAAAGTGAGGGGGAAAATTAGGGGACACAGGTTCAGATTGTCTTTGATTATATCGTCAGTGAAGAGAGCTGGAGCCGTTTCAAAAGAAAATGGTAGAAAGGTATTATGCAGATCAGGATTGGAGCCGGGGCGTTACTTTGGCCACTATACGGAGAAATATACGCGATTGTTATACTTACCCGCGACCTCACAGATGTGGGAAAAGCGGTTGGGAGAAGAAGATACGCATAAGGCATACCCCAAAATCAAAAGCCTCCGACTGAACTATTGGAATATATGGGGTATTTTACTAATAGATCAATTTCTACGCATTTGAAACAATGGAAACAGTGTAAAAAATACACGCTAAGAAAATCGAAGACCACCACTGGGAGGAAGATGGACTGTGTAAAAATGTCCCTTGTTTCCAACAGGTCGTAATCAACATGAATGTGAGCAGTTCTGATTCATCGGAACATAGTGATTTTTTTGAAAGAATTAAATAACAAATAACCCTTCTAACACTGTGACATTTCTAAATTAGGAAGAGAACCATTTCTAAACCTGCATTTGAAAGCCCATAGTCCGTATGAGAAAAGGTGACGGGAAGTGGAATTCGTACGAGGAAATAAGATCGAAGATTGAAAGTAAACAAGAATTTGTGTTCGTTGCGCGCTGTGTTTACTACTGAGCGCCGCAACAACGTACGTGATTTCTCCACCCCTTCTGCTGTTAATCGCACCGTCCAGCGCTCGCACGATTTCCCATCAATATTACTCTTCATTACAGAGGTTATAGTTTCTGGTAGCCACGACTGAGCCCAAGTTTCCTGTTGTACGTTTATACTGGGCTGAGAAAACGTTGCTGTAGAAAATCAATCAGAATATTCTTTGAGGGTGCTGAAGAAAATGTAACTTCTGTATTACACTGCGAATACAAGTGACTATAACGTATGAAAGTGTCATTGCTGTCAGACAAGTAGCAATGCATGCATATATGTTTATGTGAGCGGTTCCTAAGAAGAAGACAAAAATACAACTGTAGTCGCCATGTTTTGACCTGGAAAGAGCTTACCACACTACCTGATGATATTGGGTTATACGAACACTAGTGGGTTTTCTAGTCCGAGTAGGGATTTTTTCTCAATATTACCACGGATCTGTACTGAGTGACACACTGACGTCAATCGCCATCAACGGCATAGTTGCCGCTGCTGGGCCCGCAGTATGTAGACAATTTAGCTCTCTACACTTCAGTTCCGGAAAGATGGTCTCTGCTGTGAGACAGCTAGAGAAAGCCATTAACAGAGTTCAGAGATGGGCCCTGCAACATGCAATTCGATTTTCAGCGGCTTGTGCATCCTGAATCAGAGCTCACCTTGTGCTTTACCGCGCGATGCTGCTAGCATTTAACTCGGCTACGGTCTTTTCTTATATTCACTATGGTTCTGCCTAAAACTTTTATCGACAGTGTTCACCAAAGTGAAGTAAGGCAGGCCCAGCCTGTTGCACCGTTACGAATAAGATACCTCACACGTACGCTACCAACATTCCTTAAATGCCGCAGTAATCAAACTATCAATGCATGTTTAGGATCCAATACCACAAGAGGTACCGAAACCGGCCAAAGGCCACACACCGGATGCGATTCGAGCTGTTACCTTGGGTCCTAGCTCGAGCGGTCGAGGAGAGAGGTTGCGTTGCGAAGTGCGTGCTGTAAACATGGTCGGCATTGAACAGTACCGGGCCGCTATTGGGAAATGGCAGGCAAGGCAGAAGAAGGAGGCCAGGAGTGGATTGGTGGCGGACGGATTGAAAATGAGTGAAGCGGTGCTGGTGGTGACAGTGATAGCAGTGTTACTGGTTATTGGGGGGGTGGAAGTAAACCCAGGCCCAAATACCAGTGGAAAATATAGTACGGAGGATTTGGCCGCACTCAGGGTGGTTGTAAGTGAAGTTATGCAGGAGAAGTGTCAATGGGATAAGGTGCAGGAAATAAAGGACATGATGGAGGAGCAGAGAAGGGAGATAGGGAACATGAAGAAATGGCTTGAAACGAAGACAGAGGAATCGAGCAGGAGAGTGGTCAATAACGAGAAAGAAATCGAGTTATTGAGAGGGGAAGTGAAACATCTGAAAGATGAGGTGATGAAGTTGAAGAAAGAAGCGGAGGGGTACAGGCAGGAGAGATTGAAAAAAGCCATATTTATATATGGAATTGAGGAAGGGGCGAGAGAGAGCAAGTTTGAGCTGATATTTAAGGTGGTGGAAGCTATACGTGATGTTATGAAGATAAACTTTAGTGAGGTAGACATTGATGATGTAGAGAGAGTTGGTAAAATCAAAGGTCGGAGGCCAATTAGGGTTAAATTGTTCTCAACCTTAATGGCAGATTCTGTGTTAAGGAACAGCAAGAATTTACAAGGGCGGAAAATAGGGGTGAAAGGAGACATGGGAAGAGAAGGAAGTGAAAACGCGAAGATCTTGAATAGGCACCTATGGAGAGCGAGGAACCAGGGGCTAAAGGCCCGAATAAGAGGTCTGAGGTTGGAGGTGACAAATGGGCGATGGGTCAGAGTTCATTCAGTGACTAAGCTAAAGGAAATGGACGAAAACGAGAGGGTTGAGAGTGGTGAGAGGACAAGGCAAGATGGGAAGAAGAAAGAAGAAAAGAAGAGGAGGAGGGACGTGGCAGGAGAGCAGGGCATCTCGGAAGAGAATGGGCAGTGCAGCCGGGAGACAGAAGACCAAGATAGTGAAGTGGACGGTGAGAGTGGGCCGCAAGAAACTGGGAGAGGAGAGTGTAGAGGTGCAGTGAGTAAGAAAGGACAAAGGGAGGTGGATTCAGAAGTCCAAAATAGTGAGGGGGAGAGTGGGGGTGAGCAGCAAGAAAGGGTGAGTGCAGGGTGCAGTGGTGTAGTGAACAAGAAAGGTCAAGAGGAGACAGATCGACAAGAAGGTAAAAAAATTATGAGTAAAGTCAGGAGTAAGAGCTTAAAAGACATATGGGGAAAAGTACGTAAAGGGATGGAGGATACAGAGGGAGAGAGGTCGATAAATACTAGAAGTAAGAATAGAGGGGGAGACCTAGAAGGGAGGGAGGGAAAGTTATAACAATATTGGAAGATAGGATGTGTGAATATTGAAGGAGTAAGGAGCAAATTAGGAAACAAGAAAGTTAGGGAAGTAATTGAAAGTTTCGATGTTGTGGCACTCTTGGAGACGTGGTTGGAAGCAGGGAGGGAGATTGCATGGAAGGGGTTTGAGATAAAATATAAATATAGAAGAAAAGAGAGGAATAAGGGACGAGCACCAGGAGGGATGATAGTTCTAATTAGGGAAGAAATTAGTGAAAGAGTAGAGGATATAGAGACCGATATGATGGAAACCATATGGCTGAGATTGAATTTGGGAGGGAGAGAGGGATGGAGGAAGAAAATAAATCTAGCGTTTGTTTACTGCCACCCTAGTAATTCAGAATATGCAAATAAATATTTTTTTGAAGAGTTATTGGTGGATATTGGTAGGATAAGGGGAATGTATCCAGGGGAGGAGGATATGTTGTTATTTGGGGATTGGAACGCGAGAATAGGAGAACAGAGCCCAGTTTATAGTAGGGAGGATGGAATGTGTTTGTTAGAAAGCAGAAGGAGTGAGGACAAAATTACAAATAGTTATGGAGAGAAGCTCCTAGAGATGTGTGCTGTGGGAAACTTGTATATTCTGAATGGGTGGATAGAGGGCGACAGGACGGGGAAATTGACATATGTTACGGAGAAAGGGGGTAGTGTGATAGATATGGTTTTGAGCTCGGAAGGGATGATTGAGGAAGTTGTAAGTATGGAAATAGGAGATTGGATTGAGTCACACCATTTCCCGGTGAGGGTTATGCTGAAAAGAGAGGAAGAGAAGTGTACAATGAAGGAAAATGAGACAAAGGATAAACGAGGGAGGGGTTATAATAAGTACAAATGGACAGAGAAGGTGGGTCGGGATTGGAATAGGGTAGTAAAGGAGGAGCTACATCTTCTGAAATATGGGTGGGAAGGGGCGTTAGAAGAGAATGATACTGATAAAGCCTTGGAATTGTTGCTACATCCAATAAAGATGATAGCGCAGAAGGTGAAAGCTAGAAAAGGAAATAAGAAAGAGGGAGAAGAATGGTTTAATAGGGAGTGTGAAGGATTGCGGAGAAAGGTGATGGACGCGTTAGGAGAATATAGAAGGAAAGGTGGGAGCCAAGAAAGGGAGTTTTTCTGTAGATTGAGGAAGGAGTATAAAAAGAAAATCTCTGAGACAAAAAAGACGTGGTTAGAGGAACAAATGGAAGCCATAAATAATGACTGCAAGACTAACAATTTTGAGAGAGTCTGGGATAAGATTAATAGAATTATGAAGGGTGGAAGGAATATGGAGAGAACGAGTATTGAGGAAGTGCAATGGGTCAGGCACTTCGATGAATTACTAGGAAAAAAGGGGGGTGATAGATGGAGAGGTTCGGGAGAAGAAGTAATTTGGAGGAATAGGGGAGTGGCAATTTATGACTTGGATAAAGAAATCACAAGAGAGGAAATGCGGGGAGTGATAAGCAGAGCCAGAGCGAAGTCGGCCGGGGGGTGTAATGGTATAAATAATAAGTTTTGGAAGGAAATTAGTAAAAATGAGATAATGATAGAGGGCATGGTGAAACTATTCAATAGGATATTCGAGGGAGGAAATTACCCTAGGGAATGGGAAACAGGAATTATATGCCCTATATACAAGGGAAAGGGTAGTAGGAACAATGTGAACAGTTATAGAGGTATATCTCTGTTGGATTCTTTGAGTAAAATATATACTGGGGTGCTAGCGAACAGAATAAGCGGGTGGGCGGAAGAAAATGAAATTTTGACAGATTACCAAGGGGGATTTAGGAAAAAGAAAAGAACAGTGGATAATATAATGATAGTAAAGACTATTTTAGAAAAGTATAAGAATATGGATAGAAGTACGGTTTATGTAGCAGCAATAGATTTTGAGAAAGCTTTTGATAAGGTAAATAGAGAGGCCCTACTAGAGAAATTAGGTAGGTTAGGGATTTCGGAGAAGATGTTGAGGGCAGTGGAAGGAATATATAGGGACGTCAGGTTTTGTGTAAAATTGGGAGAAGGGAGAATGAGTGGACCATTAGAGTCCAAGGTGGGTTTAAAACAAGGATGCAAGTTATCGCCCATACTGTTTATTTTATTTATCAACGATATTTTAGAGGGGTTTGGGGCAGAAAATTGGGCTGTACCAGTAATTAATGGTTTGGAAGTGCCAGGACTGATATTTGCGGATGATGTGTTATTGATGACGTTAACTTCAGGGGCGATGAATAGGGCCTTAGAGTCAGTGATGCTATTTGCGAGGAAATGGGGATTGAAAATTAATGGAAATAAGTCTAAAATATTGGTAGTACAGGTGAACAAGAGAAGAAAGATAGAAGGGAATTGGGTAATTCAGGGAGAAAGATTGGAACAGGTAAGGAAGCTGGAATATCTAGGAGTTATTTTTAATGATAAAGGAACTTGGAGTGACCAGATCAAAAGAATGAAATATAGAGGATTGGCAGCCTTAGCCTCAGTCAGAAATTTGCTACTCAAGTACCCGGGGATCAGTTACAAAACACTGAGACTCGTGTTCAGGTCGGTAATCGTGGGGAGGGTATTATACGGAGCAGAAGTTTGGGGGCTGGATGAGAAAAGAGAGGAACTAAGAAGGATTGTTAGTAGTTTTGCCAAGTTAGTGATGGGCTTACCGAGGTGTACAGCAAATGTAGGGGCGGAATTAATGTGTGGGGAGGATTTGGAATCAGAGGGTGTGAAAAGAATAGTTAGATATTGGATGAATTTAAAAAGACAGGAAGGTGGGAGAGTTTTACAGGCAGCATATGTACAGCAATTTAAGAGCATGTATAAGGGTGGATGGTTAGAAAAAATAAAGGGATATTTGGAGAGGATAGGATTAGGACACCTGTGGGGGGAGGTTTGGTCAAAGACAGAAGTGAGAGGGATGAATATACTGGAAAGGAGAATTAGAGATATCCATAGGCAGAAATTATTGGGGGAAAGCAGACTAAGAAATTCGCTGACTGTTTTGACGAAAATAGAGGAGATAGCAGGGTTGAATATTAGATACGTCGATAGGTCAAAACGATATGGGATGATGTGGTGGCTTTTAGGTCTGCCAAGGAATAAAGGCTGGTTACAAGGCAGGGATAAGACAAGGTGTGTACTTTGTGGAGATGTAAATGATGAGTTTCACTTGCTAAGAGACTGTGAGGTAACGAGGGGGTTAAGACATGGATTATTGAGTGCCGAGCATCGGGAAATACTGGGGAGAGGAGATGAGAACGCAATACTGAGATGGATTATTAAACAATGGGAAAAAGGGGGTGAATTGAACAGGTATTTTTGTGCGACAAAAAAGGCCTGCGAGAGTAAAATGAAGGAGAGTGAGTTAGAGGGTGGGCAGGGGAATAGGGGGGTGGAATAGTTATCTGTATAAGGGAAGGGGATAGTATGTTAAAATTCTAATGGATTAGGGAAGATAGGGACTGAGTACTTAGTTAGGTGGAGTTGGGTAAGAGGGCAGGATTGCATGGTCTGTTTGTTTTATGATATGTTAGTAATTGTTATTCATTGTAATTTTATTAGGTTATGATGGTAATTATTTGTGAAGGCTGAAATGTGGCAATGGTGAAGTGGTATATGATATGTTAGTAATTGTTATTCATTGTAATTTTATTAGGTTATGATGGTAATTATTTGTGAAGGCTGAAATGTGGCAATGGTGAAGTGGTATATTTATTGTGGATATGTGGAGTTGGAGGAGTGGTGGTATAAATATGGTAATGGAGAAGTGGTATAGGAGGAAGAAATATGTTGGAAAGGTGTTGGTATATGCGTGACTGGTATTGGTTATTCATTGTAATTTCATTAGGTTATGATGGTAAATAATTGGTGAAGGCTGAGATGTGGAAATGGTGAAGTGATATATTTATTGTGATATTTGGAGTTGAAGGAGTGGTGGTAAATGTGGTGTTGGAAAAGTGTTATATCGTTGGAATGTAGTGTGGGAGAAGTGGTGATATAAGTAGAGGTGGTATATAAAGGTTTAGTATTTAGGTGATGTATGGTTTGATACTGAGATGGTTTATTTATGGTTGACTTCGTGGGAGTTGGGAGGTGGTATTATTGTATTGATGTCTGGTATAAGTATTTAATTTCTGGAGCTGGATAGAGGTGAGTTTATTGTCATTTTGTAAATTTTGGTTTGTTTGTATGGAGAGGAGGAAGAAATATGTTGGAGAGGTGTTGGTATGCGTTGTATTGCTGAGATATGGTGTCGGAAGCATTGGAGGCTTAGTATGTATGATTGGGTGATGTATGGTATGGTATTGAGATGGTTTATTTACGGCCGAATTCGTGGAAGTTGGGAGAGAGTATTATTGTATTGGTGTCTGGTATGAGTATTGAATTTTTGGAGCTGGAGGAAGGTGATTTTATTACAAATTTGTAAATTGTGGTTTGTTTGTATGGAGAGGAGGAAGGAGTATGATGTTGGAGAGGTGTTGGTATAGGCGTGATTGGTATTTGTTATGCATGGTCGAAATTTTTGGGAGATGGAGAGGTAATTTTATTATGGAGTGTTATGGCGGATTGAAATGATATGAAGCAATGTTAACGCTGATTGGTAAAAGCTGTGGTATGATGGATTGGAATGTTATGACGGAATATTGTTGTTATTATTTAGACTTGTACTATAGGAGGTGGAATCTGAAAGATTGAATGCAATGTTAGTGTCATGGCTGGTTTGGTATGCAATAGTGTAATGTTGCTGGTGTAGCCTATTTTGGAGTAGGTCAGGAAACAATAGAGGTGATGGAATTGCTGAAGCAAGAAGGTCGCGTGGTGTGAGTGATAACAAGCAGCAAGTTGCAACACCAGCAGCAGATTGTAAACATAGAACAGGCTGATGAGGTGTTCATTTCATTTTATTTTGTATGTGGTGGAGGGTGGTGGCTTGGGTTGGACTGCGTTTATTATTAGTTATTTATTTATTTATTTATTATTATTGTGAACGTGTATTCGGGGCTGAAAGCCTGTTTTGTTCATTAATAAATACATTACTGTTACCTTGGGTCGTGAGTTAGATGTGGCTGTCGGTGGTTGTCTTGAATGGACCCGTGGTGAGGTACTCTGTCGTTATTTTCGCGACCGGATATAGGGCTAGACCTACTCCGTGGACGCAATGTGAGCACGGATGCCCCTGGACATCGGAGGTATTTTCAGGACTTCCTTCACCAGTATCGGGGCACGCGATATTCTTCAGGGATGGTTTTAAGATCAAAGAAAATGTGAGTTGCTCTTTCACCTTCGATAGTATTAGTATGAAGATCTCGCTTCCTAGTATAAGTAGCGTGCATACTGTAGAGCTCTCTACCATCTTAGCAGCTTGGGTGACAGAGGTGACCACATTCTCGTGTGTATCGTCTGGTTCTCTGCAGTCTATTGGCTCCTTCCTTCCGCAACACCCACTGATGCAACAGAATCATCACCTTCTAGCCATTGTGTGTGATGCTGGCACCAGAAAGACGTTGGGATTGAGGGATGAAGCTGCCAAAGTAGTGCCACATTTACCACGTCTTCTTAAATATTCGGTCCAGTTCTTCAGTCGGCTCTATTCATAGCTTTCCTGTTCATCTCTTCATAGCTTTTTGCATCCTACATCACTCTGCACGTATTGTAGGCACCTCTTGCTTTGAACCATTCCCTCCAATACCGTTCAGTCTAGTCCTCCTCTTCTTTATACTTTCCCTAAGGTATAATTTCCCTTCACCCTCTTAAATACTTCAGCATTGCTTCATTGCTTTGTGAATGTACTAGGTAGGGATATTTGCCCTCAACTACGTCGAGACGTCGTGGCATCCTGGGAATTGGAGTCCCACTGCAGGTGGAGCGGTAGAATAACACCCACAGTCTCCCCTGTCTGACGTAAGAGGCGACTAAAAGGGGCCCAAAAGCTCTGAACTTTGCAGCACGGGTTGGTGACCACGGGACCCTTAGCTGAGTTCTGGCGTTGCTTGCACTTACTTCTGCGAGGCTCCTCACTTTCATCTACCCGATCTGACATCCCTTGGTCAACTCTTGTTCTTTTCCGTTCCCGACGCTATTAGGTTTTCCGAGGTCTAGGGATTCTTTCATTTTACGCCCTTTGTGCTCCTTGTCGACCTTTGGCCGACACAATCATTTCTCGAAATGTCGGATTCCTTCCACTTTCCTTCTGATGAGTGTTGTATAGAGAATGGTTGCCTATTTGTACTGCCTCTTAAAACAATAATCACAACCACCACCTCCTCTACCATTTGCTTATTTCTCCGTTGCCACTGTTGAGTCTGACAGACCCATGACGTTATTAATTCTTGCTTTGAAGATGTTGTCAGCGGTGGACATGGCTCATCTAACATTATTGTTAGTAACAGTTTGCTAGTGACTTTACACTCCAGCTTTGTTTTAATCGTTTATGGCTCAGGTAAGTAAAACACGGGTTTGTTAGACCTTGGGTAGGAATACTGGCGTTTTGTGTATCTCCACCGCAGTACGAACACAAATCACAGCCCATATCCTCGGTCTATACAGGAAGCGTGCATGAAACAGATCACGTCCACGTATTCTTGAGATGCTAAGGGTTCCTACCTTATGAAATCAGATGAAGGTTCTGAAGATGATTCCGATTTTTTTAAACACAGAGAGGAGATATTGCAGCAGAAAGTAGTGCTATATTATTTCTTGTGAAGGACAGGGTAATGGAGAGGAAGAAAGAGATGCCCAGGCGTTGAGTTAGTACTAGATCACATAATATTGTCTCGCATATTTCTGGCGTAAAAGGAATTTTAAAACAGTGAATTCCTCGTATGTCTCAGGAAACATGCCAAGTTCATTTGTAGAGAACGCCTATAGTAAAAATTCTGACAGCGATTCATTCTTTAGATTCCCATCAGTGATATCATGTTTTCTGATGTCCTTGTGATTGAAAAGTCATAAAAAGTCATAAATAAATACAAAATAGCTTAAGTCTAGGCAACATGGAACTTCAAGAAACGTTACGTTACAATGGACATCTGGTTTACGAGCTTCAAGTTAGGAAACACGTTGTTGACCGGCTACGTACTGACTGTAAGAAGGGACAAGAAATAAATCACACCCGAATTCAGCAACAATACACGGCGACAACATTTTAGTAGCACTTCTTGATTCCTAAAAGACTGCACAATAATCAGTTATATGCCGAAGGAGAGAACCATGCACCACGAGGCTAAATCTGACGAGAGTACAGACAGACCAAATGCGTACCTTATGTGACGTAGTGTGACATTTTCCTCAGATCGACGTTTATAATAACCATCTTTGCTTCACGGAGAACGGAATATGCATCTGTAATTGTCTTTGGAATACGACGGGAAAAGGACATTTCAATATGGTAATTTATTTAAATGAAAGAATTAATTATAAAACTTAAGAAAATTTAGCAATAGACGGCATGATTCATAAGGTAATAACGAGAAAGTGGGATACGACAGACGCGGCCCATCGCTCACTCTTATGCCTTGGACGTGGAAAGAAGCAATCGTATAAGCTGAGCATTTATTAATATTATTATCGCCTAAGGATCGTCGCCGATATTCACGACAGACGCGACCGGCATTCTGTCGTACGGTCGGAGTTATGGAATTTAATACTAATCTGAACTGCTTGCTGTTAATTTCAAGATTGGAATTACAGTTTCTCGCTCGTATAAATGATCTTATTAACTGTAATTTATGCTTGCTTGGCCTAGAAGCCCCAGAGGCTCTGAACTTTGGAGCGTGGGTTCGCGACCACGGGGCGCTTACCTGAGTCCTGGCATTGCTTTCATTACTTGTGCCAGGCTCCTCACTTCCATCTATCCTATCCGACCTCCCATGATCAACTCTTGTTCTTTTCAGACCCCGACGGTATTACTTATGGAGGGCTAGGGAGTGTTTCATTTTCATGCCCTTCGTGGCCCTTGTCTTCCTTTGACCGATAACTTCATTTTTCGAAGTGTCGGACCCCTTCCATGTTTTCTCTCCGACTAGTGTTATACAGAGTATGGTTGCCCAGTTGTGTTTCCGCTTAAAACAATAATCACCACCACCACCACCATTCCACAGGCAATATGGCGCACTCGTGAGAGCTCCACCATCTTCGGCTGTGTCTGCACACAGTGTGACCAGACGTTTCCGACCAGTGGTTGGAAGCAGCCAGTCACAATCTTATTATTCAAGAAAGGTGATCCACATGGCATCACCAACTGGCGATACACTGCCATCATGCGGACCATTTATAAGCTATACTCAGGTGGGTTAGGCAAGATAATAACCACCTGGATGATAGACAACAATGTTTTAGCGCCAGCGCAGAAAGGGTTTCTGACACATTACAGAGTTTTAGAGCATAACATCACACTCAAAACAAAATTTGAGAAGGCAAGTTGTGAAAAAGGCCAGCTCATAGCAGCTTGGCTGAATTTTTCTAATGCCTTCGGCTACGTGCCGCATGACGCGATCTTTGCGCCCCTTGAAAGAATTGGAGCTGGCACTAAACTAAAAAAGGTCAGTAAAGATATGTATATGGGTTCTTCTACCCATATACAGACTGAAAATCGGGCCAAGACAACATTTACATCGAATGTGGAGTAAGGCAAGGCTGTCCTATGAATGGACTTCTCTTTAACCCTGTTATTGACCCCGCAGTTAGAGCTATTCAGAGCGGGAATACAAACCATCAGATTCTCGCCTATGCTGATGACATCGTACTCGACAAAGCTACAAAACATCATTAATGTCATCAATACTATGTCAAAGAAGATCAACATAAGTCTTACAGCTTCGAAGTTCTTCAAGCTACATCTGTCTGGTGAGACCCCTGTAGTAACGAGAAACTCCATTTCTAAAATTGACAATGAAGATCTAAAGGCTTTGAAAGTTGGAGAGTTTGAGAAGTTCCTTGGGAAGCCTGCTGGATTCCGCATCTCATCCGACGCGAAAAAACTGGCTGACTTCATCTTCAGGGCACAGAAGATCTTACATTCCAAGTTAGAGTTATAATATAAAGGCCGAGGTTAAGAAGACCCTATAACTATCCCAGGAGGCCTCTAACGACTATCTATATGGTCCTACAAAGGCAAGTTGTCTTGGGTTACCTGTTGCAGAGAATGATACAGACCATCACCTGATCGATAATGCCTTCAAGATCCTGAATTCAACTTACATCTGTACTGCAGAGCTTGCTCTTGAGGACCTGAAGACCTTAGTCCAGAAGAGACTTGGAAGACCTGTCCTTCATGAAGACGTATCAGCTTTCCTGAAAGGCCACAACGAGGGCGAGTTCAGATGGAACTCTAATCCATTTCAATCTGTCTGGGCTCAAGCTTGCAAGGCCTCGAGAAGAAACCAGATTATATGGAAAATGGAGGACTTCGTACAATCGGTTAACATCTATGAAAATATCATGTGCAGCAAAGATCGTCATAAGGCGCTAAAGACACTCAGAATAAACCTTCAGTCTAAGTACCTTAATAGATTGATCAGCCTGCCCAATTAAGGTAAAGTAATGGAATGCGTAGCTGCAGACACAGCTAGCTACCACTTCCCGCGAACCGGTCTGTTTACCAGATGTGCAGACTGGAGATTTATCCACCGAGCTAGGCTGAATTTACTCCCGTTCAATGGGAGTCGCCGTTCTGCATCTGATGGCAACAAGAAGTGTAGGAGATGCGGCTGCGAGAATGAGACTCTGCCTCATGTAGCTAATCATTGCATGAAATACTCTGCATTTTATCTGCGGAGACACAATGTTGTGGTCTCCAGGGTCAGAAGGTCAGCTGCTGCAAGATACAGTATCTTCAGCGACAACCAGGTCGTGCATGACGAACTACGCCCAGACCTGGTTATTGTCAAGGATGGTAAAGCCTTAGTGCTGGACATTTCAGTTCCATTTGAGAACAGGAAATCCGCTCCCGAAGATGCCAGACAGGCCAAAAGAGAGAAGTACGCGACCTTGGCGACGGCTTTTCGTACACGTTTTATATCGGTGGAGGTAAATGCCGTTTTAGCTGGGTCATTGGGATCTTGGGACCCAGCTAATGACAAAGTGCTACGTTCCATCTGTAGCAAGAAATACTTAACTTGTGTGTTGGACACAATTAGCTTCATGCGCGACATTTATGTGTAGCACATCACTGGTGTCCGACGGAGATGATCAAGTGCCCTGGCTGGGATTTTTCCAGGGTTTACCCAGTCTGTCAAGGTAAATACCGGGGTAGTGAGGTCATATAAGGCTCTGGCTATGACAGTGAAGTAGAAATAGACTGCTTACCCGATTATGCGACTACAGAAATGTAGTGAGTTACGTGGTGTTTTTGTGTGTAGTGTAGTGTCCACGATTATCAAAAGACAATTCGGGGCGTTTTATGCCAGTTTTCTGATGTGAAGTGTAGGGTTTTTAATATTACTTTTTTTAATTTGCCTTAAACATTACTTCTGTTACAGTGCGCGACATCCAAGATGTGTATTTTCTTTAGTGTGTGTTACATCACCGGTGAATTAATATGTGAGGGACTAGGACAACGTCAAGATGCACTTAATATGTCGCAGTAGCGAGGACACTTGTTCTTGCCGCCGTCAGTAGCCTGATGATATGTAGATCTAACAATCAGCAAGATAATAAACATTCTCTCGAAAAGGAACTATTGAGAAACCATTTGCAGAAGAGAGCTGACAGCAAACACATTGCTTCAACAACTAGGAAGCGAGCTAGAAGAAGAACGCGAAAAGGAGAAAGTGGTAAGCACTTGCTACCTTTGTACGGACAGTAATTGCCGGTTGCAGAAACGATGACTAGTTTTAAGCCTTAGACATCGTCTACCTAAACAACGTCTAAATCAAGCATGATCTTCCATTGCATAAACATTGTTCAGTCGATTTTTAACTAGACATCGCTTAAAGTTTCAATTTTGGTTTGAAAATGGAGACCGAAGTATCTTTCATGCAACTCTTTGCTTGTTGCAACCAATGAAATTCGTCGTTGCGCGCCGAACGCCAGTCAGCTGTTTGTCTTCCAACACATTACTCAAATATGGCTGAGCATGACTTGCCCACAGATAAGAGTATCGCTTTCGGTGGAAATTAAATCTCACAATATTATCGACACTAAAGCGACACTCCACTGTACGGGGAAGTGTAGCTTTGATATAACGCTGTAACAGTGAGTGTAATCTACTCACAAATACGGTAGCTTCGACGAAGGGAAGATGAAGCAACAGTAATATGTAACCGAGTGTATTGTACAGGCCATATAGATGTAGCTTGTATTCTGGAGATCGTAGGTTCGAAACGCATTATCGGCAGCCGTGAAAATTGTTTTCCGTAGTTTCCCTATTTTTACACCAGGCAAATACTAGGGCTGTTATTATGGCCACGGCTCTTCTTACCCACTACTCTTTAAACAATATTCACCACCACTTGCCATTTCCTAACTGATAGTTGCCGAAAACTTATACGATTATATATATATAAACCCCACACAACCTACTTGTTAGTTTTCACTATTATATGTGTTTAATTAGCAGTAAATATAAGTGAATCCCTCCCGGTTGATGTATGTGACAGCCCTCTGACGATCGGGACACGTAATTCTGATATGTACCGTGAGTAGTCGAAGTTACCCCATGTATATAATAAAATATATCGGTTGCCAAGAACTGTATTCAAGTTGACAGTTACCGGACTGTCACTTTGTCAGTCTCAAGAAACAAATCTCGAAAAGCGAAACCGTATTTTAAGATCTATCTCCGCGTGCATGTCAAACGAATTGCTGCGATTTAGCAGCGGGTGACCCACAGAGGGGCCGTCGGACTAACCTTTCTTCCCGGAATCGTCTCAACATGATAATTCAAATCACATATTTCATGATACATAACCTCTTATTGTGATTCACTCCTCTCATTTGAGGTTAAAGAGTGCTCTCGGCAGTGTTTAAACATGACCGGTTGAACATCGGTTTTAGACAGTGTCTAAGTGATAAATAACGTCTCTGCAATGCGGCAGCCATACTTAGGCATTGTTTAACCGTAAACATCGTCTAAATACCGTTTCTGCAATCGGCCCTAAGTCTCAGCTCTCATGCGTAAAGTGCAAGAAGTTCATATGTCTGCAAAGTCATTTGTAGAGAGCGCCTACAGTAACACTTCTGACATCGTTTCACTCTTTACCTTGTTCTCACTGATATTTACTGTTTTCTGATGTCCTTAGGAGTGAGGAGACTGAATTGCAGATGCAGTGTGACAATAAATTTGTAGAAACGTATACGTTATGTTTAGCAGTGTAGATTAGCAATTTTATTCTGTAAATTATAAATATAGAAGTAATAATAAACCATAAAGAAATATTTCTAAAGTCCATTTAAATACGTCTTTTTTATATCCTGACCCGTAGTCCACAAGAAAGGGTGGGGGGGGGGGTGAACCACGAGGGTCTGAGAGTAGTAATGGCGCTGGCAGGGGATACCTAGCCCCCATCTACAGAGGGATAAGCTCTAGAACACAAGAAGGGGGTGCACCATGAGGTTCTCAGAGTAGCAGTGGCGCTGGCAGGGGCTACCTAGTCCACATCTACAGAGGGATCATCTCTAGAACACAAGGTAACTTGTAACAAGTACTCACCAGCCCCTTCACCATCAAGTTTTCGCTTCAGTTTTCTTCCAATTGTACTCTTCCGTTTCCCAGCAACGATCGCTCTTTCTTGAATCTAACACATTGTTTTGTTACAGAAATATTTTGAGAATACGGTAATTCTGATGCTGTTTATTTGCTAATAAGTCCCTCGATGTTGTTTTCCAGGTATGAAGACGCTACAAAATGAATTCTTTATGAAAAGTTCGATATCAAGATCATCGCAACTCGTAAATGATGACAAATTGACTTACTTCTTGAACTTTATTTTCGTGTCTTTCCCGATGCATGGGGACGTAGACTGATCCTTTCCCTCAGTATGTTCATTCTTTCTGTTCATTCTCTTGAGCGGACTCTATGTCATGCCACCTATACTACTTGAGCCTTCATTTCAGCTTCCAGAGCTTGTGTAGATGTCTGTAGTAGTGTAAATGTAGGAGTTCTGACGCCACCTCCACCTCATTGCCTGTGCTGCCTTACACCTCACATGACCTCACTCACGTGTCCAGGCTTGACCTTACAGACCTCGTTCTCGACCCTGGCCTTAATGGCCTAAGACCCCAGTTCGATGCCAAAAAGTGCAAGCTTAACCTAACAGCCACCGTGATTATGGTTAAGAGGTGAGCTTAACCTAACAGGCATGACGTGTCTGGACTTAAACTCGCAGATCCCTGGTTTGACTCCAGATCTAAGGGCGTTAACCGTACAGAGCCTAGTTCGATGCCTAAAGGTACAAGCTTTAAAATAAGAGACTCAAAGCTCAACACACGCGCTATCCGCATAAGAGAAGGAGCTTAACCTAACAGACTTCAAGTTCGATACCCGGGCTAACTGCAGGCTTAACGGCATGCTGACCACGAGTTAACCTAACTTAACCCCCTAGGACATGGAGTTGAACGTGTAATAAGATGGGTACTCTAAAGCATCATACGTATGATTTTAGACATCAAGTTCTATACCCAGGCCAACTGCAGGCTTAACGTCACGCTGACCACGCGTTAACCTAATTTAACCTCCTAGGACATAGAGTTGAACGTGGAACAAGATGGCTGCTATAAGGCTTCATATGTATGATTTTAGACATCAAGTTCTATACCCAGGCTATCTGCAGGCTTAACGTCACGCTGACCTCCCAGAACTTGGAGATTAACGTGGAACAAAATGGCGGCTATCAGGCTTAATACGTATGCTTTATTCATAGGGGCGTAACATTAGAAAACGACTTAAGGAAGCTTGGAGCTGAACTTAGAAGAAGATGGCAGTTATAAGACTTAATTCATATGCTTCATTCATAGGTGCCGAAACATTTGAGAGCGATAAGGGGGCTCGGAGCTGAACTTGGAAGAGTATGGCTGCTATAAAGCTTAAAAGGTATGTTTTTAGACTTAAAGATCGATACCCGGGCTAACTGCAGGCTTAAGGTTAGGCTGACCACGCGTTAAACTATCTTAACTTTCCAGAACTTGGAAGCGAACGTGGAACAAGATGGCAGCTATCAGGCTTAATACGTATACTTTATTCTTAGGGGCGCAACATTAAAAAGCGACTCAAGGGAGCTTGTAGCTGAACTTCGAACATGATGGCCGCTATAAGACTTAATTAATGTGTTTTAGACATAGGAGGCGTAACACTGGAAAGTGACTTAGTGGAGCTTGGAGCTGAATTTGGAACTTGATTGCGGCTACAAGACTTAATGCATGCGCTTTATACATAGGGGGCGTAACACTGGAAAGTGATTCAGTGGAGCTTGGACCTGAACTTTGAAAATTTTGGCTGCTATGAGGCTCAATAAATATGTATAATTCTTGGGGGCGTAATATCGGAAGGTTACTTTGGGGCCTCAGATCTGAACTAAGGACAAGACGGCAGCTGCACATGGACTAGGGGGCTGGTGTAATATTTAATAAATATACTTTACTGATAGTGGGTGTAACAACGGGAAATATCTTTCGAGCTCGAAGCTGAGCAACTGTATCATTATACCTCCTCATGCTCCTTCTCCTCATAGATTTAGTCTTCCTACTCCTCCTCATCATCATCATCACAGACTAATAGCGTACGACTATCTCCTCGTCTTCCTCCTCCTCCTGAGTGCAAGCTTAACCTAACTGGGCTGAGCATGTAAAATAATAAGGCCACACGGTTTTTGACACGCAGTGATCACGTGGTCATGGATGTGCATATTTAGACTTGTCCGCTATTAGGCCCTCCCTCTTGCAAATTCATGTCTTTATATATGCCATGAGTAGACATTGTTTTATTTAGTCGATAAGATACTGTAACATAGAGTTTATCGCTTTGAAGTTCATCATGACAAGGACATTGACAGTTGATGTTAAAGGCTATGAAGTGAACAGAAACAAATTCGTGTTCAGAGAGGTGGCTGTGTTGGACTGCGCTGTGTTGTCGGCACAAAAAGTCGTGAGTTTAGGATTTAGCCCAACTTCTTATTACTGCTTGTAAACGGATGAAGATAAAAGGCAAACACAATGGGAGAAAAAACATTTAGGACTTCGGTGGGAAGAAGAAGTAATTCCATATCGCTTTCTACCTATGGTAATGAACGCTTATTTGTCAAAAGAGCCGATTTTGTTTTTCTACTGGTGTTGAAAAGAAGGAATGGTTGCCTGAGTATCTACCATCAAAATATGAAGTTATCGACATTCGTGAATTAGGATGTCCGCCATTTAAAACTCTTCTCAAGGAGCATAGTGGTGAAACAATTAAACAGTCTTCACGACATGTGTGCATGCTTTTGATTGGTTGTGTCGCAGTGTATGCCCGGAGGTGAACAACATTTGTAAATTGCAGGGTCGAAATGACGACAGTGTGAAAGAAACATTTGAAGAGTAAAGACATCCTGTCATTTCTATCTGATACTAAGTGTAACGAAGTTGAAAATGCAATCGTAAAGCTTTGTGCTAGCAAAAGGAAACTAAACACTCTTACTGAAGAAGTGTTGAATGCATTACCAAAGGCATTTTTGGTCAATGTAGCTGCGAATACTGTAAAGAAGATCTGGGATAAAGTGCCTCAAGATCCTGTTTTGTCAGGGTGTAGTTAACATCACGAATATGTGAGACTTTCAGTGAGACAGTGCCGCACATGTCATAACAAACGACTTGACTTCGCTTGTAAACACTACTCATAGCTGCAAGAAACGTGCTGGGAGGAATGTGAGGAAGCACGCTGGCCATGTTCTCATCACTAAGGTGATTGATCTCCTTACATTTAAGCTTCATCTTCCTCGTTACCATATTCTGGCCCTCCAACTCGAATTGACGTCTGCTTACCACGCGGTGATACTGGTACTAGTATGATAGATGCTGCGTGCAAAGTGCACGACATTGCTTATCGTCAAAATAAACCAGAAATAAGACGTGCAACTGATGAAAATCTGCTTCGTAAAGCTATGGAGCGTGTGACTTCACCTAATGCTACAGTTGCTGAGAAGATAGCAGCACTTGTCGTTGCCGGGGCAATGAAAGGGAACCTATTGCTGGGTGGAAGTCTTACAAGATATAAAAGGCAGAGAAATATCTAAGGACTAAAGAAGTTTACTTTGGTGAAAGAAGAAATTGTACGTAGGCCTATACGCTGAAATAAGTAACATTTGTAAAACATAGTGCATGTGTTGCTCGATTAATATTTTAACTTCTCTCTTGTCCCCTACCAGTCAAAATCCTAACTTAACTAATAGTAGCAAAGTTAACTGACAAGCTTATGCAATAGTAGACAGGAGAGGTAGAGGTTTGCCCCACTCAGCTAGGTAATCCGTACAAACTCAGCTGATCGGCAGTACCACAACACCACCCATACCTAATGGCCCCGTGAGAGTGAAACAAATCAGGAAGCGTCACACACCACTACACACCCAGAACAAAGATGAACATAGAAACAGTTTAAAACTCACCTCCAGGTGGTAGAGAGGAACAACAAGACCGGTGGATCAAGTTACCAACCCGTCAGTGTGTCAAATAGTTTTAAGCAGAAACAAGACAAATCTTTTCGTTTAAAGCAAGAGAAATTTAATTCATGATCTCAAAGGGGAAATTAAATGAGAAAATAAATTACAAATCATCCTCGAAGATTTGCATAATGGTGTAAAATATAGGTTAATTGAATTAATATAAAACCAAGTTGATATTCAATTAAATTCAAATTAACATTAAAATAACATCAAATAAAATTGAAATAAATTAAATTAACCAGATTAAATCCACTGTAAAACCCCAATAAACTCAAATTTGAACTGAATTAAATTAAATTCAACGAAATTAATTTTAAAACCGCCGGCCGGCAAGGAATGAATTGAAAGAAATAAAACGGTACAATCATCTTTTGGTCACCTTCGCAACAAAACACAAACTTTTTTCTTAACAGAAGGAATTATTCTTTTAAAATTTGTAAATGACACCTAGTAGGAATTTAACGTACGAACGTTCTCAACTTCTTCAACACACTTTGAGGGATGTTTTCTCTCTTTCTCGAATTACATTATTGATAGGGTAACAAGATACACTGGGAGCTCCAGCATAGGATATCAAATAATTTTAGTAAGATACCCAAATGGAAAGGAAAAACACCACAACACTAAACCGGGAAATGAAAGGAAATGGACGTAGATGGGGCTAAAATCACATCCAACACGGGTTACATAAAAAACACAGAACAATATTACGACTGGGCTGTCCACCTTCTAAAAATTATAAACATCTTTAGAAACAATCCTCATCACCAAGGCAACCATCATAAATTGTTATAATTAGCGAGAACCAATCCCGTTAGTGGACCGATAATGGTAGGAAAAATGGAGGCAAATAAACAACAGGCTATTACCCAAACACACGTAAAAACCAAAATGAGAAATAAAACGAGATTAAATTGAAAGAAAAAGGAACAAATTTAGTACCAAAGGCATCGAACCATGGCAACCCTTACTGGAACTCCCATGTATTAACCAAGTTTTAAACAAAGATTTAATTTGAAACAGCAGAACAGCCGCGAGCTGCCAATAATAATAATAATAATAATAATAATAATAATAATAATAATAATAATAATAATAATAATAATAATAATAATAATAATAATAAAATTTCCTTTTTTCAATTTTGCCCCAAACCAAACCAAACCCCATGGCACTACAGCCCTTGAAGGGCCTTGGCCTACCAAGCGACCGCTGCTCAGCCCGAAGGCCTGCAGATTACGAGGTGTCGTGTGGTCGGCACGACGAATCCTCCCGGCCGTTATTCTTGGCTTTCTAGACCGGGGCCACTATCTCACCGTCAGATAGCTCCTCAATTCTAATCACGTAGGCTGAGTGGACCTCGAACCAGCCCTCAGGTCCAGGTAAAAATCCCTGACCTGGCCGGGAATCGAACCCGGGTCCTCCCGGTAAGAAGTAGACACGCTACCCCTACACCGCGGGGCCGGCTCAATTTTGCCCCAAAAACGTATACAATTTCTTATGGTGATCGTTAACCACTTCGTGGTTAAATAAAGCTAAACTAATACATTTTCAACCCGATCTTAGTAGTACAGTATGTTGGTAAATTTTTCACAAGAATGCTGATAAATTTTTGACGCACACCATTTTTTATTATAGAAAGGGTTTCCTTGGACGGATTCCAGAAGTAGTTCATTCCTGACGACGAATATACAAATTTAAATAGAGATGTACACTTACAGTTAGGTTGCCGCAGTAGTAGAGAAGTTCAAACATGGCCTAGCCATGTTGCCTTACCAGACGAAGATAACAACATTTTAAGCAACACAACAAATTTCACATACGAGGATGAACGAAAAAAATCTTCTGAGGGTTTTGGAGCACAACCCTCCTTTTTAGTGCTACTATCCGTAATCCATGCCGCTACTCCAGTCCGTGGTGCGGCGATAAATACACAAGCGTCTGCTCTCCATCATGGGACCTATGCGAGTGCAACACTACGCTTCGCTTCCTCCCCGGGGTCGAGAGTTCCAAGAAGGCCGACTCATGCGTTGATTGGCCAGGGCAAAACGGAGGGGGAAGCCGCCGATAGTTGGCACTACTGCCGTAGGGTAGCAGTAGCAACCAGAGTTTACATAAGCTCGAAGAATAAAACATAACTTGGCGAAGCATAAGAGATAATCGTGAGAATTGTATTATATTGACACAAATTTCTACGGCGAAAACGTAAATGGAGAGGAGACAAATACGAAACCTCGGTTTCAGGTTCTAGAATAAAAAAGAAAATTAAACAAACGTTTTAAAATACATCTTCTTTATTAATCCATGAATTGAGTGTGTTGTTAAAACCAAGCCATTCGACGTACAGTTTATTACCGCGCCAACGAATAACACGTTCTATTAAAAAGTGATTAGGATGTTTAACTTTTTGAAGCTCTTTTATGTAGAATACTCCTTTACAGGCTTTCATGAAAGAACGTTAAGTAAATTTCAGTAGTATAAGTGGACAGTTCTAAAGCGGCCGCTACCACAGGCTCTTCGGCCGCCTTCGCCTCCACACGCTCTCGGGAGAGTTCTGCACCTCATTGACTGCGCTTCCGCCGCCTCCACCTCCCCACGCTCTCGGGAGAGGCCTCCTCCGCATTGACTGCGTGGGCTAAGACTGCATGCTTACCTCACATCCGCCATCTTGGATGGGCTTAACTTTACTCTTGACGCGTAAGAGAGCAAGCCTAACCTCATGGAGGGGCCTATCCACATCTTTACGACGATAGCCCTTCCTGACGCCTAAGAGAGCAAGCTTAACCTCACATCCCCATCTTGGATGGCTTAACCTAACTCTTGACGTGTAAGAGAGCAAGCCTAACCTCATGGATGGGACTAACCTCAGTTTTAGGGCCGGACGTCCTCCCCGACGCCTAGGAGAGCGAGCTTAACCTCATATCTGCGATCTTGGTGGGGCTTAACCTTACTTTTTACGAGCAAGACCGCAAGCCTAACCTCATGGAGGAGCCTAACCTCAGTTTTCGGCCGGATCCCTTTCCTGACGCCTAAGAGAGCGAGCTTAAGCTCACATTCGCCATCTTGCAGGGCTTATCCTCACTTTTTACGCGCAGGACAGCAAGCCTAACCTCATGGAGGGTCCTAACCTCAGTTTTAGGGCCGGATGCCCTTCTCGGCGCCAATTGCACAAGATGAGGCTGTACATAGCCCTTATGAGACGGCTTAAGGGCGCTTGCGCAAGATGATGGCTATCTAATTGCACAAGATGGCTGCTATACATAGGCTCTTATGAGACTCCCTAGGGACGCTTGCGCAAGATGGCGGCTATCTAATTCTACAAGATGGGGCTATACACAGCTTCTTATGAGATCAACTGACTGGGAAGAAGCCACATATGACGCTACAAACGAAGTTATTCCAACAGAAGATAAAAAATTCCATCAAAATATCACCCATTCCCCACTCTGTAAAAAATGTCTGGAGGTGGACACACAGAGGCATGAACTTACTACCTGTAGAAGTGTCAAACTTGTCTGGAAATGGTTTTGTTCTGTGCTACGACAGATGAGAGGATCAGCTAATCATAATGCAGCTTACAGAGCAGCTTTAGAGCTCGATTTCTGTACGCAGCACTTGAAATTTGCGCTCACCTGGCTTGTCATGGGGTATCTTTATTATGTCCAGAAAAACGAACAGTGCTCCCTGAACACGTTCATCCGACTTCTAAAAGATGCCAAACCACAATTACTGAAACGTGTGCCACCGAGAGAGAAACATCACGTTAAGGAACTCGAGTGTGTTTCATTATAACAGTGAAATGGTCGTGCAGTGTTTTTCACTCAATGTGTTTTGCGCCAATGGTTTTTTCTTCTTTTTCTTTTTTCTCAGTTGACTATTCTATAGAACAATAAGATACGAGAGAAAATGTAATATTTTTTTCAAGTACGGAAGGACTTGTGACAAGTGAACGTTATCGTATAATAAGAGAGTGAGTGCTTAGTGCTTTGCTTGTTGTATTCCTTTTGTATGTTTATACTGTACCTTTATATTTGGGAGATATAAAATAATTACAAAAAAGAAGGTAAATGAACGAGTGCTGGGGCTCCAAAGTTACCGAGCTCTCGATGCGATATATATCGATTACTACAATGTAACGATTACAATTTTAATTTCAGAACTGAATTACGAGTAAAAATCTTTACATGTAATTAAATAACTTGCCATTCTTGGAAGTGAGCTCTTCATAAATGTAGTGTTCGTGCTCCTTACAAAGAATGGACGACAGAGCGCGCATGTAAAACAAAAGAGAAAATAGAATGCAATATTCCTCACAGGATGAAATGATCCCTTGTAACCCTTGCAAGTGTTTAGAAGTTGCGTGATATCTTATGGAACTAGTGTCGGGGTATCTTAAAAGACACCAGCGCTGTTATAAGTTATAAGTAAACAAACGATATTGAATGTTCACAGGCCGCGTCTTGGAGCAGTGAAGTTATGTCTAGAGAAAATACGGAATTCACTGTGCGTCAGAAGAGACGAAAGTGATATCGGACAGGGAGAGTGGAAACATTATATGACCAAGCTCGTGACTCCACGGGTGCCATTCTGCTCTAAAACCCCTTGGCATGGCTGTAATACGAATCTCATCCTTTTTAAAAGTGGTAAAAACAACAAGGCCGAACAGAATCACTTTGAACGCGATCGTAAGAAGGGCCTGAAAGGGCGCCTAACTCTATGTGTCCACCAAGTTATCGGATTAGTGATGCGACATGTTGAACTGATACGGGACAATTGTACAGCAAATCACATAATCCTAAGTAGGAGAAGGAAGAGGTAACCTCTGCTTGACTCTCTGCTCGGTGACCACGGATCTCGTAGCTGAGTCTGACACACTATCCAGTTATTTGTGTGAGCCTCCTAACATTCGTCTTCACCGTTCGACCTTCCTTGGTCAACTCATAATCTTTTCCGACTCTGACGCTATGAGGCTTGTGTCTTCCCTTCCCTTTATCGATAGGTTCACTCTCTGATTGGTGTTAAGAGGGGAAGGGTGTCATCAGTTCTGTAATAATCTGTCCCCGATCCCCTGGTGCTCTGCCATGAGCATAACTATCTCTTCCTCTCGATGAATCACTTGCCTGATACTGAAAATCTTGTGCTCTCAGCCCACTCACTCCCTGTGACTGATCAATGAAATATCGTCCCTCCATCTCCTTTGCTCATGGATTGGTGTTCGCTAGAGGACCTCTTTTCAAATTGCCAATATTAAGTTCATGATCCGAGCGAGTATTTCCATTATTCGTGCCAGAAGTGCTTACAATCGAGTAACATAACACGAAAATAAACTATGTGGACCATTACGTGATTTAGAAGTCGTTCATTATCTAAGTGGTTAAAACAAGCAATTGTCGTACCTGCTCAATGTCCGTTATCTTGTTATTGTTTTCATTGTGATGTATGACTGCTACTTTCAAGAGATGAGTAGCTCGTATGATCAGAGTTACAGTTTCTTCAACTTTTGTTACATGAATATGTATGTATACTGGGTATTCAGCCCGAAGCTCCGCCAACAGCTGTCATAAACAGCCTAGGCATCACTGAAGAGGCGTACTAGGGAAATGAGGAGTGAGATAGTTTCCCGTTGTTTTCGTCACCGAGCCAGCAGTTGCTATTACATAACAGCATGCCAATCCCACTGAAATGTATGCACCAACCGACCCTATGAGCGATATTTTCATACCATTAATAACAGGGACTGGCTGCATAAGGATTGTTATTACTAGCATCACTCATACCTCAGTCACTGTCATGTTGTCAAAGCCAAGGATGACACTGAGACAGGTCAATGAAAGTAACAAATTTGATATAGCCCATACCAGAAGACATAGTGCACTGTAAACACTACATCTTGCCAGCAAAGGCATACTTGAATCTATCTGGAGATACCTGATAGTTCCCATTCCTCTCACGAAGAAAACAGATCCACACACTATTCTTATGTACTGTACTTTCTCATTACAGATACCGGTACCGTAATGTGAGCTACTTTAAGAAGTACAATCACACCCGTGGTGTGGAATTGCTTATTACCAACGCCTTTCTTATGACCACCCTGAGGATATTTTCTAAAATACATGTTTGTTTCTGTAACAGCTAAACGTGTAAAGTTAAAACTTCGTTCATTGTCAAATTACGACGAATAAAATGTAGTTATAGTGTCGATGAACACCTGTTTTGCCCGTTAGGCACGCGTATTGAAACACCTAACACTTGGATATAACTCATGGGTCGTCCGAGAGAGGAAGAAATATCCTAAAAATACACCAGTCACCTGTCATCGCAGAATTGAGTCTCACATTTACTGTAAGACATCTATTAAACGGGGGCACCATAGCCGAGGTTGCCAACACGTCCTTGATTCTCCTGGATTAGTGTGGGTTCGAGAAACGTCAGAAAATAGATTTCATTTTCTGGAGCGGCACATGACCCAGAGGTTCACTTAGCCTGCTCCAGAAATGAGTACCAGGTCAATTCGTGGGCCCAAAGTGATTTCGTTCTTCCTCGTGGCTGTGCTAAGGAATGCACCTTGCGTTTTATTTACCTGGAGCCAAATTTCTATCACTGGTGATGGAGGACATTTATACTCGTATCTCAACGAACAGGAAACATCTAAAACCACTTGGATTCTCATTCAAAGAGAAATGAGGTGTTGTCTCAACTGAAATCAATATACAATTGATTTAACACATTACGCAAATGCAGAAACCCAACACTGGTGAAGTGTAATTGGTATCGTTCATTTCATAGCGCGACGATGTTTACCTTTCCATGAAACTTCCTGTTGGTTGTACGTTCCTAGTAACGGCTAGACCTGGTAACGTTACTGAGAGTTCCTCGTTCTACTGCTAGTAGTTATCAGAATGAGCTGAGTTCTCTGATCTCTAGAGTCAGTTCCTGTAGTGCACAGCAATGTTCTACTGCTAGTAGTTATCAGAACGAGCTGAGTTCTCTCATCTTTGGGGTCAGTTCCTGTGGTGCACAGCAAAGTTCCACTGCTAGCAGCTATCAGAACGAACTGAGTTCTCTCATCTTTGGGGTCAGTTCCTGTAGTGCACAGCAAAGTTCTACTGCTAGTAGTTATCAGAACGAACTGAGTTCTCTCATCTTTGGGGTCAGTTCCTGTAGTGCACAGCAAAGTTCTACTGCTAGTAGTTATCAGAACGAACTGAGTTCTCTCATCTTTGGAGTCAGTTCCTGTAGTGCACAGCAAAGTTCTACTGCTAGTAGTTATCAGAATGAGCTGAGTTCTCTCATCTTTGGAGTCAGTTCCTGTGGTGTATAGCAAAGTTCTACTGCTAGTAGTTATCAGAACGAACTGAGTTCTCTCATCTTTGGAGTCAGTTCCTGTGGTGTATAGCAAAGTTCTACTGCTAGCAGTTATCAGAACGAACTGAGTTCTCTCATCTTTGGGGTCAGTTCATGTGGTGTATAGCAAAGTTCTACTGCTAGTAGTTATCAGAACGAACTGAGTTCTCTCATCTTTGGGGTCAGTTCCTGTGGTGTATAGCAAAGTTCTACTACTAGCAGCTATCAGAACGGGCTGAGTTCTCTCATCACAGGAGTCAGTTCCTGTAATGGACAGCAAAGTTCTCCTGACAAAAGTCAAGCTGACAGTGGGTACTAACTGAGTTGGTCGTCTGGAAAAGGCGACACATCCAAAAAATTACATTTAACAGGAGTGACACAAAATTGAATGAACGAATGAAATGATCGAAGTTGCATATAACTGGAAAAGGCCATTAATTCCTATAATTCGAATTTCAGATTCTGTCCCTGAAGGTAAGAAAAGTCAAATTTTATTTTTAGGATGCGTACAGCATTCCAACTGAACTGAATTTTCTTAGAAAATAAAACTGAATATTCATACCTCTTGTTTTATTTTGTTTTAATTCGATTTTATCATTACAATGTCCATTTTCAATCAACCTATAACATTTAGAAATCAGAGAAATATGAAGTGATCCCAAACAACGCATATATTGTAGTTTTGACAAAAAAATCAGTAATCATGTTCATTCCGTCTTATAGGAAATTAGGCTGTATTGTTCTCTCATCGAGAACTGACCTTGTAACCACTGTAATGTATATATTGTAGTCCGTGACCGTATTCTAAGAGTAGAAAACAATAACTGCATGTAGCTTCTCTGTAAGAGGATCAGAATTCTTCTTCATGCAGAGCTTCCTGCCGAGTTATTGGACAGTTGTTGACATTGCCATGGTAGAAACTGGCATCTTATCACCAATTATCCGTATAAGTTTACTTATGTCGTTGACCTTCTTAATATTTATGGGACTTAGTCTATACTGAG
Organism: Anabrus simplex; assembly: GCF_040414725.1. NCBI lineage: Eukaryota > Metazoa > Arthropoda > Insecta > Orthoptera > Tettigoniidae > Anabrus > Anabrus simplex. Next base: position 92,212,959 of record NC_090279.1, read on the forward strand.
AGAACTAATGATGCATAACGTAAGATAATTCAAATAATACAAGAAAATTAATCTCCACACTTGACAACTGATTTGACAACACCAAGTATGTCATATTTTTTATAAGAATGGAAGTGTAGATATCACAATTACACCTCCTGTCAGGGCACACTTATATTCGTTGAATTCGTCTATATCAGAAAGTGTACTTTCAGCTTCCGCAGTGGTCTTCAACTTCAAAAAACGTGTGAATCAGCGGTAAAGATCTAAGACATCCTTGTTCTTTTCCTTGGAAATCGGAAGTGCAGTGTTTTAAAAATATTCGCTGTAGTTTATTCGATACAAACAGGTTTATGCTATCATTCAGTGTGTATTCTGATTTCAGCCGAACTGAATGATTCACCTGATGAAGGGAAATTTCAATTTTGATCTCTTGTTCTTTTTCATCCTTGGCTAGATTCAGTTTCATTTGTAGAGTTCCACACTTGCGACATGTTTGAAGGATATTCCCTAGTATATAGAGTGCGACTCACAGGGAGTACATAGTGTTCTTCTTGTTGTTCTCCCTGTGTAATGAGATCAAAATCAAAATCTCTTTATTTGCAAATGAGGTGTTTACCTCGGTGGCAAATGGTACACTAAAATACATTATTGTCAAGCACTAAATATTAAATTAACAAGAGAAGAAAATTTCCTATAATACAATATTATATAATTTACGCTAACGATTCTTTCTATTAAACACACAGCTCATCCTTAAATAAATTTACAATGTTTACAAAATTCTACTTATAATATCTCCTGTACTACATACAAATATAGTCATCTGATATACAGTATGTGGAATTACTTCAAATGATACTGTACAACTGGTATAAGATTAAAATTTACATTGCATTTATTTACTTTTTCTTTTCTTTAACCATTCTGGAACCTAAGTAGCATAACGACCTGCTGCGTCTTAACCAGAGCCCCTTTTACCACCACTTTTCAGAGTTCCTGAAAACGAACGAACCTCAGCCACACATCGCATCACAATTTATGCAAAGTATGCAATTTCCTGAATTGTGCTGAGAGTTGAGAGGCTAATGTGCCCGGAACGGTGTTATATTTTGAGCACTGGAGAGCTCTATCAAACTAAAAAGGCAAATTTCGAAAATCACTTCCAGCCTAAAATCGCTTGGTTCATTACGCGTTTTCCTTCTTATTCGAATCCTAGCCGAAATATTCTTTCTGTAATGCGTTCCTCGGTTCAATGCCCTCAGGGATTTTTGATTGTTTGAAAAATATCCGCACCGAAGGCTTAAGTGAAACTCTGCAGAGGATCACATTAGCGCTCGTAGTGGTGTTTAAGCGAAACTCTGTATATACTCACATTAGCGCTCGTAGTGGTAGACAAAGGCAAACTGTTAATCTAATCGGCCGGATAACAATGATTGAACAAAAGGTTGCAGTCTTTAGGAATAAATGTAGAATATATTCTCACAGTTTATTATATTTTATTTACTTAAAATTCGTACCTCATATCTCTAGGATATTTTCAACATCGAGTTGCCTGCCTCAAGGGATAGAACTGTGGATATTCCTCCGTTTTCTTCTTGGGTTATGCCAGATGTAGAAGCACTTGTCTTCATTACTGCCAATGTGTTCATAAAACACCCCCTGCATAGTTTTACTCATAGACTGTGTCTTAAGTTATAAAACATATGACACAATTCTACAAGTCCCCTTATCAGAATCACCTGTTCAGTATCAACACGTGGTGTTCCCTTATCTCTGATGCCAAGAGACCAATACTCATTCAATAATCTTTCTCGTACGTCTTCACGAAGTGTGCTTCATTCATGGTGGAATTGTATCATGAACTCTCAATTTACAATATTTACGTAAAGTGTACACTAATTTACAAAAAATAGGACAATATTTAGAACTTTATACTAGGAGATCAGATTTAATTTCTAGTGTTTCATATTTGAGTATGATGTGTTCACAAGAAGGAATTACCAAATTTACTTTATTTAATTTATGTAGAAAGCGTAATCTGAAATCGCTAGTGCCAATAAGAAAGAGTTTAGGATTTCTTAATTACTTACAACATGCTTTATTACAAATGTATGCCATGAAAGTTATGATGGACATAACTGATTGAGAAAGACATTATTCAGTTGAATTTTACTTGATCAACTTGATTTTTCGATATTCTGATGTTGAAATTGGGATTTATTTTCTAGTAAATATCTATGATTCCGCGATATAATAGGGTGACCTCCCAGAGATTGAATAAAGGAAAGAAAGATATAATATCTATTACTTCGCCTTGCAATCCTCCCTCTCTGTACCGTCTCCTAAGGACTAGGCACCCCTCAGAAAGACCTCATGCTCTTGAAATTAATTTATCCTGGTACAATATGCATTCTAAGTCTTAGAATAATGGAGTAATGATCCTCGTGCATTGTCGATCCAACCATTAATATAATCATTAAATGGAATATTGTTAGAAGTTTTGGCAGGAGCATCAAATACAGCCCTCATTTTTGTAGTTGAGCTACTACGCTTAAAAACTGGATGATGGGGTAGATAATAGCTTCCCTGACTTTAAACATATGCCCCAATGCCTCATAGTCGTGCAGAAGGTTACAGTACTCGTGCATAAGTGAGTGCTGCCTACTGAAACGCCGTTCTAGTTGAGTAAGTCTTGATGTGGTGTGATTGAAGGAGTTTCCCAGAACCTCAGGTTTCTGCTTGAGGGATAAGCAAACTATAAATCTACCTGTAGCTTCCCTATGTGCCATTTCACTGTTACCTAAAGATACGATCGGAACAAAAATGGAGTCTGAAATGTCAAAAACGACGGATATTTAAACGTCAGACACTACCACAAGCCAAGAATGTAATATTTTTGTCAAGCGCTCGCAAAAGGATCGAAACATAGAAGGCAGTGGAAAAAGGAACGAAGTAAGAAGATTGTTACGAGATATTATTGAGAATAAAATTGGAAAGAAGACTACATTCACTTAACTGGCGTGCAAGAGAAGCAACCTAGTTGATCGCCAAAGGAAGATATCAGCGTATCAGTATTTCATAATAAAAACAAGAGGAAAGCTTCATTGACGGCTATACTCCACAATTTTAGCAAGAAATATTATTTCGCTCCGCGAAATTAAAATACTCCAAAAATAAATTCAGAAGTTGCAACGGTGTTACGTCACGACATTCCTTAGACGACGTATTAGCCGATACTTCCAATTTTAGACAACTAAAGGATTAGAATTTCGACCGGAATATTGAGAAGGGATAATATATAAAACACAATTTACTCATTTTGAGTATAATAATCAATTTCACCTATCCCAGACCGTCAACTCTCCCAAGAAAGACGTTCTTTCAACATAAGCAAGCAATAACAGAACATAGCCCTAAGATGACGACGTTGACTAAAATCACATATTATTCTGTTCCAATTGCTCAAGCCATGATCAAGATGTTCTAAGAAGACGGAAGGCGAGATTACCCAGATGAACGCACCGTAGGATGACGTTGCCAGCCCCAGGATGACCAGGAACCAGATGAGACGTTCCCGAGCATTCCCAAATACCTAGGGAAACGAAAGGAGATATGTCTGCATGTCCAGTCACCCGGACATGAGTTGACTACAGAAGTTGACAAGTAAGAAATTATCTATTTTTCCTTTTATTAAAGTGCTAAACTAACTAACATGAGTGCGATGATGAAATACGAGCAGTGGATTACAAGTTAGGTTAAAGGATGTTAGGTAATCTTCAAACCTGAAACGTCAAATCCATATGTAGGTAACAGTCATTCAGTGATTAGAAACCCTTCGTTCGTAACGCTGTCAATATATAGTGTGAGAGAAGGTTAGTTTTTTGAAATGTATTGGTGAGTTTTATACGACGTCAGAATGGAAGTTAGGCATGTGTGAGAAGTTATGTGACTTAAGAATTGTAAGATAGAGATCGTATATATGAAGTGCTTGCTATGTGGTAGTATTATTTTTGGAATTATGAAGGAATCAAAGCTATAACTGAATAAGTAAGTTCACGAACCATGATGAGGGCAAGAGATACGTTGAATTAGAATATGATGAGACATATATGGTAATTTGAAGTGTGATATTTATTTAAGATATGAAATAATGATTATTTAATGAAAGTGATGATGTGAGATTGGTAATTAATGTTGGTAGTAGTTGTTATTCTTCGCGAATATAATCATGTTCATGTTGTGGTGGACATAATATTCCAAGTTGAGCATCATGAAGTGATTAGTGAACTTATACTGTTTTCATTTGATTATTCACCCATGAGTAAGCACAGAGCAGGTTAGAATGCGATCGAAATGACATGCGTATATTGACATTTATGCGTAAAGTCACCAAATGATTTCTAATGAGGATGAATTTGAACTAGCTAACACCCTCATATATATCTTCTAATTATAAGATTCTTCTCATGTGTTAGGTGAACTTTGAAGTTATTTCTAAGGCGTTATCTAGTATCACTGATGACTGACTGCAGGAATAAGAGTTACTATTCTTGAGGTAGAGTCTTTGCACAGGGTAGACCATGTAAGCAACGTATATTTTGATGGAATTATGATAATATACACTTGGAAATATACTATAATAGCATGGATACGCACTTGAATTTATGAATAAGCTCAAGTTAAAAGGGTAATTTACCTAATATTCTAAATGTGATGTTTGGTCATTCTTTTTGAGAGCATACATTAATTTAAAAGGGACTTATCGATGTTTATGCAACAGAATGTGTCAAGAAATATGAACATTACGTGCAATACAACACCTATCAGATGTTATAAATACTATGAGAATATTTTCCAAGTTAATCTGATTGTGTATTTAGACACAAAGAATTAGGAGGAAGGAAAATTATTTCATTTCTGTAGATCGACGTAAATATGATCAGAAAAAAAAGAACAGTTAATTTCGATTTTGTGAGATTTCATGTAGAAAAGATGAGATTCCAATTTCGTAAAAGGGTTTAATGCCAGATACAAACCAGCGTCCTGTATATTTTTAAAACCACCCTCAATCTACGACACTGTATGTATTATGTTGTACTGTAAATATTATCTTTCCTCATTAGATGCATCTAATAGTATTTTACATAATCTAATAATGTTTTACTTAATGTAATATTTAACTTAATCAATATTGCGATCAGCGAATATTTTAATTATTTAATGTTTTACTTATTCATATAGTACTTCGAGAATCGGACATGTTAATTACTTGAGGTTATCATTACCCAATATTTCTTTGTCCGATACCGTCATTCATTTTAGTTTCTTTCTTTTCCAAAAAGAGACATTCCAGACAAGTTGTTTGTGATTGAGATCTTTTAAGATTTTAATTAAGTAATTTTTCAAGCATCTTAACTGGACACTTTATTTCTTTCGAGAACTTCAATTTGATTTTATCAAAAATGAGCCTTTAGATAAGGGTATAGCCCACTAGTCTTTACTATTATTCCCAAAGATGAAATCATGATATCCTTTCTATGGAATGAACTGAGTTTGTAATAAAATGTAGTATCTTGAAACATCAACCTTTCTTTTAATAACTTTGTAGTGTAATGACTTACAAGGGAACATCCACAATGGTGAAGTCACCGATCGCGATGAAACTTAGCAAACACATTGAGGTACATGTAAAAACAATGCCAGCATCAATTTTGGGCGCCAACATTCATTAGCGCGTTAACTAAGGGGCCTAAAAGTTGCGACATTTCAAGTTCCGCGCGAACAGCGATGAATTCCTCCTGACCAATGCTTAGCCGGAACACTGCTTTGTGCCACACCTCTGCTCCTCCTCCCCTCCGCCACGCCTGGTTCAGCACCACTCGTTTCCCTCTCCCCGCGCTGCCGTCTGCTTAGCTGTCGAAAAGAACCTGTGCTACTCTGCGTACGCTATCAGCCTTCCTCATAGCTCTCCCTTGGAATTTCCACGTTGTATAGGCAGTTTACATTTTATGAAATGTTTATGAAAACGTTTGCGACGAGTCCCTAAGGGCAATGTCACTGAGCGTGTCAAAAATTATTTTCCATCTTCAAGCAAAGCACGGAAGTCACAGTGAAGAAGGTCCGCTGAGCTTTCGGGAGCTGCAGCTTTATGACGCGATTGAGGGTGAGTATTAAGCAGTCAACTATTGTCAAATAGGTTTTGACGCTCACGGGGAGATGTCACACTGCGGACATAGGCCGTAATAACGTAGATTGAAGCGTGGTCTTTTGCGCTGCATGTGAAATTGTAGGTTTATGATATGTTGATACCGATAACTCTGTCCGACTCGCTGGCTGAACGGTCAGCGTACTGGCCTTCGGTTCAGTGGGTCCCGGGTTCGATTCCCGGCCGGGTCGGGGATTGTAACCTTAATTGGTTGATTCCAACGGCACGGGGGCTGGGTGTATGTGTTGTCTTCATCATCATTTCATCCTCATCACGACGCGCAGGTTGCCTACGGGTGTCAAATAGAAAGACCTGCACTTGGCGAGCCGAACCCGTTCTGGGATATCCCGGCACTAAAAGCCATACGACATTTCATTTCATTACCGATAACACTCTCGTTGTTTTTAAACGAACAGTTGTGTTCTCCGTTGTTCCTGTCAATACATAAACACATAACAACATGTATTTTAGTTTTTTTTTTCAGAGCTTATAAGTTGCTGTCTTGAAGGTGACAGTCTCTATTTGGAGAACGTTACAAGTTTGACGTACAAGTCTGATCAGTCGGAGGATACCGAAAAGGATATTGAATATAGCGAGCCAGAACCGGGACAAAGCCAAGACAGTGCCAGTTCGGCGGACACCGTGGACTTACAGTATAAAATAAGAGCAGGCAACTTCTGGAGGAGTGGAAAACGGAAAAACTTGAATTGACAACTGTGCAAAAGCACTTCCGTCGTTTGTATAGTGTGTCACAGCTCTCCGCCTGGAAAAAACTTGTGGATGCAGGAGGCTCTCTCCGAGACAAATTTGGTCTTATTGCGATGGATTGCAAGAAAAACTTTGACGCGGAGTACCGTACTTCCACCATCCATGACGCCACAATCAAACATTGGGCAATGCAAAGTGCCCGCTCTCGCGGGATCCATGACTTTAAAGCGTCCTCACGCTGGGTGTACGACTTCAAAAAGAAATTTGGGATCACATCCCGAAAAATTACTGTCGTGACAACAACGAGAAAACTTGACAGGGAAAGTGACGTTATGGTGGAAGCCCGAATGTTTGTGGAAAACGTAAAAGAAAAAATACAGTTACACACCCCATAACATGTTTTTAACAGCGACCAAAGCGGTTTTAATTTGGAAATGTACACCGGCAGAACATTAGCGCGCCGATGAGAAAAGTCGATTAGCACGGTGGTCCAATCAATTCCCTCTACTACGCACAGCTACACGATTATGCCTACCATGTCAGCAGAAGGTGAGCTACTCTCCCCGTTGCTAATCGTTTTAAAGGAAAGAAATGGCGTTTTTGGTTCCCTTGTTAAGAAACGAATATTTTCACACGAAAATATTAATGTCGTGTGCACCACGTCTGGTAAGATGGGCAAAGCAGAAGTTTACCCAAGTTTACCCGATGAACAAAATATTTTATTGTTAGATTCTTTCTCTGGCCACAATGCGCTTGTTCATGGCACGGAAGTTGAAGTTATGAAGATTCCAGCCGGCGCTACAGCTGTTTGTCAGCCATTTGACTTGTATGGGTTTCGTATTTGGAAAACATACACCGGACGAACGTATTCCGGGCTGCGACTTATGAATACCGGCATCGTGCTGCATCACCGTAACACCATCTTAAAGTTGCAATCACTGTTACATTTCCAGCTGACGTCTCCTCGATTCACAAACATGTGGAAGTACTCCTGGTACCGCAGTGGGTACCTTGATGATCATCCTGGACAATTCGAACACCCGGTAGTGTATTCCTTTGACAGTGTTGGCTTGGTATGTTCTTTGTGCCCGAATAATGGTTTTGTCAAATGTGCGTGGTGTACAAAGGACTTGTGCGTCACACACTTCTACGAGGAACACCACTATTGTAAAGCATACGTCCCTTGAGATAAGTATGGTGCCTGTTGTTAATTGTGTTTTGTTTCAGTCGTCTTTTCACTATTTTGTAATGTGTCGAATAGACCATAAATTGTTTTTGCTTATTATTATTGACGGGGAGTTTGCCCGATGTAATATATATGGAGTCATTTATTGTGGTGCCTTGTAATTTGTTGTTGTTGTACCAGTTCGTACAATAGCCATGTACACTTTTACGTATGTAACTGCCATTGTACCCGGAAGACTGTAGTGCGATACTTTAATATGGCTACTTGTTGAATACATAGACCTCTGTCAGCTATAGCGCAAAAGTACGAGTAAGTAGGACTACAGCTCTGCCTGTGATTACGGTATATCTACTGCATATATAAATGCACATCTTTATTTCTTTTTAAAGACTTTACTTATTGCGTCAATCATTCCATGTCATACTCATATCAAAGTTGTCTATGCATTTAATTGATTTATATTCGACAACCATGGCTGCAATTGAAATGTGTTGTGCCTTTCACTGCAAAACATAAATACATCGTTCAATACAAGCACAAATAAAAACATTCTATCTAGATTCCTTATACCAGAGTACGTAATACGGGAAATACCAGCAGTTTCTAACTCGGAGTTTATAATTGCTGTTGTTCGCGATTTCGTTTCGTTATGACACAACTGATAGCATACACAAAATGGGGGTAGGGGAGTGGACATGAAAAGAAGGTCTGGACCTGTAAACATATTTTGATATCCCGAGGTACATCATCTCATTACATTCATTGAGATCCTCTACCCGGGCACGTAATTTCTTTAAATATAAGGATATTTAACGTTGTTTCAAGGTGGGTGATTTATTTTAATAAATTTCATATGTATGTCCACTCTAAATGACACTACCGACAGCTTCAAGGTGTTTCAGACGTAAATAATAATTTAAGGCTAGGTCGGACGCGGTACCTTATACCACGTTTGTCCACGTCCGATGGTGCTTAACTCGGGGTTGTACCCACGAATTGACAACCTACCGGAATTAGCAGGAATGAAAATAAAACATTTCCATAAAATATGACTAAATACGTCTAGGTTATTTATTATCATTATGTGTGAAACGGAACGTGATTTAAAGGATTTCAATAATTATAGTACGTAAGCAACAGCTGGCTCGGTGAGGAAAGCAATGGGAGACTACCTCACTCCTCATTCCCCTAGTACGCCTCTTCAGTGACGCCTAGGCTAGTTATGACAGCTGTTGGCGGAGCTGCAGAGGATCAAACCAGCCTTCGGGCTGAATACCCAACATACATACATACATAGTACGTAAGGAAGCAAAATATAGCGCCGGTCTCATTCCACAGCCAAGCGGCCGGCAAGCGCGAGGAGAAGGGAGGGGAACGTGCCGGGGAGAACCACTTGGAGGGTAAAAGGCGGTGCAGAGGGTGTGTCTCCAGACGGGAAGTGTGTGTGCCGGCTTAGCATTGGCCAGCAAGTATTCATCATTGATCGCACGGAACTTGAAATGTCGCAATTTTTAGGCCCCTTAGTTAACGCGCTAATGAATGTTGGCGCCTAAAATTGATGCTGGCATTGTTTTTACATGTACCTCAATGTGTTTGCTAAGTTTCATCGCGATCGGCGACTTCACCATCGTGGATGTTCCCTTGTTAGTCATAAGCACCTATATTCATGGCAATCTAGTAAACCATAGGGAATTCTAGCTAGTAAGCGAGTAGTAGACGTCCTTCTACGGGAGTTAGAGATTTCCTCAAGCATGATTCGGTATTCTTTCTTTTCAACCGGAACTCATAGCCCGTAAATGACGAATAGTGGTAAATATTATTATAGTTTAAGCTAGCCTGGATCTTGTGCGTCCTTACCTGGACGCGGGAACGGCGCACCTAGTGGTATTCTCTGTAAAGTGCCCTTCTCTGGCTCTTTCTTCTCTTGTCATGACTGCTCTTCTATTTCCCAGCACTGCTGTAGCTGGGTGTCTAACCTGTCCTCTGACTTCAAAAAAAATGCGATTAGAGTAAGACATTATTCTCTGCCGTCCAATGGTAGTGTCTAATTTTAATCCATCCTAGTTCAGTGTCTTGAAGAATAGGATAATCTGGTGATCGAGTTCTGTGACCAAGTATCAATAATGAAAAGAAATGTTCTGCGCCTATCAACAAATCAATGACACCTGGCGGGAAGAACATGGGGTCAGTGAGCTTCAAGTCAGTGAGCAAGTTCCAATGTTCGTGCTGAAAGTAGAGCTAACCACTCTACCCCACCAAGTGCTAAAGTTATGAATAGTGGAAGCCTTTACCTTTCACCATTCCAATGGCTCTCATGGCTTGTACGGAGATGATTTTGTTTTTTCTTTTTAAATACGAGTACTCATGTTTATTATATTTGTTTATTCACACTCCCTGCTTTGTAGGTAATTTAGTGATCATAGAATTGCTCTTGATGCTGTAAATTACCGTATATTTATTTGTATTGCATACTTTTGTTGTTGTTATTATTATTAATATTACATATCCCCTAAAATGTAAATGAACTAATCTATACTAGTATTATAAAGAGGAAAAATTTGTATATTTGTTTGTAACGGATGGACTCAAAAACTACTGAATCGATTTAAAAATTACTTCACCTATAGAAATCTATATTGCCAGTGAGTAACATGGGTTGTATTATATTTTCAAAGCAATTCGAGGGGGGCGACGGGGGAGATATAAAATATGAAAATAATAGGCTAATATAGATGAAATCGAATTTGTCGTACAAGGACGAGACAAAGCTCAATTTAAGCCCGTTAACGCAAAGAACGAAACTCGGTAAGCCCTATGGGCTCGTAAACCATATTTTGAGGCACTAAATCCAACCGATACGGAGATATTGGCACTACACTAACCCCGCTCTAGGAATCGGATAAAGAAATGAACTGTCGTAACCATGGCAACGTCAGCTTCAATATTCTTACAGCAGCGAGATTACATACAATATATCACAAAAACCTAACATGTTACAGACATGAAAATTGGTATTTGGAATCTCCTTTAAATATAAAAGAACACGAATTTTTGTTTTCATAACATCCACTTAAGGGCTGAGGGAGGAGGGTCAAAAGAAGTGAGGAAGGAGTTGAATTCTTTATGTGACGATACATATACCTCAGAAAATGAAGATATTACAAACGTTAAAACTGGTACTTGCAATCTCTTTTAAAAATAAATGATCACACTACACTATTTTTTGGAAAATCCACTTAAAAGGATGAAATAATAAGGAAGTGGGCAAATTTTTAAAATGATTATCTTCTTCTTCTACCGCTTTTCCCACACCTGTGCGGTTGCGGTTGCGAACTGTGTTGCACATGTGTATTTGACACTGTTTTACGGCTGGATGCCCTTCCTGACGCCAAGCCCGTGTGTAGGGATGTAATTATTATTGCGTGTTCCTGTTGGGGATGGTAATGTTCTGTGTTGATTGAATATGATCTCCGAGACAGATGGATCAATCACATGCGATTAAAATCCCTGACCCAGCCCGGAATCGAACCCGGAACCCTGTGAATAAAATGACTCAACGCTCTCCACTCAGCCAAGGAGTGGGGAAATTTTTAAAATGAGTATATATACAGTATATCTCATAAGTTAACAGTTACAGACGTGAAAAATTGGTATTTGCAATACCCTTTAAAAACAAAGGAACACGTCCTTTTTGTTTTCGGAAAATCAACTTAAGCTGGAGATCGATAATAAGTGAAGGAGTTGAATTATCTTTATTAGGGTACTTATACCACAAATACTAAGATCTTACAGACGTGAAAATCGGTATTTGGTATCTCCTTTAGAAATAAGGAAACAATCCTTTTTCCGACTTAAAAGAGGACTGTTTCTCGCATGTAGAGTTCCATGTCGCATGTTCCAGTAGCCTGGTCATCTTAGCCCCAAAAGACAATGCCACAAACGTGGTTTACAAGAAGTTTCTGGGGTAAATGAAATGCAATTTTTCGGTGAGTTTTTATACTTTAGGCAATTTCAGATATCTTAATGCAGTACCGAGGAACAATTATCAAGTAACGAAATCCTCGCGAGCGAAGCCTTGGGTAACATCTAGTATTTTATATAGTAAATTGTGCTTATCCCTTTGGATTCATTTATTTTATTGCATATTGTTATCGCTGTGGCAACATGACTTCTTTATGATGAAGATACCGTATAGATTTTATACACCCCCTGTGGGAGAGGGCCGCAAATGAAGAATACAACCACGGTATACCCTGCCTGTTGTAAGAGCCGACTATAAGGGGCGACCAACGGATGATAGTGTTAGAGCCATGAAACTAATTGTGATTAGTACCAACATGCGGGGAACTCCATGGGTCGCCTTTACTTGCGAGTAGTACCACTATGTTAGGCACACAATAGGTTTGTGATTAGTAGCAACATAAAGTAAGTCTTGGTATGGGTTTTCCAGTACCCGTGATTAGTACCATTGTGAGAAACACCACGGGTCTGGGCGTTGTCTGTGATTAGTGCCACCATATATGAGCGACACCGTGGATCTGCATTGCCTGTAATTAGTACCTACTATATGAAGAGCACCACGGGAATAGCGGCGCCAGTGATTACTACACCTAGGTGAGGAACACCATGGGTTTGCGTTGCCTGTACGAAGTAAAATACTTGTGAGTAGTACCATAATGTGTGGAACAGCGTGAGTCTACGCTATTTTTGATTAGTACAGCAACGTGACAAATACTATCATTTTACTTTACTACCGATAAGTGTCATTATGAGAGGCCGTTGACAAGAATTTTGGACCCCTTTTACAACAAGTATCCTCGATTCAGAATTGTACTTTAGAAGCAGTCCCTTGGTCAGTTATACTATCGTTTATGATAGTTTCTGGGTCGGATCCACCGATTGTTTTAAAATCATATCCACCCGTTAATTCATCATCACGTTTTTATTCTGGTCAGTGGACGATTTTGAACTTTTAAATTGTCATTACATTTCGTCCCATTTCAAACTATTTGAAACTGATGACCCAGATGTTAGGCCCCTTTAAACAACAAGCATCATCATCATCAGGTTTGTTATACCTGCACCAATCAGACTACAGACTAGGGAAGTATCATTTATTACAGTACGTAATGTTCTTACTTATATGTATAATTGAAGAACTGAAGATCCATATAGAGGTATAAATGGTATAAATCCAGACTGTGTAATTTGGGAGAGCGTGTTGCACGTCACAAGGAACTGAGTGAATTGGCTGTGCAGTTCGATCACATTGCTGTGAGCTTGCTTTTGGGAGCTGGTGGATTCGATCCCTTCAGTCGGTAGATCTGAAGTTCTTTTTGTTTTTTCCGTGGTTCCCTCAATTTTACTTTTGACTAATTCTGTAGCTGTACCTTTATTAAGGCAAATACCACTTCCTTTCATTTATATCCTAGCCCTCTTTCGTATCCCATTCTTGCCTTACAACCTGTCTTCAAACAGTGTGATTTAAGCCAATATATATAAAATCTGTTTATGTTCTTTGTCTCATTAGTGCCCCTGTATATTTCCTGGGCTTCTCTAATGTGGTAAGCTTGAGATACACCAACTTGAAAGCTAAAAATATGTTTAAAATGACACCCCACCACGTTCCCTACTGCTTATTGAAGAAAGAAGGAAAATAAAACAACATCCAAGCAAAAGGAAGGACAGATAGGTCCTACGTGGTAAGTCCATGAACTTTTGCAATAAAATATACAATCTAGATCTCCCTCCCTTTCTCTATCCCTCCCCCCTCCGTTTTAGAATATGGTTATAATAATGCGTACATAAAGGCAGGGAATATTTAAATTTAATTTATGCTTGTGAAGGAGGGAATGTATGACTAGCTCGGGTTGGCGGGTTCGAGTCCGGCGTTATTTGAGGGTGCCCAAATACGCCAGTCTCACGTCTGCAGAGCTACCGGTACAAAATTCTGGCTACTTGGCGTCTATGTAAAATATAGAAGTAGTTAGCAACACTAATAATATTTTTATTCTCAATTCAGTAGTGAGCTTGAAAGCTGACCTAACTTCCGTTCACACAGCATAGCACATCAGTTCTCCTATATGTTTCCTTGATTAGCTTGAAGATATAACCAGCGTGAAAACTGAAAATGTACCGAATAATCTCTCTTACAGGATATTGAAGAGAGAAAGGAACTGAAAAATCGAAGGAAAAACAGCTTGATTTATTCTGGGTGATATGTGACAAAAAATAACTTTACAGAAATGTTGCAAAGTTTGGGCTGGAAGACTTGGGATAAAGGAGACGAGATGCTCGACTAACTGGTATGTTCCGAGCTGTCAGTGGAGAGATGGCGTGGTATGACATCAGTAGACGAATAAGTTTTAAGTGATGTCTTTAAAAGGATGAAAGATTACAATGTGGGGGTAAAGATGGAATTCAAGAGGACAAATTGGGACAAATATTCCTTATAGGATGGGGAGTTAGGGATTGGAGTAACTTACCAAGGCAGATTTTCAATAAGTTTCCAATTTCTTAATAATCGTTTAAGAAAAGACTAGGAGAACAACAGATAGGGAATTTGCCACCTGGGCGACAGCTATAATACAGATCAGTATTGATTGATTGAATGATTGATTGATTGATTTATTGATTGATTGTTTGTTTGTTTGTTTGTTTGATTGATGGATTGATTGATTGATTGATTGATTGATTGATTGACTGACTGACTGATTGATTGATTGATTGATTGATTGATTGATTGATTGATTGATTGATTGATTGATTGATTGATTGATTGATTGATTGATTGACGCTCGCGCAAAGAAAGGAATGGTACTAAGTAATTTCTGGAACTTTCGAAAATCACACTTGAAAGACTTATTAAAATAAATTGCATCGTTTAAGACATCCCTCTTTTCAAGAATATGGTTATAGTAATGCATATATCAAAAATAAAGGCAGAAATATGTAACATTATTTTTTTTGCTAGGGGCTTTACGTCGCACCGATACAGATAGGTCTTATGGCGACGATGGGATAGGAAAGGCCTAGGAGTTGGAAGGAAGCGGCCGTGGCCTTAATTAAGGTACAGCCCCAGCATTTGCCTGGTGTGAAAATGGGAATCCACGGAAAACCATTTTCAGGGCTGCCGATAGTGGGATTCGAACCTACTATCTCCCGGATGCAAGCTCACAGCCGCGCGCCTCTACGCGCACGGCCAACTCGCCCGGTAAACATTAATTTGAATAGGAGCGTGGGGACGGCTTTAATTATGAATATCTTGATATTTTTCATCTTAAATTTTATCATTTACTGCTGTAAGAGCACATTCATTACGGATGCATACATTGAGGTAAAAATGTTATAATTATGTCTGGTGATTTTAATATATAACTAGTCATGTTGGCAGGAGTGATGCTCCTTAAGAGAAGAGAATCGGGCGTTGATATTTACCTTTTTCTGTTGGGCCTCAAATGGCGATTACTATAACTAGGGTACATGGCTGCGTTCTCACCCCTATCTGTATCAGAAGGCTTAGTACCTGAAGGCACTATGTCACAAAATAAACAAGGAAGACCATCTTCAAAGGTCCTAAAGAATGCCTCCAAATTGCCTTCGATGCTCAAGACTTCGTGCCCTTCCTCAAAATTGAGATAACGCACTGGTCACGGGCCTTTTAGATTCAGGAAGTATTGTGTCCATTGTTTCGGTGGAATGTTATTCCAAGCTGAAGTACTGTTGTAAACATCCCGAATATGTTTCTTCTTCTGTAAAACGTGTTTAGGCTAACTCTTCTCCCCTGGAAATTTTAGGACATACCCATGACAAAAATCGTATTTTAAAATTTGCGTGGAAATCTAAGTTATTTTTTGTTAAATATTTGCCATGCTCTGTGATATTAATAGCAGATTTCCTGTCTCATTCCTCTGTCGTGCTCGATCTTCAAAGTAAATCCTGCACATTCAAATTTAGGAGTAATTTTCATATACGGTACCTCTTTTGAAATGTAATTCTGTAGCACCTTCTATTAGTTCGCCTCCCCAGAGTGACATATCATTTGACCGTAGACTAGGATCAGGCTAGTTGCAGTTGCTAGTTTTCGGAAAATCTAGGTGTGACTGACTTAACTGAATACAAAATTGAGGTTACGGATTCGATCCCCGTGAGATTTCCTCCCTACAGGTTATCTCTGCCATAAATATATGTCCTAAATGAAATCATCGACCAAATGCTGAGGGATGGTATCATTCGACCCTCCAAGTCGGCATACCCTTCACCCATTTTTCTGGGGACGAAACCTCAAGGTGGCTTCAGGCCAGTAATTGATTACAGGGCGTTAAATCGTAAGATTGTTCTACAATCAGTAACCCTTCCCGACTTGCATTCATGTTTCTATTGGTTTCAGGAGGCTGAGTTCTTCGCCATTTTAGATCTCAACCAAGCCTATAATGTGATACGTCTGGTGGAATAATCAAAATATCTGGCTACCTTCGCTATCGACTGGAATCTGTATGAGTACAACCGCGTGCTTTTCGGCCTCACCACGGGCACGGCGGTTCTTACTAGGCTGCTAGATAGGGTCTTGTGCGATATTAAATTTGAATATCTCTACCATTATCTAGATGATGTTGTTATTTTGTTAAACCTTTGAAGTACCCTTAGCTCATCTAGATGAAGCTCTAAAATGCCTTCGAAATGCTGGATTGATGGTCAAGTTGTAAAATGTATCTTTTGATTAAACATCTATGTCCTACTTGGAGCAATTTGTGTCACCTGAGTAGTTTCAGTCGATCAATCCAGAACGTATGCAATTCGTAACTTCAACCCTTGTAAAGATATTAAGGGGGTTGCTAGGTTTCTTCAGGAAATTCATCCCCAAATTCGCAATATGGCGACACCCCTAAACCGTCTCCGCAGGAAAGCTGTCAAGTTTGATTGGGGGCCGTTGCAGTAAGCAGCGTTAGAGGATCTGAAATCGGCTCTGTATAACGCCCCGGTCTTTGCTATGCCAGATTTCTCAAAGAAGTTAATTTTACACACAGACGCCTCTCCATCCGCGGTCACTGCGGTTCTTCTTCAGGAATCTGAACTAGGATGGCGGCCAATGACCCATGCGTCTAGAACCTGCCACCTCAAGACGCAAAGTAGGCTACGTACGCGTTAGAAAGACTGGTCTTCCCATTCCGCTTAGAAATTTTTCGTCCTTACCTTGAGCATGTTAAATTTCAATTAGAGACTGACAATCATTCACTGAGATGGGTTCTGTCTAGGCACCGTCGTACCGGGCAAATCGGATATGAGCGTTTCAGTTTGACGTGTGAGACATTCGGGGATCTGAAATTATGGTGGCAGATGGATTAAGCCGAATGTTTCCCGGCGATTCTGATGTTGTTGTCTCGAAGAAAAGCCCTTTGCCTTCTATTCCCACACCTATTATTATAAGTGCGATACTAACTGATGCCTCTTTGTTATTTCATGATATAGAGAAATACCAACGTGAATATCAGTGCTGGCTCCTATTATAGAAACCATTTCTTCTGGGGAACATGTTGTCTATTATGTTTTGATGAATGGGGTTCGGTGTTGCCCTTCGAGGCGTGATCACAAGATGCAAATTGTGTTTCCAGCTGTTCTAGCGCCTATGATTTTCAAATATTACCATGAGGCCCCATTAGATGGACATTTACGCGTCTTCAAAACTAGAGAAAGCGTAAGGGAAATGTTTATCTGGAAGAGTATGGACGGCGAGATTAGGGAACTGGTGAAAGCATGTAAGTCGTGTTTAATTAGCGATTGTACATCGATTACGACGGATCCTTGCCTCAATCTAAAGGGAATGGGAATAAATTCATTCTTGTGTGCGTGGATCGTTTCACACGGTTCTCATAGCTGTTCCCGACTAGGAATGACACTGATCGGTCCACTGTTTCTTGTTTCAACAACTATTTTTCCACTTTTTGGACCCTGTCAATATATTGTTTCTGATGTCGCTAATGCGTTCCTCTCTAATTATTTCGTAAGTTCTGTTTCGATCTGTCTATTCACATGTCACGACGTCTTCGTACCACCCACAGCCATCTCTAGCCCCGAACTGCCCGTATTGCTTTCCACCACGAAGATTATTCTCGTTCGGCACTTCCTTACACTGGTTACCATTAGCCTTTAACTGGGCCCTTCATGTGTCTCACAAGTTTCCTCCACTTCCTCATTCGTTTCAGTTTGTCCAAATATTCCTTTGTCAAATTTGTAGTCGATCAATGAGCTATTTCCAGATAACACAGACCCAGAGAATATCCGGGATTTATGGAGAAAAGCTAGAAATAACCTTAAGGCCTCTCATAAGAAAGTAAAAATTGGGTATTCCCGTGGAAAAAGGAACCACCAATTTAGAAATTGGAGATCAGGTTATAGTTAAATATTTTGTTTCCGCGGGCAAGCCTGCCTACAGATTTTATGGAACTTGCATAATACTTGATTTCCTTACTCCTGTTACCCTTTGGTGAGTAACCCGAGTATCGAAAGGATTTTAGGGGTCCATCTGTCTCAAGTAAAACCTGTGTGAAAGCCTTTGCTTTTCATTATATGCCGCCAAGTGATGATGTTGCTGATTTAATTATATTTCTTTCTTTAGGATCTTCTTAGTTTTTTATATAAGCTAGTTAGAATAAAGAGGCCTTCTGTCCCTGTGGGTTGTGATATATTTTATGTATTTGAGTTATATCCTAGGTTAACTAAATTTTTTTAAGATACTTTTTGAAAACCTCCCCTTCATTTATTTTATTACCATTCTGCCTGAAGGATCCTGCCTCCAAACGTGTGTCAGAAACTTCGTGTACTCCTCCTCCAAAGTCGCCATTTACCTGCACCACATGTAACACTGTCTGTGAGTCAGTTACTGTTGCCCCAAAGTTCAGTGTTACAGTGCCCAACTTTCACCTGAGGCCACATCGTGTCAACCTGCGAAAGATGCCGGCGCAGGGTATGGGCCCGCCTCGTTCCGGCCGAGACAACCTCTAAACTGCCTCATATGGGACTGTCATGCTTGGGATAGGCTTAGAAGCTGGATTCCGCACGTCCACTCTATCCTTGGCCCGAACAATGCTATTTGGTACTTTGTGACCATTGCCATGTTTGTTCCCCACAGTATACGGGACGATGGTATCTCAAGGTACCTTGGGAGTCCGGGCGACCCCATCCAGTCATCCTCAGCGCCAGCCACTCTTGCCATCGACTCTGGGCGCAACAGCCCGAACTTCTACTACTTCGCAAACACTATCTGAACTACTTTCATTCAACAAATAGACAAGAAAAGAAACTCGATCAAGTGATACTCCAACTAGTATACGTTTTCTCAAAAAATGATACATTTCAAGATTCAAGATGTCAAGGCTGCTCATGCCGTGGTAAGAGCTTAGGGGCTGGTGGTCTGAACAGAGGGTGCACATTCTCCTTTCGGTAGAAATGCGTGTCTTCTCTAAGGCCATCTATGAAATTGAACTAGAAATTATGATATTGAAGACACTTGGATTTTTAACTGTTAGATGTCTCTATAATCGGCCTAAGTGCCCCCTCTGGTGGGATTGAGGACAATTAATTCTTAAGAGAAAGCTAATCTTTAGAGGTGGCTTATCTTTATTTTGAAGATTATTTTGTTCTTTGTCAAGGTTATCAACAGATCTGCCTCCCCCTCAATAGCCTGTATCTATCAAAAAATTTGAAATTTTTTGAATATTTTCTCTATCCAAATAACATTTGTGGTGTGTACAAGCATCCAACCTATCTGTAAAGAGTTATGGAACTTCCCCTCGAGATACTATAAGAGCTGGGAGCGCTAAGGCCGTGTTTTCATTGTTATGGCACCAGTTTATTGTGTGCGACGTTTACTAAAGTGGCAGAGGTCGCAGATGGCGTTCGGAAGGCCCAGCAACTCAAGGTAATGGCAGAATTTTCTTAACATGTGATAGCTCCCGGAGATAGCTTGAGGGGAATGCTTCAAAGCTCTTTTATTTCGTGTACATTCCTAAATCTGGTGGTTTAAATGTAAAATTTGCCTTATAGGAGACAAAATGTAAAAATGTAAAATGTAAAATATAAAACGTCGCACACAATAAACTAGTGCCGTAACAATGAAAATACGGCCTTAACGCTCCCAGCTCTTATAGTATCTCGAGAGGAAGTTCCAGAACTCTTTACAGATAGGTTGGATGCTTGTACACACCACAAATGTTTTATTCCCTAATGGGAAATATGTAATGTAAGGGTACAAGTGTGATTACCCTCTGTTGACTACCATTCCCCTCGGTACGAGATGAGTAAAGTTTCGTAGTCTCTAAAATTATCAACCGTTTTTGGTATTTAATGTTTATCATTTAGTCGATCTAGCGCGGAGTAGCCTTAGCCTCTGTACCTTGGAGCCATGAGCCCACTTAATGTTTTAAGAGTTTTCTAGAAGGAGGGCAAGATTTTCTCCTACCTGCATTTGTTTTTAGCCGATGATTATCAAACTTTTCTTTTTTACATTATGGGCATTTAATACGGGCACTCATTTCCCCTCTTTATGTTTCCGGAAAGTAATATGAAAGTAATTGACAAGAAGTGACTGTAACCTCATTTGAAGATTGCCATTGTATAACCTTGTGCGCTATAAGAAATTTATGGCTCTGAGGAACTGTACTGTATTAGAGTTTGGAGCTCAGACTCTTAGGCTATGGAAGTTAATGGAGCAAACCTGCTCTTATACAATAGTGTACTTGTTTCAGAGCTAATAATACTCATCCCTCGTATAATATCATGCTGAAAATTCTCTCTACTTTTGTACCTGATTTCGGACTTTATGTCGTTGTTGTTGGAGCTAACGAGTTAATTATTATATTGTTATTGTTTATACAGATCTTCTGTTTACCAAATTTAAAATAAGAGAAACAAGGAGGAAGGAATAAAATTTCAAAATTTAGTACATTAAATTATGCTCTTGTCAAATCCTTGTCCATCGGTTCAGCCCAGCACCTTCTTACACCTCTGTGATCCACGATATTTCCGGAATAATAATAATAATAATAATAATAATAATAATAATAATAATAATAATAATAATAATAATAATAATTGATGGTTCATGGTGTGGGTTACTGTAGTCACGTTCTAGTTCGTGAACCATGGGCAACGATTGAGTGGCCTAGTAAGTGGTCCTGAGGGTCGGGAAACAAATTTCTATGGAACGGGATTGGGTTCTCGGACATAATCTGTGCAATGACCCACTTGTGCTCAGGAGGCTAGGACTAAAACTCCACCGGTTTGATCAGGAGGCTAGGACTAAATTCCACCGGTTTGATCAGGAGGCTAGGACTAAAATTCCACCGATTTTCCCTAACCCGTTAAAGAAGAGATCATCACTGTGCCTATGTGTAAGTAGGATTGTGTTGTATACAAGGAACTTGGTATACAATGACACAACATAAAGTTTATTGTTTCAATGATTTGATACAATATATACAAGAAACATAACTAAATTCTTCTTGAAAGTTGTTTGAATGCTCGCAGTTAATGTTGAAATTAAATCTTCGATTGAATGTCTGTTGCATATGTACAATTATACAATGAGAGAGTTCTATATACACTTAGTTCTATCTTCAGGAGATAGTCCGTTTGCACTAAGAAATGTCCTGATAGTCGAAAACTATCTTCCATGAAATTACAAGCGTAACTTGTAGAGAGAGGCAGAATACTAGGTTTATACTTGCAAGGAACTTGCATAAATTTTCTCGAATTGTAGAATGCTAAGATGGACGTCGGAGTACTGGTGAGGACTAGGGGGAGTAGCAGAATGCTGAAGTCGGGGCTCGACGTGGCTACGGGGATCAGAATAATGAGGCAATGTTCAGAGGTGAAACCTCACGGCCAGCAATTTTTCCACCTGTTCAAAACACGTTTTAAAGAGGAATGCCTCCGTGCCTGACTTGCGGTGTGTACTGGTCGTCGAATATTGTGTAGTCCTGGAGAGGCTCGGAACGAAGCTACTTATATATCGCTGGCTGACGTCATCGGTGAGCGTGCCAGGTGCAGTGAAGACACCTCGTAGCTGCTAGGAACTTCGGGGCTGCGGCGGGTTGCGGAGATTGTAGGCGCAAAACATACGATGCGGAGGACCCACACAACAGATAGCATCCTGTTTCATGAATTTACCGATTTTAGAACGTTTTAAGCAAACCTCGGACCTATGGGAGTAATGGAGTCCCACTCTCATTTGACTGCCGAAGGACTCCTTTGAAACAACTTGTCGAACGAAATGGAATTCGATGGGGAACTACCAGTATTATTGGGGCTCCTGGAAGAAAGAAAGTAAAACTCTCTGGTTCAGCAAACGGGACGAATCCGAATGTACTGGGGGTACCGTAAGTGATATTCGGGTAAGAAGAGGTAACGGGGAAGAGACAGGAGATGATAAAAGGTACTTGATGGGTATTAAAAAGGGAAGGGCAGAGTAAGTGGAAGAACTGTTTATGTGGAAAACTACTGTACGCAGCATAGTTTCTTTTAGGCACGTAAATGAGCGAACGCTGTGGGTATATATGGCAGTTGGAGGAATTACGACGACAATTGTCTCAATATATTCACCATGTGAGGGTGCAGATGAGGATGAAGTCGACAAGTTTTATGAAGCATCGAGTGACACCGTAGTCAGGGTCAACAGCAAGGATGAGGAGGGTGCTAATGGGCGATATCATTGCGAGAGTTGGAAATAGAAGTGAAGTATTCGAAAGGGTGATTGGTAAATGTGGGGTACACATGTACGCTAAGGGGAATGGGAAGCGTTTGTTGGACTTCTGTGATAGTTTGTGTTTCGGAGTTACGAATACATTCTTCAAGCTTAAGGCTATTCACATGGGGGGCTAGGGGTACCAGGTCCATAAAATAAACTATAGCTTAACCGATTTTATATTCAGGAAGTCTGTTAGGAGTGTATGAGTTCTTTGGGGATTTTTCGGTGATCCAGACCACTATGTGATCTGTAGTGAACTAAGTATCTGTACGACTAGGATAGGGAAAGTGAAATATGTCTGAAAACGAATAAGAGTAGAGAATCTCCAGGACGAGGAAATTAGACAGAGGTACATGGATATGATTAGTGCGAAGTTTTGAAAAGTGGACAGAAAGCAGGTTCAGGATATAGAAAGAGAATAGGTGGCAAACAGGGATGCTGTAGTAGAAACAGCAAGGGAATGCCTAGGAACGGCTACGGTATGTGTAAAGATGGGGAAAAGCGAACATCTTGGTGGAATGATGAAGTGGCAGCAGCTTATAAACGTAAAAAGGTGGCTTATCCGAAATGGATCTAAACAAGGGCCTAGGCGGACAGGGAATTTTACGTAGATGAATGAAACAGCGAAGCAAATAGTTGTTGAATCCAAAAAGAAACCACGGGAAGATTTTGGTAATAACCTGGAAAGGCTATGTTAAACAGCACCAAAACCTTTATGGACAGTAAAAAGGAATCTTAGTAAGTAAAGGAAAAAGGAAATGAGCAGTGTTTAGGGTAATTCAGGTGAACTCATAATAGATCCCAGGGTATCACTGGAGAGGTGGAGGGAATATTTTGAAAATCTTCTCACCGTAAAAGGAAATCTTCCTGGTGGTGTCGCGCACAACCAAGCAAGTGGACAGGCAGAAAGTGATGTTGGTGAAATTACGCTTGAGAAAGTTGAAAGGATGGTAAATAAAGTCTATTGAAATAAAGCAGCAGGAATAGATGAAATTAGACCCGAAGTGGTGAAGTATATTGGGAAGGCAGGGATGAAATGGCTTCATAGAGTAAGATTAAAATGGCGAGTTGGTAAGGTACCTTCAGATTGAACAAAAGTAGTAATTGCACCTATCTATAAGCAAGGGAACAGGAAGAATTCCAACGACTATCGAGGTATCTCATTCATTAGCATGGCAAGCAAAGTATTCACTGGCATCTTGGAAGGGAGGGTGCGATCATTGGTTGAGAGGAAGTTGGATGAAAAACAGTGCGATTACAGAACCCGGAGGGGCTGTCAAGATACGATGTTCAGTACGCACCAGATAAATTTAAAATGTTACGATATGAATAGATAGTTGTGTTTTTATGTTTCGTAGATCTAGAGAAAGCATATGAGAGAGTACCGAGGGAAATGATGTTCACCATACTGGGTTAGATTATTAAAATCAATAAAAGGCATTCATGATGACAATTGGGCTGCAGTGAGAATTGATGGTAGAATGAGTTCTTGGTTCAGGATACTTACAGGGATTAGACAAGGCTGTAATCTTTCACCTTTGCTCTTCGTCGTTTACGTGGATCATCTGATGAAAGGTATAATTTGGCAGGGAGTGATTCTGTTAATTGGAAATGTAGTAAGCAGTCTGGCCTTTGCTGACGACTTCGTCTTAATGGCAGATTGTGCCGAAAGCCTGCAGTCTAATGTCTTGGAACTTCAATAGGTGCAATGAGTATGGAATAACAATTAGCATATCCAAGTTTAAATTGATGTCAGTAGGTAAGAAAGTCAACAGAATTGAATGTCAGATCGGTGATACAAAGCTAGAGCACGTAGATAAGTTTAAGTATTTTTGTTATGTGTTCCCCCAGGATTACATGTCAATGTATATCAACAAAGACAAGACTTATTGTATTGATTAGGTGGTCAAATTAATAAATTAACTTATTGTTATTATTATTCCCCCAGGATGGTAATATAGTAAGTGGGACTGAATCAAGATGTAGTCAAATACAGCAGAGGCAATACCCGACACTTCCGGATTTAGCCTTGTTTAAATGGAAGACAAGTCGGAAGTGGCGCTCCTAGTGACGTGACCTGAAAATTCGCGCTAAATTCAAATATCATTGTAAATGTATATACGGAAATGGACAAATAAAATATGTCCTGAAAGAAAGTGTTACTAAGATATTAACTTCAAAGTTGCTAAAGCATTTCTGGATAAATGAATGAAGAATTATTTAATAGGTTATTATTTAAATACTGAAATTAGACATATAATCAAGATGTGAAGTGGACTGCTATGAAAGGGCTCGATCTTTCATTTATGCATTACTTTTTTAGCTTTAGCATTCCTGCCTGAACTTTCACGGCTAGATTTGTCTATTTTTCTCATTTAAAAGCATAGTATGATCACATTAAAACGCTTGTCAACAAACATATCGGCACACTCCTTACACACATGATTCAATGAATTTACATTTAAGAGCTAGACAATTTTCTTTTCAACTTGAAGCCTACTAACAGAAAGAAAATCTATAAATTTAGCCTCAAAAACATTCAAATTTTCCCTATAAGCGATACATGGCACAATGCCATTTCATTATGGTAAAGCAAATTTGCATCATCATATTGTTTCAACAAAATATGTACATTTCTTAATCACCCATATTTTCTTCAGTTCTTGACAACGCATTACGGCATTCCAAAGGGGGTAACTTGGAACACAACTAACCAGACATATATGTGTATGTATTTTCCTGAATTAAATCAAACCCACAGATTACACCAACAACAACACATCGGTGTTGAAGGTTAACTGCTACACTATACAATAAAATAAGCTTATTATACTTTTTAGCCAATTCAAATGGGTCGCGCAGGTCAGAAGTTTAGGAAGTACTATAACAATCTCTTTGTAACTGGAGGAATATATATGCAAACACAATATCTACTCACATTTTCTTGTCACGAGGGAAACGGAAGAAAGACCGCGAATCGTTCTGCACTTCATAGTTATTGCAGCAAAACACTGCAGATATCTTTCCACTCATATTGAGAGGAGATATAAAGGAATGACACACGCTACTATTTACTTATGTCAACTTAATGCAAAGGCATAAATAACGCCAAAAACTTCACAAACAAATACACGTGCTCTTATGACAGAATCAGTAACTCTCAGGTCACCCCGCTAGAGGGAGCTCAAATCGCTGTCCCTCGATATCTCGCAGAGTGTCGCGTATTGTCTCCACTATATTTGGTGTAGTAAAGCTAATGCAGTGAGCTGGTAGTTGCGATAAATGGTGTTCTGTAAGAAGGAAGTCAGCTCCCGGACGAAACTGCCTTTACATCGGTGTGTTTCCAGACCATTTTTTCTTCACGAGAGCGGAAGCAGGGTGCACTCAGGATATCTTATTCATGAGTTAGAAGTAACAGACGTGAAAATAGCGAGAATTATTGCTTTTACAAATAGGTGGGAACAATGGCAGTTGAGTACTCGGAACAAGCAGATAAAGGCTAAGTTAGGAATGAACTCGATGGATGAAGCTGTACGCGTAAACCATCTTCGGTGGTGGGGGCATATGCGACGAATGGAGGAGAATAGGTTACCCAGGGGAATAATACGCTGTATTATGGAGGGTAAGAGTAGAAGGAGACCAAGATGACAATGGTTCGACTCAGTTTCTAACGGTTTAAAGATAAGAGGTATAGAATTAAATGAGGCCACGGCACTAGTTGCAAATAGAGGATTTTTGCGACGGGCCGTTTTGGTAAACTCACAGAGGCTTGCAGATTGAACGCTGAAAGGCATAGCGGACTATAATGATAATGCATGTATATATGTATAAAAACCGTAAGATTTTATTTCCGTTAGTGTACGAAGAATTGGATCGTAAAGTTCAGTCAGTTGTTCTCTCCTTCCATGGCTGTCCACGGTACGTTAAGACCTTTGGACTAGCTTTCGAGATCTTTTTTTTTTTTTTACATCCGGAGAGACTCCTCTCTTATTTATACATCCTCTTTTATCCCGGACGTAGCGTAACATTGCACCCAGTGCTGCCAGTGCTCTCTCCAGTAAGTGTCCCATACTACAGTTGTAGACATTACGGATATGTTAAACTACAACTCTCCCCACAATTGTGTATTTTGGTATATATGAGTGTTACAGTGTGATTTATTACAATTATTGGAACTGGGTGATATAACAAGCCCATTCACATTTCAAGAGAAGAAGGAGTGTCGCATACTCTGCAGTTGTAACTAGTAATACATGCTTTCCTAAATTCAGCCTGTTTTACTGACTGATACAAATCAAATTTGTTCTTCAAGAGTTTGTTTTAAGTGATTAAGCGATATCCAAATACGTGGTTTTGTTTCGAAGTGGCTGGTATGTTGTTATATATGGCGCGTATTAGCCTATTCTACAGCTTATTCGGTTAAGTGAGTTACGGATTTTCTTCGTTGAGGAATTGTGATTTCTATCATTTTACTCTGTGTCCACAACCTTTAACATACTGTCGGTAATGTTCAAATTCAGTAATTAAATTTTGCTAAATGTATAGATCTCAATTGAGAATATTAGAAGTTAATACTAATCTTTCTCAGTTT
The DNA here is from genome assembly GCF_040414725.1 of Anabrus simplex. Lineage (NCBI taxonomy): Eukaryota > Metazoa > Arthropoda > Insecta > Orthoptera > Tettigoniidae > Anabrus > Anabrus simplex. Next base: position 92,240,374 of record NC_090279.1, read on the forward strand.
CAGCATTTACATATTTGTAATATTCAATGTTATTAATTTTCTTAAATTTTATTTTTAATTAAGCATGAAAAATGAATACGCATATAACTAGCTTGCTTTTTATAAAACACCCAGCCATTGCATTACAAGTGCCTGGAAGTTGTGTGTAGTAGCCAGGGTGCGAAATCGCGGCGGGGTGGGAAGGGAAGGATGTCTCCCCCACCGATGATTTTATCTCAGAGGTTTTCCTCCCCCCACTAAAATTGCCCGGGGGGGGGGGGGGTTACCTTTCATTATAAAATAAACAGGAAAATGTAGAACCGATAATTTATTACTGAAATTAATGACTTTAACTGGGCATATTTTCATAAAATCATCAGAAATAATCAAGTGACTGCCAGACCATGAGCAATTAAACAACGCAGCAGTGGCAACCCCGCACCTACAGCTTATTGTTAATGTTTCACGCTGGCAAGTCCATCCTCCCTTGTCATTGCTATAAGTAGCTCGAGTTTACACCACTCCTGTACTTCTTGGAGTGGGTGTGTTTCTTATAGGTATCACTAGGACAATATTCACTTGAGCAGGATACAAACTGACAATTGGTTCAGTCAACACATAGCCCTGGTAGAGGAAAGTTCCATTAAAAAAGCAATAAACCAGGAAACTCGATCCTCGTGTGGCCTTTCTTAAGATAGCGAGTCTCTCATAAACTTCTCAGCTGATTGGAATAACGTTCTAATGTTTATCATTCCCGTTATAACAGCAAAATTTGAACAAAAATATCGCAAATTTACATTTTTCTGGGTGGAGAGGGTAATTAAAATACAGGGGAATTTTAACCCCCCCTCACCAGGTACTGCCTGAAAAAAATTAGTAGTTAAGCCCTATTTTTCTTCTCCTCCCCCACCACCACTTCTTTCTGATTTCACACTCTGGTAGTGGCAATATATCGTATATCTAAATTTAGTGGAATGAGAATTTTTTCTGAAGAGCAACGCAGATGAAAAAATGCAGATGGTAGTTTCAGATAGAAATTGCGATATGTAGTATGTAATTTTAATTATTATTTTGCTGTGTTACTTACCTTTTTGTGCAATTTAATAGTGATGCTGTGAACGTTGAGTTGTTCTTTACTCTGTATGCCACGACATATGGTAGTAGGATTCGAAATCTTGAGAGGTTTCTATTTAGGATATCTGTATCTTGTTACATCAGTGTTGTTATGGAGATTCTCCTGTATCTCATCATTACCCCACAGCAGCTATATCCGGTACTTATTCGTGATGATTTAGGTAACAGTAGGCTGCCTCTCTGATTTATTGGTGTGTAAAAGATTTTCAGGGGTGAGTGACGGTGAGTTTGCATGGGGTCGAATCCTATGATCTGCAGTTCTGAAATACTTTTCTGTGGTTTCCCCATTTTATCATTAATTAACCTTAATTAATGCTGCTGCATACCTAATCTTATCCCTTTCCCTTGGAGTTGTTAGTGCAACATTAAACTGCTAGCAGGAATGGAAGAACAGTCTTCAGGAATAAATTCTGGCTGTGGAAACTGTAAAAGGTAGTTGCTGGAATGTAAAGCCAATAACATATTATTAGAATAACCTGCGATGGCCAGAACAAGTAAACACGGCACTCTTCAGTATTGTCCCCTCCGGTGAAATATACAAAATACAATTGATCACACTTACCTGAATAGATATATGTTTACATAGAAATCTGTTCCCTGGCAATGCATAAGAATCAACTCACTTAGCCACAGGAACGAAGCTTGTATTACCTGTAGGAGAAATTTTCGTATTCATTGTTAGTGCTGTATGTTTACATTTACAGTAAAATATCACAAAGTGACTAACGAACACTGCTATTGGGTGAAATGAATTCTCTGAGGCACTACTCGAGGTATTCAACATAGACAATTTTTTTGCCACCTGGGGAACAAAAAAAACTGCTAAACATTTCAACCACTCATTTGACATGGAACTCCCTACAAGAGGCACTGTGGTAAACACCACTCGATTGTGTCATTAGACAAGACATGCATAGAAAAATAAAGAAAATGCACTTAAGGTTGGTGGCATTGTTCAATGAAATGAGCTGATAGCATTATTGTATAAATTTTTGTCTTTATTTCAACAGAATTTTCTTCATATTCCATTTCCAGTCTTCTGGGTAGAAATGTGAATCAAGAACTTCCTCAGTTTTTCTCTCTCCACCACTCCATTCTTTCCTCGAATTTTTTTTTTTTCTACTTTTATTCCACTCTTCTCTGTACTCTCCTTACGGTAGCCATTCACCCCTTTTTCCCTGATGTCTTTCGCCTATGAGTTTCTCTGTAAATACTTACTGTGGAACTCTATCCTCTTCCATTCTCATCACTTGTTCATACCATTTCAGCTTACGGGTCTCTATCTTGCCTTTCAGTTCAGGGTATCCAATTCGCTCCCTCATTTCTATGTTTCTGACTTTATCCCTTTGTGCCCTCCCTATATTTCTCTAAGGAATTTCATCTTGGCCTCTTGCATTCTGCGTTATCATGTTTTTTGTTGTTGTCCATGTGCCTGGTGCATATGTCAAAATTGGTGTGTAATACATTGGGTGCAAAATTTTCTTGCATTTCATTGGATGTCCCAGTTACAGACTATCCATCTCACACATTGGTAAAACTCATTGGCTTATTCAAGTCCCTATCCAATTTCTTATTTTATTTACCCATCTTCAGTTATTCTCTCCGAATACTTGAAGCTTTCCACAACTTCTAATGGTCTTCCATTTACTTCAATATTCCCACTTCCTTCTCTATTACCTCTCGTCACCACTACTATCATATTCTTTTCCACACTTATTTTCATTCCATATTCTTCCATCTCCTGATTCCTTGCATTATCTTGTTCTTGTGCTTCCATTTCATCTTCTCCACATATTACTGTCTCATCTGCAAAGTATGAGGCCTTTGCCTCCTTGGTTCCCATTTTTTGTTGTATACTCTTGTGGATTTCATCCATGATTGTAATGAAGATTAGCGGGGATAAAAAACATCGTTTTTGAAGTCCTGATTCTACTTTGAAAAAGTTTGTTTGTCCTATCACAGTATTCATACTACTTACTCACTCTTCGTTCATGGCTTTTATAATTGGCTCTTCACCTCTCCCTGTCTTCTTTTTTATCAATGCATCCGAGACCACTTGCCATGAATGACTGACATATGCCTTCTCAATATCGATAAATATCATCACTGAATCCAGCTTAAATTCCCATCTGTTCTCTATCACGTTCTTTAGGTTCAACAGATTGAAAAATTTTAAAATTATGTTTACACTGATCAAGGAGTATGACACTGTATGGAAGTGAAACACAGATAATAACTGGTGCCAAGAAAAAACATAGTTGAAGCCTTTTAGATGCCGTGTTACCAGAAGTTCTTGAAGATGCAGATTGATAGAGCATGTCTCAAATAAAGAGATAGTGAATAAGCTTAATGAGAGGAGAATGGTTTGAGCTAATTTGATCCTGGGCAGGAAAATTTTGATAGAACATATCTCAAAGAACTGTTAACTTGTTCAGTTAGTTTTGAAGCTGATTACAAAAGATAAAAGTGGTAGGAAGTTTCCAGTGTATGGACCCGGGTGATCAGAGTGATATGCAAACCGTACAGTCACTGAATTTTCAAGAAAGGTCATTTTGTTGCGGTTTCAGTTCCATATAAAACTGTATGTTAGATAGCTATTAATATGATATAAGGTGTCATGTAATACTAGGAGTCCTGTGACTATGGTCTTGATATCGACAGATAAGTTAAATTATATTATGGATGTGATCACTGTTTTAGAAATCATGTAAAACTGTAGGTCCTTAGCTTTGATCGAAGTATTAGTTATAGAAAAGTTGAGGTCCTATAGGTATGATCACAATATCAACAGTCATGTAAAATTTTGGGTTTTTTGGTATGATCATAATATTGATGGTCATTTAAAATGACCGAGCTCGATAGCTGCAGTTGCTTAAGTGCGGCCAGTATCCATTATTCGGGAGATAGTAGGTTCGAACCCCACTGTCGGCAGCCCTGAAGATGGTTTTCCATGGTTTCCCATTTTCACACCAGGCAAATGCTGGGGCTGTATCTTAATTAAGGCCACGGCCGCTTTCTTCCCACTCCTAGCCTTTTCCTGTCCCATCGTTGCCATAAGACATATCTGTGTCGGTGCGACGTAAAGCCAATAGCATTTAAAATGACAAGGTTGTTGCTTAGTCTGTTAACAAACACCATAAGTATCAATGACATTAATAAGGTAATATATTTTTCTGGCTTATGTTTCAGTAGAAGTAATCAACCATTCCAGTACCTTGTAACTACTTTAGTTTGCAGTGCAAAATGGACCTGGAAGCAAAGATCAAAGAGGAACCAGGCTGGATTGAAGGAGAAACAATGGCATCGCTTGTAAGTCTCATACCAGATAACTTTATAGGGGTCAGAAATTAACCCTTAATATCTGAATAAGTTTGGCAGGGGCATAATTTTATATGTGCTTCCTCAGTATTAACACCAGCAGTCACCAATTGCTGAATGAGCATCTATGCGTAGTACAACTCTGTTTGTTTTATTTGTCTGGGAATACACAACAATGTGCTACACAAAGCTGCCAACTCTTAGGAACTTATGGTTAGGCTTGGATTAGTCTGTACTTTTTACTGTCAGTATTGAAATTACTTTGGTTTAGGGGTTGCACCTTTTTGTATTTTTCCCCTTTGATTATAATAGATGATGGTTGGCCGATCGTACTTAAAAAAAAAACTAATATCCCCCTACACTACTGCACCACCATGTTAACAATTATTACTCCTACCATAATTAGTGTAGAAGAAGTTAAATCACAAATCTTTCATTAGTGTTTTTTTTAGCCTGGATAAACCAGTCTGCTAAACAAAATGTCAACACTGGTGTGATAATTCTGGGTTACCCTCACATCCACAATGTGCTGGAAGATATTTTGTGTTTTAAGGAACGAGCAGATTTGCCTATGACATACGAGTGATGAAATACCTCAAAATCTGAATGTACGTTCTCTCAAAATAAATATTTTGCTCAGATGTTGAATTCTTCTAGAAAGACAGAATAGTGATTAGCTCATTTTATTCCTCAAATACAGGTCAGATTCTATGATAGATACAGTAGAGAACCATGTCTAAGGGCTCTAGCATGTATGATTTCTGAGAATAATTTCTTTTATATGCCCCTTCTTAGTGGGCTCTGACACTTCAAGGATTTCAGGCACATTAAACTGAATTTTTTCTTTCCTCATTGTCATTATTTCCTTGTCCTTTTTGTGCATCCTTTTCATCCACTCCTTAGTTCAGCCACTGTTCTCTTGGTTTTGAATGTGTTAAGTTGGTATATTCTAGAGAACTTGATACATTAATTCACTTTTATTAGTTACTTAACTTACATTAGAATATATGCTTTTAATCACAGTCCCTCCCCCCTTTAATGCTGACAAGGTTTTATGAATCCAAGAGTGAAATGTAAATGTCTCATAGTAGATCATAAAAGATCTTCCGAAACTGCAGATATACACTCCAACACTGCTGATTCTCCACTGACGGTGTCCTCATCCCCTCAGCTCGTCACAGAACATTACATAACATGCTTATAGTAGTAAAATATTTCATTTCTAGCTGCTTTGACTTTGGGCTTCATCACATCTTTCACTATTATATGACTGTGATAAGTCTGCTTCTTTCATGTTTGTGTTTTTTATTTTACACTTGGAATCATTGAAACAGAACTGTATTAATGTTTAATGTAGCTCCTGTGATCTCAGCAAAACCATAGTAGAGAATGTGATTCCATTATTTCAAGTAATTTTAATCTGTCTTTAAACAAACTCTATGCTGAGAACAAAAAATCATTTAGAAATGTTGTAATGCTTCTAATTGGTTCAAACAACTTTTATGATTTGACTGATATGATTGAACATATGAAAACGGTTCATACAATTTAGTGTTTATGCCTATGGCTGCTTCCTTCCAAATTATGTGTGAGATAGCCCCAATTCCATCCCTGGTATTATATCTTCTGATATGGCTAGAAAATATTTCGCATTTTATATTTTGTTCTCAGTCTCATCCTTTCTCTGACATAAGGAGTGAGCAAGAATAATAACACCTTTCTCAGTACAGACTTTGGTTATAACAATTCTCTACTGGAAGAAATCTTCCTTAAACATTAGTGAAATTCCGAAAGTACCTGTAATACTGGAAATTAATGAATTAACATGCTCATTTATTAATGACTGTATTTGTGGATGTGTGTTATGAGCATACCTAATATATCTTATTTTCCACAGGAAAATTTCGAAAATGTATCAGAAGTGATAGCTCTGAAAGAAGAAGTTAAATCAGAGTTAACCGAGCCAGAGTCATCGCAGGAAAACTCTCTTGAGGTAATGTACATAATTTGATAAGCCATCGTCAGATAATGGAAATGGGTAAAAAATGGCTCAACAGATACCGGGGTTTGATCCATCTTTTTAGTGCACATGATTGATAGTCCTACTGATAATATACTTTTTATGAGATTGACTGTTTACATACCTAGTTTTCACTTTTCCTTCAAGTTGTTCCGCGATCATGCGTTATGAATTGTGTAGCAGTTAGGATTATTCCAAAGACCTCTGCTCTATGTCATTTGGTAGCTGGTAACATTCCTACTAATAATTTTGAATTCGTAAATTAGTTTTGAACACCAAGTAGCTGAAAGATACATTCTTTTTATACTGTTACAGGATGTTTTACTAGTTGATTCCAAATGAAACACCTTTGTTGTCTTATTGATTATGTTAATTATTGTTTTCTAAATAATACAGTAATTTGTTGATACAAGTTGCAGGTGATAAGCTTGTTTACTGTGATTGTTCGCTTGTATACTACACACATTGTAGTCATCCCTTGGCAAGTGAAAAGTATTCTTTTTCTCCGTAATGTGGTCTGTGATGGTACTAGTCCATTGTGACTTATAATATTTGTACTGTGAGGTGCACCTCAACCCCGTACATGTAAAAGAAGCGCCTTAAGGAACACTATCTATCAAACAAAACTTGAAACCGCTAATGCATAACTGAATAACTGAGTAATATGTTATTTTAAAGTGTCCTAAACTGACTGGATATCTTTGTTTTGTTTTTGTGTACATCAAAAAGTTTGAATTTTTCTCCGTAGATATCCCTACAAAAAGCTGGGGTAATGCACTCTGGTGCAAGGTGGAATAATTAATGATTTAAAGAAGTTTTGGGTTTATAAATTTCCTCAACTAAATTGACTTTCATTTATTTTGATACTTCAATGTTTTGCAACACTTCCTTCTCATCCCGCCAGCTTTGAAGTCTGGCCAATCACAAATTTTCTGTATTTATTTTTCAGCCAATTATAAGCTTCTTGTAACTTTTTGAGTATCAAATAAAATGGGAGGGTGTGGTTGGATTTAGCCCAGAGCCTTCTCGGACCCACCCCTTGGGTATAAAAGCCGCGGCCTTTTCTAATTACCTTGTCTTTCTCTCGTCAAATTTCTGAGTGTGTGTGTTAAGACAGGAGGAGGGGTGCCTAATTCTTTGGCAGGCAGAACGTCAACCCAGGTAATGCCCACCAGTTTTCTATATCTGTAGCTATCTCCTCAAACTCACAGCTGTTTTCACAAATGTAAACTTTCATTCTGCTAATGTAAAATTTTATACAGACTTGAACTGTAAATTGGGGTTGGAGAGTGTGTTTCCCTCTCAAAATCCCCTTCAGTTTATCTTGAGGTGACTACGATTTTGTAACTTTTTTTCTCCTGTAAATCACTCATTAACTTCTCTTTTGCGTCACCTCAGTTGTGTAGAATTTGTCTCTGCATCATCGGGCCACAAGCCCAAGTAGGGTTTCAAAACTTGGTTTTCAAGGAGCACAAGTTTACGACTGCATACATTTTGAGTTTGGGACAGTAATATAACCTGTTGTTCTTTTCCATGAAGACCCAGTAGTATGGGTACTAGATACCACTGTGTTAGAGATGCCAGAAATTGTAAGGTTTTGTTTAATGTTTCCTTAAGTCGGCTGTAAGGAATTGGGAGCACAGCCTCCTTTGTTGAATTTAAAGAATATGTAAACTCTTGTCTGATATTGGTGCAATTTTGAGTGGGGCCTTTGGGAGGCTGTATGTGTAACCTTTGGAGCAAGGTGCTCTTGAACTGTGTCTTGGGAGATATCTCTCGTTATCTAACCAAACACAACATTTGTGATGTTGTAAACTTGTAAATTGGAGCTGGAAGCTCAAAACTTGTAATTTCCAACCCTTGGATTTCTATTCTTGTTTGTTATTTTGTCCTGACATTTTGTTCCTTGACCTAGTGAAGAATTTTGTTAAATTTGAGATCTGAAAAGAAATATAACCTTTGTTTTTAAATTTTAAATTAATCTTCGATATCGTAGATAGACCCATTCAAGCTGACATTTTCTTTCTACTCTCTGAGTTCCACAGGTAATCTCGCAGCAATATTACTTAAACATGCGATGAATAAATAAGCCATTCAAAAGTTATCTTGCCTTTCTGTTTCATACTTTATACGGGATAGTGTTTGTGAATAGGCCTTGTATGTTCACCATTACTCACCTAAACATTCGTTACATGAATTAATTCATCATTACCAGGATGCACATTTGATCACTGTCATCATCCACTTCATAGCATGCATGTCATCATCTTTCAGTATGACTATGTTGCTATGGGGTATTTCATTACCCATTTATTGAGATATTCGGTTCACCATCTCTTGCAGGAGTTCTGGGTTAGCTACTGTAAGTATAGCCACGTGGGGAAGGTTGTGATGAGAGAGGAAGTATAATCATGACCAGAGAGTGTAGTAATTGGCTCTCCTATAAGGAAATGGGTTGTAGTTAGGTAAGAAGTGTCAAAAGATTCATCATTTACTTTTGGTGAGAGGATGTATGTGTTTCAAGAATGGTCCATTCTTTGTTGGTGAAGCGATAAGAATTCATCACTTGTCTGGTGCGTTAAATCAGACTCTTGACAGCTGCTTCCTCGATTCCACCAAAGTGTGGTGTTGCAGGAGGGATGAAATGCCACGTCAGTCCCATGCCTTCAGTTGTGCGAAGAGTTGGTTTTCTGAGGGTTGTTTTGCAGGAAGGCCTTGATTTCTGTAGCTGCTCCAAAGAAGTTTGTGCCATTATTGCTTTAAATGTTCAGGGGTTGACCTCTATGAGAACTAAGTTGATCAAGAAGATGTACAATATTATAGGGAAGGATCCACCTTTCAATACTCTGTAGTAAGTTGAACTAAAAAGTAGTTACAACCTGTTTATTGGGACTGGTTTCAACACATTTCAAGTGTCATCATCAGCCAATTAGCGAAGATCTTAAAACAACTAATATATTGAACACAGGCAATAAATTAACATTGTATCATATCGTAGCAATTCAGTTAATGTTCAAAACACAATAATCACAGTCAAGAGAGTAAACAGAACATCACTATCTTGCGCCGAAAACAAATATAGTTGAAGTTCATAAGCAGATCAAGTATGCACTTATGTAAAGTCGTTGCTAGGCAGGTCTTGTAGGCATTTGTTTCTCCGGCCGAAGAGTAAAAGGTGACGTGAATGAAGTCTTAGGAAAACAGTGTAGGATTTAATTTAGTCAAATTCAAAGTGGATATATAGGTTTAAAATAATTTAAAACGTTAAAAAAGAATAAAGCCAAATAAAAATATATTAAAAAATAGGAAGAAATAATGAAAGAAATACGAGGTTCAACTCGAAACAACTTGCCGTAGTAATTGAAAAAGAAATGATAAATAGAGAAAGGGGGTGGGGAACGTTTATTAGAGGGTGGTGATGGTGGTGGTGGTTGTGGTTATTGTAATTAGAGGAAATACAATTGGGCAACAATCCTTTATATAACACAAATTCGAGGAAAAAAGAGAAAGAGAACCGACACTTCGAAAAATGAAGATATCGGTTAAAGGAAGAGAAGGGCCACGAAGGGCATGAAAATGAAAGACTCCCTAGCCCTCGCAAACCTAATAGCATCGGGGTCGGAAAAGAACAAGAGTTGACCAAGGGAGGTCGGACAGGATAGATGAAAGTGAGGAGCCTGGCACAAGTAAGTGGAAGCAATGCCAGGGCTCAGCTAAGGGCCCCGTGGTCGCCAACCCACGCTCCGAAGTTCAGAGCCCCTTGGAGGGGGAGGGGGGAGAACTAAGGAGGATCAAGGGGGTGTTGCGGAAGGGGAAAGTGGCATGAGAGGGTATTGTGTAAATTGTGAAAGATTGATTCCTTATTTTTTGACTTCAGGTTATTTAAAAAGGAGATGAGAAAATCGAAAAGGGCATTGGGTTTCTCAGAAATATCATTCAGATTAAGATTTGGATTGAAAAACAGGTCAAGGTGTATAAAACAGTTTTCGGTGATGTCTAGGAGAGGGCCTTTATTTAGAGTGCTGGGAATTTCGATATCCTGGTTTATTGTAGTGAAAGCATGTTTTGTGTCATGTATGTGTTGTCGCAACTTCAAAATTAGGTACTTTGAACACGTTAATGCAATAAAGCACAACAGATTTTCGGCAGTGGGACAACACATACATGACACAAAACATGCTTTCACTACAATAAACCAGGATATTGAAATTCTCAGCACTCTAAATAAAGGCCCTCTCCTAGACATCACCGAAAACTGTTTTATACACCTTGACCAGTTTCTCAATCCAAATCTTAATCTGAATGATATTTCTGAGAAACCCAATGCCCTTTTCGATTTTCTCATCTCCTTTTTAAATAACCTGAAGTCAACAAATAAGGAATCAATCTTTCACAATTTACACAATACCCTCTCATGCCACTTCCCCTTTCCACAACACCCCCCTTGATCCTCCTTAGTTCTACCCCCTCCCCCCCAAGGGGCTCTGAACTTCGGATCGTGGGTTGGCGGCCACGGGGCCCTTAGCTGAGTCCTGGCATTGCTTCCACTTACTTGTGCCAGGCTCCTCACTTTCATCTATCCTGTCCGACCTCCCTTGGTCAACTCTTGTTCTTTTCCGACCCCGATGCTATTAGGTTTGCGAGGGCTAGGGAGTCTTTCATTTTCATGCCCTTCGTGGCCCTTCTCTTCCTTTAACCGATATCTTCATTTTTCGAAGTGTCGGTTCTCTTTTTTTTTTTCCTCGAATTAGTGTTATATAAAGGATTGTTGCCCAATTGTATTTCCTCTAATTACAATAACCACCACCACCACCATCACCACCCTCTAATAAACGTTCCCCACCCCCTTTCTCTATTTGTCATTTCTTTTTCAATTACTACGGCAAGTTGTTTCGAGTTGAACCTCATATTTCCTTCATTATTTCTTCCTATTTTTAAATATATTTTTATTTGGCTTTATCCTTTTTTAACGTTTTAAATTATTTTAAACCTATATATCCACTTTGAATTTGACTAAATTAAATCCTACACTGTTTTCCTAAGACTTCATTCACGTCACCTTTTACTCTTCGGCCGGAGAAACAAATGCCTACAAGACCTGCCTAGCAACGACTTTACATAAGTGCATACTTGATCTGCTTATGAACTTCAACTATATTTGTTTTCGGCGCAAGATAGTGATGTTCTGTTTACTCTCTTGACTGTGATTATTGTGTTTTGAACATTAACTGAATTGCTACGATATGATACAATGTTAATTTATTGCCTGTGTTCAATATATTAGTTGTTTCAAGATCTTCGCTAATTGGCTGATGATGACACTTGAAATGTGTTGAAACCGGTCCCAGTAAACAGGTTGTAACTACTTTTTAGTTCAACTTACTACGGAGTGTTGAAAGGTGGATCCTTCCCTATAATATTGTACATCTTCTTATTTCTCTATTCAATACGGAACAATCATGAAGTTTTTAACTTTAAAAGTTGATCAAGTGTGGAGAGAAATGTTGTGGTGAGATAAGGTATCATGTCTATGTAGACAGCCTTGGTAGCTAGGCAGCCTGGTCTTGTTCAGTTTCACACAATTTATTTATATGAACTGGGCCAGCACAGTTTATTCTAGTTTTAAGGAATGGGTATGTCGGTGTTAAAGGCACCATTTGTGTATTTTTCATTAATTATTCCTCTATGTAGCACTTTGACTAGAGTAATCAGGATCCTGATTTTTATCCCCCAGGCATGAGATCACGGCTGATGATGCCCATGCAATGGGCGAAACATAAATTAGTATGGCACGATGTGACACCTGAGACGTGTATGTGTGTGGCTTCTTTCGGTTCCCCTTTCTGAAGAGATCGTAAGCTTGTCTCTCAGAGTGTTGAGAGCCAGGATGAAGTAGTCCAAGGTGTTCTGCCATCATAATTATATTTGTGAGGTGATACAGAATTTCTAATGTTTCCAGTGCACTTGTATTGGAGTATTGTGCAGTCATCCAATGACAAGATGATGGCCTTCTTGATCTATGATTGGATTAATAGTCTTTATACGAGTTGTTAGTTTCCTGCACAATATCAATATAATATTTGTGTGCAGGGTTCAACTCCGATACAAACAGTGGACTTTAATTTCACTCCGTGGGTTGTTTACAACAATCTCAGACAGTTATATGTTACAAATCTCATGACTGGTCCATATTGAAATGTACATTAATTCAACAATGTTACAAAAGTTTATTGAAATCCACGTATTCAATACGCATAGGGATCTTAGAATGAAGATTTATATATTGTAATACTAATTTATGGGGACATGTTTCGCCCATTGTTTGGGCATCATCAGCCGTGATCTCATGCCTAAGGGATTAAAATCACGATCCTGATTACTCTAGTCAAATTGTTACATAGATTACCGTGTGTTATAAAAAGGAGGAAACTTGTAAGTTCACAAACGACAATTTACACAATAAAGATACATCTAAAAAACATTTGATAGGAGGATGTGAGTATGTGTTATAAGTGTGGTCCATTCTTTGTTGGTGAATTGATAAGTATCCATCACTCTTCTGAGGTAATATATCAGACTCTTGACAGTTGCTTCCCAGATTCCACCAAAGTGTGTTGCTCTCAGGAGGGGTGAAATGCCGTGTCATTCCCATGCCTGCGGTTGTGTGAAGAGTTGGTTTTCTGAGGGTTGTTTTTCAGAAAGGCCTTGATTTCTTTAGCTACTCCAAAGAAGTTTGTGCCATTATCGCTGTAAAGTAACTGTAATACTGGATATTAATGAAATAACATGCTCATTTGTTAGTGACTCTATTTGTAGGTGTGTGTTATGAGCATACCTAATATATCTTTTTTTCACAGGAAAATTTTGAACATGTATCAGAAGTGATAGCTCTGAAAGGAGAAGTTAAATCAGAGTTAACCGAGCCAGGTTCGATGCAGGAAAACTCCTTGGAGGTAATGTACATAATTTGATAAGCCATCGTCAGGTAATTGAAATGGTTAGAAAATGGCTCCACAGATATCAATGTTTGACCCTTCATTTCAGTGCATATGATTGATAGTCCTACAGAAAATACACTTTTTTTATGAGATTGACCTTTTACTTACCTATTTTCACTTTTCCTTTGAGTTGTTCCATGATCTTGCGTTATGAATTGCACAGCACTTAGGATTTTTCCAAAGACCTCTACTCTTTAGCATTTGAGAGCTGGTATCATTCCTACTAATACTTTTGAATTCGTAAATAGTTTTGAACACAAAGTGTTTATAAGGTATATTGTTTTGTTACTGTTACATGATATTTTACTAGTTGCTTCCAAATGAAACACCTTTGTTATCTTATTGATTATATTCATTATTGATTTCTAGATAATACAGTAATTTGTTGATACAAGTTGCTGGTGATATGCTTGATTACCGTGAGCGTTCGCTTAATATACTACTCACATTGTAGCCATCTCTTGGCAAGTGACCTAATGTGGTCTGTGGTGTTACTTGTCCATTGTGATTGATAATTTTACTTAAACATACAATGGAATATATAAGCCATTCAAGAGTTATCTTGCTTTTCTGTTTCATACTTCATAAGGGATAGCGTTTGTGATAGGCCTTATAATTTCACCATTACTCACCTGAAAATTCGTTGCATGGATGAATTCGTCATTACCAGGATGCACATTTGATCACTGCCTTTGTCCACTTCATAGCATGAGTGTCATCTTCTTTCAGTATGACTATGTTGCTATGGGGTACTTCATTGCCCATTTATTGAGATATTCATTTCACCATCTCTTCCAGGAGTTCTGGGTTAGTTGCTGAAGATATTTCTATGTGGGCAAGGTTGTGATGAGATGGGAAGTTTAATCATGATCAGGGAGTGTAGTAATTGGCTGTCCTATAAGGAAATGGGATGTAGTTAGTTAAAAAGTGTCAAAAGGGTCATCATTTAGCTTTGGTGATAGGATGTGAGTATGTGTTGTAAGAATGGTCCTTTCTTTGTTGGTGAAGTGATAAGAATCCATCACTCTTCTGAGGTGTTATATCAGACTCTTGACAGCTGCTTCCTAGATTCCACCAAAGTGTGATGATGCACAAGGGATGAAATGCCACGTCAGTCCCATGTCTGCAGTTGTGTGAAAAGATGGTTTCTGAGGGTGGTTTTGCAGAAAAGCCTTGATTTCTGTAGCTGCTCCAAAGAAGTTTGTGCTGTAATTGCTGTAAATGTTCAGCTGTTGACCTCTATGAGAACTAAGTCTATAAAGTGCAGAGAGAAATGTTGTGGTGAGATCAGGTATCGTGTCTATGTAGACAGCCTTGGTAGCTAGGCAGTCTGGTCTTGTTTGATTTCTCACGATCTTTCATTAGAATTTGGCCAGCAGTTTTAAGGAATGGGTAATTCTGGGTTACAGGCAACGTTTGTGTATTTCAGATTAATTGTTCTGAGGTATCTGCATTCATCATAGAACACTTGAGATGTGTATGAGTGTGGCTTCTTTCTGTCCCCCTTGTTGATGAGATCCTAAACTTGTCTCTCAGAGAGTTGAGTGTCAGGATGAAATAGTTGAAAGTGTTCTGCCATCATAATTATATTTGTGAGATGATACAGAATTTCTAAATTTTTTACTCCACTAGTATTGGAGTATTCCACCAACAAGAAGATGGCCTTCTTGATCTATGATTGGATTTATAGTTTTTATACTGTATGAGTTGATAGTTTCCTACACAACATTAATCTAACATTTGTGTAGAGGGTTCAACTCCTATACGAACAGTGGACCTTATTTTCACTCCATGGGTTGTTTACGACAATCTCATGACGGGTCCGTATTGAAATATACATTATTTCAACAATGTTACAAAAGTTTATTGTAATCCTCGTATTCAATACGCATTGGGATCTTAAAATTAGGATTTATATATTGTAATACTAATTTAAGGGGACATGTTTCGCCCATTGTTTGGGCATCTTCAGCCGTGTTCTCATGCCTAAGGGATAAAAATCAGGATCCTGATTACTCTAGTCAAGGTGTTACATATAGGAATGTGTGTTATAAAAATGAGGAAACTTGTAAGTTCACAAACGACAATTTACAGAATTAAGACACGTTAAAAAAAATTTGGTGAGACTATATATGTGTTATAAGAGTGGTACCTTCTTTGTTGGTGAAGCGATAAGAATCCATCACTTTTCTCAGTTGATGTATCAGACTCTTGACAGCTGCTTCCCAGATTCCACCAAAGTGTGGTGCTGCAGGAGGGATGAAATGCCATGTCAGTCCCATGCCTGCAGTTGTGTGAAAAGTTGATTTTCTGAGGGTTGTTTTGCAGAAAGGCCTTGATTTCTTTTGTTGCTTCAAAGATGTTTGTGCCATTATCACTGTAGGTATTCCCTACAGCCAGCCGCACATAAGCTCAATGTTCCGCCCATCTCCTCTCCTCCTCCACACCCCCTCCCATCAATATCACACAGATACAATACTAGAAGTGCTACTGTCATTGGTTCTGATGCTGCAAAGGCAACTAGTTCCCACCAGAAAGGTCGATGGTGTGAGTAATTTTATACACAGCATTTTTCGTCAAATTTTACCCTTTTTGCTCTAATCTTAAAAATCCTTCTAGCCTCCTCTCATTACAGATTCTTCACCACACATCCCTCAGTATTCGATTTCAACATTGAAGCTGTAGCCAACATCTAGCACAAGCATTCCCATTCGACTAATAGGACATCACATCAGCTAGTAAAGACACACACAGCAACACACAGACATGATCCTTTTTACACATTTTCAACAAAAATAAGAAAACTGTGGCCTCACCAAACAAATACGGGATTAACAGGGTGTCCACCCATATGGAATACCGGTAACTGGGGAATGTGAGGGAATTCCAGAAATAATGGGAAAACCAGGAAATGTCCCCCAATTCAGAAAATAATCTGGAAATTCCTTCTTCTGCCAGATAAAATGGACATACCTTATTTGTCCATTAATAGAAACACATTCTTCAATTTTTGTAAGATTAATCTTGGGCATGTCTTTTATCCCAGGAATAAATTGTGAAGAAACCTGAATAAACATTAACAAAACCAAGTGTGATCGCGAATATTTTTTTTTTGCTAGGGGTTTTATGTCGCACCGACACAGATAGGTCTTATGGCGACGATGGGATAGGAAAGGCCTAGGAGTTGGAAGGAAGCGGCCGTGGCCTTAATTAAGGTACAGCCCCAGCATTTGCCTGGTGTGAAAATGGGAAACCACGGAAAACCATCTTCAGGGCTGCCGATAGTGGGATTCGAACCTACTATCTCCCGGATGCAAGCTTACAGCCGCGCGCCTCTATGCGCACGGCCAACTCGCCCGGTGATCGCGAATATGAAGTAACCGATATCTTCAGTAGCTATATGAATAGCATATGGCATGCAGTAGCGACTATGTTCGATCGAATTTTCAACATTTTGATCTGCTTACTATTGTATATTCTGTGTTGTTGGGGAATGGTGAGGCCTATATTGTGTTCTCAGTTTTCTAATTGCTTAAATGTATGGCTTCCACAGCAAAATATGCATATAGACAAAATTCCACTACCCAACAAATGACTGTGTTTGTTTACTATGTAATGATGTGTGCGATAGTCACTACCTCATAAAATGTAAAAAGAGAAAAGACACTGACTCAATGCAGGAAAGTGTGAAATTCGCTTTAACTTAATACTCCTTCGAGTGCTCATTATTATTATTATTATTATTATTATTATTATTATTATTACAATTATCAAATGTGCTGATGTAGGTAAACCTTGTGTAAATAAGACCAGCAATGTGACACTGTTCGAGTCGCGCCATGTTGAGTTTCTAACCTGTCTGATGAAATGGATGGTGACGGGCATCAGTGAGTGAGGCTCCACAGTAATCAAGTGATTTGAAGGTGTTGTACATCAGTGGAAGTGATAGAAACTTGCGGAAGTGTTACGTTTGTATTTACGAATCGATATACCCATATTTTTTGTCGGTGTTGATCTTTTTCTTCCAAATTTGCAATGTAAAGAAAATGGGGAAACAATGGAGTTGGAAGCCCAGCCACTACCAGTGCTGCCAGCGTAGACTGCCTCGTGAAGTGCATGCTGGATGATTTCAATAACTCGGACAGCTTCTTTGAAAAAATTGTGCAGGCCATTTCGACCCGCATGACACAACTGGTTATAAAAGAATTTGAAAAGAGTTTAAATTTTAATATCGAAGCATTTTCAGAGTTAACTGAAGAACATGGTAAGAAGGAGGCAGAAATCTGCAAACTGAAGGAGGATATGTATGCCAAGTGCAATTCATTGGAGCAGTACAAAAAGAGAAATAATGTAAGAAATTTCGGCATCCCTGAATGTTCGAACGAAAACTGTGAAGAACTAGTGCTCAACGTGTGCAAAGTAGTAGGAGCAGATGTTATACATAATGACATTGATAGGTGTCACAGAGTAAGACCTTGATTACCAGAGAAAACAAGGCGTATCCTAGTGAAATTTGTGTCTTATCGGTCACAGCAGGATGTCTTCACTAGGAAAACGAAACTGAAAGGGTTATCCACAACAATCCATGAAGATCATTCGGCTATCAGAATGTCCATCTTGAAGACAGCAATCCAGTGTTTTGTTCTTACAAACACTTGGACTGACTCAGGAGACATCGTAATCAAGAAAGCGGGCAGGATGGAATTAAGAGTGTGCCAGTTAAAGGAACTTCCTATGGCATAAGCTTCTGTTGCAGTGCTGCCTTATCACTTGACAATGTGAGTCAACTCCCATGCTTTACCTAAGTCGCAGCTGAGAAGCTAGCTTTTTTATTTTTTTCAACTAACCTTATCCATCTATCTAGGTATCTTTCATCTATCTACGTATCTATCCATTTACCAAATTTATTTATCTATTTATCTAAATATCTATTCACTTATCTGTTTTCTTATCCTACCACCTGTCCATCCACTTACTCTTTAATAAAATTTTCCTATCTGGATCTAATTTATGTCGGGCCTCTGTATTACGTCTACATAGATCTAACATCAACACTACATAGAGTAAGCTCCTACTTGAGTATTCTGTACACCTAATCTGCTGTTGCACGTTATCACTATTATTATTATTATTGTTATTAATATTATTATTATTATTATTATTATTATTATTATTATTATTATTATTATTATTATGATTATTATGATTATTACTCACAATTTAATTATCTAAAATACATAAATTGCTGACCGTTCTTAGGATGTAGTCGCATGTTGTTTTCTAGTTAGTTTCATTTTAGCAGTTGTTTATGCATACCACAAACAGCCGTAATCCCTGTGACCATAACAATACTTACCTTGTCACACTTCCCCTTCCCCACCCATCCCTTCAAACTGTCTACCTGCTAGTCCATTGACACAAACTCCACCCCTTGAAGCTACAACACACATTCTCCAGTCAGCCCTAAATAGACATAAAACCCAGTGGCGGCTGGTGGTTTAAAAGTTCAGTGGTGCACAATTTTTACTAATGATATATGATTACAGGCTAATTTTCAAATCTAGATACATCAACAATACTTTTTTATTATTAAAATAAAACAAACATTTTACATTTCTATTTTCAGGAATATTACTATAACGCATTAACATTTTTTCATTTAAAAACTCTTTTACCATACTGAAATGAAACACTGTGAGGTAGCCTAATTCCGGCATTGGAAAAATATCTTTTTGTAATGTATCTAGTTTCGAAATTAAACGTCGCATGGGCCTTCCCATTCGTTTCACCTCGGATTGTTCCTTGGCAGTCCGTTGCGGAAACGGCCTAGACATTAAAGACTGCACCGAATTCATGATCTGACAAAATACCACTAACTGATAAAAACGCACAATAATAAAAGCACACATGCTGACACGAAAGTTTACACAATGAAATCAATAAGCTACTTAGCTTGTACGCACATAACAAAGCTCACGACTATACTGAAAGAAATGGCGGTGTTTATTATCAAATTTAGAGACTTTAGTTATATATCCAGCCACGGCCGACTTGATGCTTCGCTCAAGCCAGGACGTATAGCTAGCTCCTTACGGAGTGCAGCGAGGGATCCAACCGACCGTGATCCAGCAGATGAACTTCCATCCGGTGTCGCTAGATGACACTTCTGTTCTATAACAGAATCTCACATTGAGCATCAACGGTCTCTAGCGACTTCGCTAATAGTTGGTTATGTAGGAGCACGGCCGGTTGGATTCCTCGCTGCGCTGCAAGGAGCTAGCTAGAGCGACGCATCAAGTCGGCCGTGGTAGGAGGAGCCAGGTTGATAAACCTCCATTTAAGCAATGTATAAGAAGCCACGCCTATCTTTTCCTCTCCCCGCGCACCCCTCTAGCAGCCTAAAAGCACAATTCTAGCAGCCCCGCACCCCTCGAGCAGCCCAAGTTTCATCCTACCTCAGGTTGACTTCCCGCTGCAAACTTTTCGGCTCCTGCAGTAAACATCTAAGAGTGCCGGCTTGTAAAGTACCGTGCAGTCAATATTTGCTCTTTCAAGCTCTTGAAAGGTTTGTCTTGTTGAATGAAAATACAGTAGTTGAGTAATCCAAATGATAAAACTTTACCTAAAATAAACATAAAAATTTAATGGGGGTAGCGCAAACCTGCAACCTTATGGAGAAACCGCCCCTGATAAAACTGCACTTGACATGTCACCTTAATGCCGAGAGTTTAGTTTCCCAAACTCGTATAGATGAAATAAAAGCGATTTTCATACCACTGTCCTTTGATATAATCTTATGCAGTGAATGTTGGTTGAAAGTCAAATATCAGGCTAAGAATCTGGAATTACCTGCCTACTGTCTTCTGAGGAATGACAGACTTGGCAAAGGGGGAGGTGGGGTCTGTGCTTTTGTCTCTTCGCGCTTGAAACTTCAAATTATCTGTCAGTCGCCTCAACAATATGAACGAAAACCTGAGGACATGTTCATAGTGATGCAGGTCTCTACTGTGAAATGCTTAGTAGGTGCTGTATACAAGCCGCATAAAGCTCGCCATCTGAAGGACTTAGAGACTGATTTTAACAGACTGTTACCTATATGCAAACATGTTATAATGATGGGCGACTTCAATACAAACCTTCTGTATCCTGATTCATCTGAAACCACCCATCTATTGAATACATTTCAGGCATGCATTATGGCGATCCTGCCACTTTCCCCCACTCAGCACACTAAAACCACACACATTACTGGACCTGATAGTAACGAACCACCCTGACAGTGTATTATATCATGGCCAGACGTCTGCTCCCAGACTGTCAGCCTATGACATTATCTTTATGTCTTACGCACTTCAGTGCCCCAGACATAAACCTAAGTACGTGACTTACAGAGACTCTAGCCGTATTGACAATGCAAACTTATTGGAATACTCTTTTTCGATGCTGTGGCAGGATATAACTCATAAAACTAACATTGACGACATGGTCACGACTTTCAATACCATGATACTACATACTTTTGACAAGCACGCTCCTCTATGAACAGCACGCATCTGTAAAAGACTCTCCCCGTGGCTAAATGATGATATTAGAGCAATGATGCCTAAGCAGGATGCAGCTCTTAGGAAATATAAACATTACCCGAAGGAGGAATCCTTATCTATTACAAACGACTACATAATAAAACGACTCAGACAGTAACAAACGCTCGACTACATTACTCCCATGACCTTATAAAACCCTACTATGACCCGCTACCTTATGGAAGTCAATGCGACTATTTGGCTTAAATAAACCGGACAAGGTAGACAATTTGGAGATTTCTCTTGATGAATTGAATGATCACTTTGTATCCTCCCATGTTCAATTAATCGAAGAAGCAAAAGAAAATATTTTGAGGGCAAATAACAACATACCACCCATAGGCAGAGATAAATTTTATTGTAGTTCTGTCTCACCCCTGCAAGGGAAAGCAGCTATCTTGCGAATTAAAACTAATTCCACAGGGGTGGACAATCTATGTATTATAAAGCTAAAGGAAATTCAATGCCATTATTACAGTATTGACATTCATATTCAACTTTTCCCTTCAAAACAGTGTATTTCCAAATGTCTGGAAAATGGCCCTGGTACATCCTTTACTGAAAATAATATCTCCTCCACTAAACTGTAACTTCAGACCTATTAATATACTGTCTATAACAGCCAAGAGACTCGAACACATGGTGCATAATCAAATCACGAACTATCTCAACGACCATGACATACTGGACCCACACCAGTGAGGCTTCTGCCGAAATCACAGTTAATGTACTACCTTGCTAAGCATGACTGAAAGGCAGGCTACTGATGAGCAAAAACTGACAATTCTAGTCTTATTGGACTTCAGCAACGCATTTGACTCTGTAGACCATGAGTTGCCCCTATCCAAACTTTATCACCTAGAGTTCTCCTACATTACTCTGAAATGGATGGGAGCCTATTTACATGAACGTCAGCGTGCCGTTCTGTCTAGGTATATGACTTAGCTAAAGAGCTGACACATTGTAAATGTCACATTTATGCTGACAACATACAATTGTACATCCATGCAAAACCAACAGATGTTTTGAAAGCAATTGAGCAAATTAACATGGATCTAGAGGCCATAAGCAAATGGTCTTTCCAGCACGGACTTATTATAAACCCAAAAATCCCAAATCATTGCATTTGCCCATCCAAGACTTATTTCCAGTAATTACCACATGTCCATCCCTGATGTATGACTTCAGTATGAAGCTTTACCCTCTTGCAAGAGGGTAAACAATATCAGAGTGATCATTAACCAGCACTTCTCTTGGACGGATCAGGCAATATCTGTGTGTAGACGATTTTTTGCAATGTTGCACATATTAAACAATTTCAAATTTACTTTCCCGTTCAGTTTAAAGGTGAAACTATTTGAAGCCCTCATATTTCCAATATTCAATTATTGTGACGTAGTTTACACAGACATGAAAACTGAACTTCGAGATAAACTACAATGTGCACAGAATGCCTGTGTAAGATTTATATGTAATCTGAAATATTCAGATCATCTTACCCAGTTTTGCGTCGACATCGGATGGCTACGCCTTGAAAATAGATGAAAGCTGCATACCCTGACTTCATTGCACCAAATCTTTACCGTACAATCCCCATCCTACCTGTATGAACGATTTCATAGTCTCCCTGAACACCATGTTAAGAACATCAGAGCGCTGAGCTCAACATTGTTCGCTATTCCCAAGCATAGATCCTCAACCTACAATTCCTTCACTGTTGTGGCCATCTGTGAATGAAACTTCCTTCTGCAGGGGGTCAGAGGGATATCAAACCTGGGAAGATATAAAAGTATGTGCTCAAAATATCTATGAAACAAGCTTGTAGTGTGACAGATTCCTTTTTCTTCATCTTCTTGTTCTCCTTCTCATCCTGTCCTTTCTTCTTCATTTTATTATTATTATTATTATTATTATTATTATTATTATTATTATAATATCATTCATCAATAGTATTAGAGAGTACTCAGCTGTGGTTCCCTGCATAGTTAACCTTATCCCGATCCCCATTTTTTAATGTTTTTGGCCAACAATAAAAATTTTAAAATTATAACATTTGTCAGTGTAATATATGTCTGGAATTGGACAAATTAATTGCAAGTATTAGGTTTGTCTGTATTATTATTATTGTTATTATTATTATTACTGTTGCAATTCGTTGTATGTTTTTTAGCAGTTATTATATTATTATACTTAGGAAATGTAAATTTATATTGTGTTTTATAATAGATATTTTATGTACAGTATGGTAGCACAGAAGCATAGTAATTTGTTTGTCTCTTTTTAATTCAGTATTCAGAAATTTTTATTTTATATTATTTATGTATTTCACTGGTTAAGAGTAAGACAGGGACACGTGTCCCTAACTTTGCCAGTTAAAATAAACCATATAGATCAATCAATCAATCAATCAATCTATATATCTGTCTATCTATCTATCTATCTATCTATTATGCAAGGTGTTCGGAAACTTGAGGCATGACTAGTGGCTTGTAATATCACGTGTAATTTCGTGAATACAGAACAAGATTTAAAATAAAGTGACATCACATTGTAAGATGAAAGTTGTTTTTTTGTTTTGGAGTTTTTGAAGCATGATTCTGTGTATTCAGTCTTGATCCAACCAGTCCCAAGCTGCCATTCATATCGACTTATATAGTTTAATTGCAATCTTGAAACCTGGCTGCCGACTATATTGTCTACAATACATCACCATGAGGTTAAGCTACCTGGCTCGGCTTTTAAGGTATAGGTTTAATAGTCTTCAGTGTAGATGTAATTTTATTTATGTCCGTGTGTTGGTTAGTATATTGTTCGTCTGTGTACCATACCTCAGTATAGTTCATCAAAGACAAGTGAGAAGAATGTGACTCCGCAAAAATTGGTACCATGGTCTCAATCAGCCAAAACATCCTTCCTATGCCAGTCATTAGCTGCAAATAATTTATTTCTTTTATTTGTAATAATAATGTACGTATTCTTATTTTAGTGTCGGATATTGTTAGGAAGTGCATACACTATGTTAGTGATAGTGAAGTAGATACTCTTGTTTGGGATTTTTTTGCCTCTGTTTTTCCATTCCACATATTTGTCAACATTAGGTAGGTTATCTATAGCACGTTCAGTGACTTTCGAATTTTCAAGCCATCTTATAGCACAGTATTTCAAAGGAAGTACGTTTGAACCTGAATAATGTCTTTCAGGAACGTACGAAAACAAGAAGTGAAGTGCACGAAGAAACTCTGCAATATTCTACTGGGTTTCTTTTACTGGCATTTTATATGAATTGTGCATAGTATGCAAGCCACAAGGTCCAATGTTCACTAAAATAGGAGCATCTGGATCATCGTTTAATAAATTACCGATATCCTGAAGGAACTTTTTATTAACATTTGGACTATCCATTGAAATTTGTTAGAGTTCTTTAAATTGAGTCCTTGCAGTGCTTGCAAAAAAACATGTAATAAATTCTAGGAGGTAGAGTGACCAAGAAACACGGAATCAAAATAAGAAGTGCATGCCTCATTAGTATCAGGATTGAAACAGGAAACTACAAGATCCATTTGGCCCATCTGAGAAACTTTATTCAGTTACTCGTCAAACCCAATGGTGAAAAAACGTATGCACTTACTACACATCTCAAGAACTTGTTTATGAAAATAGGGAGCCAAACCATGAGTGATTGTATATGCAACTTTCATTCTGTGCATTTGAACTATTGAAGCAATTTCAGAGTCTGGAAACATTACAGGGATCATACGTACACTAGCTTCACTGGCTCGTAAATAATGGTGTTGCATGACAGTTTGCATGCACCATATAATGTCAGCTTTGGTTACTTGCTCTCTTGAAAGGTAATTCTGTAGACATCTATCCTCTCATGAACCTTCTGTAATGGAAGTAGAAGAAGAAGAAGTGGAGTCATAAGTGATAGAGTTCATTGTGGTAGCTATGGTAGGCAGAGGACAATTTGTGTTTGCAGCCAGGGTATTGTGGCCACTTTGTTGCTGAAAGAATTAGAAGAACAGAAGTTCAACAGTCTTTGGTGTCTATAGACAAAGGAATTTGTTCGCTGCAGCAGTCATCGTAATCAATTCTTTTAAAATCTTAAATTGAATTTAATTGGATAAAATTCAACTTCCCAGTTTCTAAATTTATTTTGCACATTAATTGCTCATTTATCTTTTGGATGTTAAGCTTTACAAATGTATTTTAATATTGCTGTCATAGCTGGAAACTCCTTTTATAATTTTATTTTTTGTCATTGTGCGACAGGGAAAAACTGGTTTTTATGTCTGGAAAACAGGGAAATTTCAGGGAATTTCAAAATCTGATTTTTATTCTTTAGGCATGAGATCATGGGTGGTGATGCCCATGCAATGGGCGAAACATGTCTTGTTAAATTAGTAAGACAAGATGTAAATCTTAATTATAAGAACGCTATGTGTACTGAATAGGTGGATCTCCAATAAACTTTTGTACCATTGTTGAATTAATGTGAGATAATTCGCAAACAGTATACAGCTACTCTCTATACCTTGTTTAATCTTGCAACTTTTATTATGAACAAATCACCATGCATGACTGTAAGAAGCATTAGTGGCATTTTTTGAATTGGGAGGTTAATTTGAACATTACGTTTTCATTTTGGGATAGTCCAGGGATCTTGATTCAACCATCTAGGACCATGGCAACAAACTGTATTGTTGATGATTATGTTCATTTGTCTTGTCACTAAGTCAGCATGTTTCCCCTATCCTTTACTTGTTTCAATTTTTATGTGATAGGTAGCGTTCTTCAGTGCGCTTCATTTAAATGCACGGGGTTGAGGTGTACCTCCCGGTACAATTATCGTTATCAGTGTGTATGTGTTTTGGCACTTAATAGTTTAATTGCCTAGCTGAGTAGCTCAGGCGGTTAAAGTGCTGGCCTTATATTTCTTATTGTGCATGAATGTTGAGTATTCAGTACGTCAGCAGCTTGGTTCTTGAAACTTATTATTTCAAACTTTTCAAACGTTCAAGTGTAGTTATTAAGACGTAAAGCGAATTTTGTTGTTGTCGACCACCCCATGAAAGGAAGTCGAACTTGATGTGTTTCAATTAAACACACAAGCTTTTAATGTACAGTCATTTCGTTAGCATGCTCGTTTCATGCACGTGTGAAGAAGCCACTGGTGCGATTCCTAGTCTGGTCGGTGATTTTTTAATCTCTTCTGGCTCGAAGGTTTATTTGTTTATTATTTTTATTTATTGTCTTGTTTTGTATGGTGGGACTCAGGCTATGAAGCCTGCTATCCTGTCCGACCATACATACACCTACATGAAGAGTTAAATATCCACTAAATTATCTACAGTTTAATATCTTAAGGTATCAATTACATGTTTTAATTAATCTAATACTTAGCTATGATCTAATCCTACTATGTTATAAGAAATTATTATTATTCATTACCAGGTTTGACAGAGTTTCTTAAAGTGGAGGTGGTTTGACACGCTCCTAATTTCAGCAGGTAGGGAATTCCAAATTCGGCTGGCGGCGACTATAAATGATCTGCTGTAGCCAGTTGAGCGGTGAATGGGAGTGCTTAGTACTGCTGTGGATGATGATCTGGTAGGAATACTAGAAGGTGATGCTAGGTAATGGAATTGTGTGCCAAGCCTATCAAATGCGGGAGAAATATGGCTAAACCTTGGTATATCTGAAATAAATCGAACGCATGCGTTATGTGCCTTTTGGAACTTGATGGAAAGTGAGGCGTTCAGGTTACTGTATACTACGTCACAGTAGTTGAATATTGGCATTACTTTGGATAAGCACTTTTCTTACATTTTGGGGGAGTAAATCTCTGAGGTTTTTAAGGGAATGTAAGGAATAAAACACTTGCTGACATGTACCTGTTATATGATCGTTCCAACTAAGGTTTTTATCCATTATCATCCCTAAGTTTTTAACTGTCTTTGAAATGTAACTGAATGCCTCTTAATGGTACTGAGTGGGTATGGATGTCTGTAAGTCGTGCGTGGATTTTTTGGGTAGCTAAAAGAATACACTGCGAATTTTGGGCATTGATTTTTAGTTCATGGTCATCGGTCCACCTACATATTCTTCCTAGGTCGTGTATTGCAGTCACGATGATGTGTATGTGTATATATCTGTATGTCGTCTGCGTACTGTAACCTGTGCTGGCATCGTAGCCCTAATTCTTATCAAGTTCCACGTTGGACCGACAATAACCATCGCGCTGTACTTCCTCTCAATTTGCTTCATGTTGTATTTCTAATTTAATATGTTGTTGTCCGTGCTATCTTTCCTCTTAAATGCTACTAATTAACTATATGAAATCGGGGACGAATATACAGATCAAGCGCGGTGGTTGCATGTCAGTGTTTAGTCAGCATCTCAGGGTAAAACATCCATATATATCCGATAATACTATCTACCTTCGTAAGTTCCGTTGAAGAGGGTGAATTTGTTCAATAAGTTACTCATTTTCCCCCAAAATCCTATCGTAAAATCAATATGAGCCTCTAAATATATCATAACTCCGAAATACCAGTCTATATATTATCTTATAACTAATCTTCCTATCTCTACCTTGGAACATAAACGCTTAAATAATCTTAAAACTAATTTATTAGCATGCTAATACTACAAATAATAAAATAATATCAATCTCTGGTAATAGAGGAAAATAAACTCAAATGTAACACATTATCATTCTTGACAAATCAACTTCTTGAATTAATACAATAAAAATTGGCTGGTTTCATTAATTCATTTGGGCATTAATTATTATTTTGTTGTGTGACCACATTTCATGATTTTATTTCATCATGGGGATAAATAAGGTTTATTCTTTATTAAAGGAGGGAGTGGTCTTTCTTTCCTTTAGGTCTATTTGCAGTCTTCTTTAGGATTGGTTTGGAAATACGTATTGACTTGTTTGTGGCATGAGATAAGTAACTCCTTTCCAACTATGGCTTCAAAATGCCATCTTAAGTAATTAAAAGAAATTAATCCTAACCATATTAATATCAACTCCAACATCCTTATATTTTAAAAAATATGTGCCTAAATAAAATCAAAAATTTTCATTTACGAGTGCCATATCCATGTTCATCAATCGTCATAAGCTGCTAGAGTCGTACAGATCAATAAAATACTATGTGCATATTCAATTAAAATGAATCCTTTTACTGCCTACCGATGTGCCATGTTTAGGTTAAAACGTACTCCAATATTATATATTCACTATGTGAGACAAATATATTGCTAGGCGACTATATCTCTTTCCCATATGTGCTTCAAAACACATGTAAATTACGATCAACCTATCTCAATATTTGATTTAAGTTCAACCAATCGACCATCTAACCTCTATGCTATACTTAATATTCACGTATCTAGGCCTTAATTCCATTGCTTGCCTCATTTTCAATCATAACATAACCGTAGCTAGGCCATAAATTCGCGCCTATGTCATTCAATCATTCTTTACACAATAATTATTCAACATTTCAAAAACACCAACAACATATTATTATTATCGCATCTAATTACTGCGATTCCTCCGCATACAATCAATATCTTTACTCAGCTTCCCCATATTTAATAATACGTCGCAGTAAAACACTTCTTTTACCTCAGTATCTATTCATAACACTGCAAGCTGCTAGTTTATTCCAATTCTTCGGAAATATGAACGATATTGGCCTTGTTAGTCGATCTGGTCGTTGGGTAACCTAGGCTTCTTACTATACACTTCACTTTCTTATCTTAGCCTCGCCTAGTTTGATATACGACGTTCTCTTAAGCATATAGGTTCAAAAACATCATCATTCACTTCCCGATACTGCTCACATTAACCTAAGATCAACTTATGAGCACGGCAGTATATTACTATACATACATAACACATATCTGTGGTTATTTTCTCCGGCATATGCCTTAGAATTCACATATTGGCACAAACAAGTTATATTTTGGCACTTCAGCACTTCTACAATTATACTACACTAAATGAAGTAATTTGATAGTTAAATTTCTTGAAAATGTTACTTATCTCAAGCCATTTTTATGTCCGAAGTTGGTTTCTTCTTCCTTCTCATGGCATCTAAGAACATCTAGCCTCGTGCTGGATTACGCCATACTGGATCTCTCTAAGTCGCCGGGCCTGAGCTTACGATGATCTGGTCAGCCTTCCTCCATCGATTTACGCTAGCTCCATTTCGAGTCCAAATTCCATGTATCGAAAATACATTGTTAATTGCACAGAATACATCTTAGTTTTTCGTATACAAAGCTCTACCAAGTACATTGACTAATTGTATTCATGCTTCTTATTCTTTAAGGATAATGCTCAGAGTTAATTATATCTTTATAAATTGGTTCTTTCTTGGTGAAATAAATTGCCTAAACAATGTTATTTGAATCTTGTAGATGGATTATTCGTATCGTTTGAGAAAATCTGGCCGCTTATTAAGTTACTATTGGCCTTATTTATGAATGCCTTAATCCGACACCTCTTCTTCAGCACAGTACTTGGAGTGTATTATACGTGCTTCCCTGCCGTTTTTTAAAGTAGTTTTCAATAGTTTGTTATTGGATTCTTCCCGCGTACGGATTCGAGTACGGTTCTCTCGATTATAATAGTTGTCCTTCTGGTTAGGTAATCAGAATTTTATAGCTCGTTTCTGGTGTAATCTTTGTTTTTTTGCCAAAGTAGATAAGAATAGGACGTTTTCAATTTTTTTACGTACAATTGTTCATTTTTCATAGAATTTCCTTTCCTTCTCGCCGGGCAATGCCTCTTAATTGCGATCAACTTGTCATAAAAGGTTACTCCGTGCATTCTTGACGCTTGAAGCTGACCTGCGCCATTTTTCATCCGATCTATCTTCATGTCAATCGACGTCAATTGTAACGTAATGGTACAGTACACATATTATTGACAATGTTTAATTACTTGTGTTATTTCTGAAGGTTGTGGGTTTTGATTCCTTTAGCTGTTATGTTAGTTTGTTTCCCAGGCGGCCTGGTGATTTTTTTATTTGCTCGCTTCTCTAATGTTAGTTACCAAGTGATGTAAACCAGCAGGCAATTACACGTCTCCAGGGTTCAAATCTGTAGCCTAGAGCTCAATGCGCGAACAATAAACTTTGTACTCCCTGTCTTACTAAATAAGTTACTTCGGAGTCTAGTGAACTTGCTCGTACCGGCAATGTTCTTTTGCTGAGATGTGCATACTAGGCTAATTGCAAAAACAATGAACTTTGTATTTCATATCACAGCAAATGTTTCGAAGTCTAATCAGAATGTTCTTGGAATCAGTCTTTTTTTGCTAAGACGCACATATGTCACGACCTCACTTAGTACAGAATTTGTTGCATTCTCTTTCCACATTCAATTGACATAGTTTGTGCTAATCGTTCACACCTAGTCTTTAGTGAAAGAAAAGCCCGTCATCGATTCTGGGTCGGGTTGAGGACTTTTAATATTTTTTTCTTCTTGTGAACTCAAGACTTTAAGTTCTGATTCGAAGTTAGCTCCAGGTTTGAGAACCCAATTCAGCGATTGTTTTCTTTGTTCAGAATTAAAAGTTTTAATTTTTGGTGTTAGATATTTGAATAGCACTTCAGCTTTGGGTCCAAGCGAGCTCCATGTTCAAATCCAAGTTCTGTAGGTGATTTTTTCCTCGGAATCTTGTAAGGCTAAAGCTAGGTGTTGTAGTGAAACACATAAGCTGTTAATGTACAGTCATTTAGTTAGCACGCTTGTTTCTTTCCCAAGTAAATGATTCCCGGGTTCGAATCCTAGTCGGGTCAGCGAATTTTTCATTCCTTGTAGCTCAAAGGTTCGGTGTTTTAGATTCAACACACAATAATTTAGTTACTATGGTAGTCAGCAATCCAAGGGAAAGATTGCCGAGTTATATTCCCAGTCGGTGTGGGGATTTTTAATTTCTCTCAGCTCAAACGTTATGTGTTTTGAATTAAATGGACACTTTCAGTGTGCAGTCATTTACTTAGCAGGATACTCAGCAGTCCAAAGGGATGAGCTCTGCGTTCAGTTCCCGGTCACATATAGTGCGAACATATTTTTCCAGTTCTGAACACTTAAATTTTAATCCCTTGAGTGATATCAACGGTATTATAAGCTACTATAAGCCTCCAGAATTCACATCTCTGAGCTCGAATTGTTACAATAAGAAAATTGGGGTTCCAAGCACTAAATACCAACAGCACATTACGCATCAGCCTACACGCTAGCATCTTTGACTCTGCAGTCGCTCAGTTCAAGGAGCTTGAGGTAGCTATATAATGGTATGTCCCTAAGAATAATGCACATGCATTGAACCTTTTACCATCTCCGTAGTCCCATACCACCATCTTGTTCCACGTTCAGCTCTTGAGTCCTAGACCGTAGCTCATTCCCTTTCTCCTTTAGTTTTAGCCCTATTGCCATTTTGTTCTTTAGCCATTTAACACTTTTGCACATTTGTCCTTTTGCCATGTTGATCTGTATCTGTTTTGCGCTTTTGGCCTTTTGCAGTCACTCAGTTCCATGATCTGATGTCACCTTTGAGCGTTATGCCCCTACGAATATGGCACACCTATTAAGCTTTACACCATCTCCCTTGTCCTATTAAAATAATGTGAATGGCCGCCATCCATTTCCAACCTCAGCTCCTAACATCCATGGACCATATCTCATCTTGTCTAGCTAGGTTAAGCCTGGGATCGAATCTCAAACTCAAGTCTATAACGCCCTTGCAAGGTTAAACCGGGCAACAAATCCATGCCTGATAGATTCAGCCAGTACTCTTGGACATCAAACTTGTCTGTAAAGCTAATGACCTTGTAAGGTTAAGCCTAGGGTTGAATCCAGGGCCTGGGATGTTAGGCCCCGAGTCGAACCCGTGCTCGTTAGGTTAAGCTTGCACTCTTGGCCAAGTCCTACTTTCAAATCCCCCCCCCCCCAATTTATGGTCATGTGAGGTTAATCATTTTATTTAGGCATAATTTTGACATTACGTATCTTCATCATTTATTGAAAACTTTTAACTTCATGAACATTCGAGAACTTATGTCACTCTCACTTTTAAGAATCATGATCGATTAACTAGAAGAACGATCACTTTAGGGCAGTGCGAAGATTTGTTAATCTATCTTCACTCATTATAGAAGACAGACTAATAATGGTTTAAAATTTGCATTAATTAGATACGTTTTTTAATTAGACAAGCTTGGGGTTGTTGAGTGAGCACAGAGAGTGATTATTATTTTAAACTGCGGTTGTCGATTCATGTGCTCTGCAATATACTCTCCATAATGCAGTATTCGTTGCTACTTCCTCACAGAGCTCGATAGCTGCAGTCGCTTAAGTGCGGCCAGTATCCAGTATTCGGGAGATAGTAGGTTCGAACCCACTGTCGGCAGCCCTGAAAATGATTTTCCCTGGTTTCCCATTTTCACACCCGGCAAATTCTGGGGCTGTACCTCAATTAAGGCCACGGCCGCTTCCTTCCCACTTCTAGCTCTTTCCTGTCCCATCGTCGCCATAAGACCTATCTGTGTCGGTGCGACGTAAGGTAACTAGCAAAAAAAAAAAAAAAAAAAAAAAAAAAAAAAAAAAAAACTATTTCCTCAGTGATCATAAATATGTGCTATGGTACCATTCTGTCACTTGACAAGGCTAGGCTATTTGCATTTAGCACTATCTGCCTTCATAAATAGAGCATCCAATGTCATTAAGGCCTATTATTAACACTCAATCATTTACATCCACTTTCATTACTTTCAACATAACTTATTTTTATATCATACGTTTAGTCCTTAATATACAATACATGAATAACATTTAGGTGACAATTATGTAAGATGAGGTGTCATATTCTATAAACATTCGGAAATAAATACATCATATCCATCCCAATTCGTCTTTTAGGTTCTAAGTTTAACAAATTGGTCTATGATTTTTAACACTTGATTGCTAGTGCACTACACTGTTAATGAAATTCAAATAATTGAAGACTTACAATATCAACGCATTTTATCTGATAGAACTACATTCATGTTCATAAACAAACAGAACACCATGAAAGACTAGAAAAGGAAGTTCTTATTCACAAAACGTGTTCATTAGTATGTTCTGCTGAAACGAGTAGCGTTTCAGTCACCCAGAATCGGCATATGTCCCGTTGCCTAGTAGGCACTGGGTCCTCCAAAGGCACTGACAATTTATTCCATGTGTGATGGCATCGACATGTATAAGGCGCGAATGGCGTCCTGGGGTATAGCCATCCATGCTTTATTCACCTCGTTCCACAGTTCATCTTTGGTGGCTGACATTGTGTCACAGCGAAGCACCCGTCCTTTCACCATACTCCACACATTTTCAGTTGGCGACAAGTCCAATGATCAGGTGGGCCAGGGCAACAGTCTGACCTTCTGTGACAAGAAGAAAGCACGTGTTCGTGCAGCGAAATAAGGTGTCTGGGGCGTCGTGCAGAAAGGGTATGTCATTCACGTAGGTCAAACTGGTAACAGTGACCTGGACACGCACCAACTGTGATTTGTAGTTGTACCCAATAGCACTCCACACCATAATGCCTTGAGTTGGCGGTGTATGTCTTGTGTGAAAGCAGTCAGTGTGATGTCTCTCCACCAGTCTGCGGCGAACGAAATTGCGGCCAACGTTTTCAAACAGACAGAACCTGGATTCGTCTGAAAATACTGTCTGCTGCCATTGCTGTCCCCAGAAACGTCACTCCATACACCGTTGCATTCTGGCATATTTATGCACAGTAATCAAAGGTAGGGGGAGGAGTGGACGATGCGCCGTTAACCCAGATCGTAATAAACTTGGACGGACTCTCACTCCTGAAAGTACGATATGTTACACTGTTCCACTGTTGCGCCAGAACCGAGGAGGATGAATATCTGTGATCTGTGCTGCAATGCTATTCCGATTAGGTTTCGATCTTCTTGGGGTTGGGGGAGGGTTGTGGGCGGTGCGACCAGACCCATCTGGTCGTGTTCTATAGCCTTCTGTGAACGTTCTGTACACACCCTTTGCACAGCCGACGCACTTTTTCGTACGCGAGCTACAATTTCCCAGATAGATGTATATCACATTCTCTCATGCTTCTTTCAAAATCACTCATCTGACAGTACTTTTCTTGCATACGTCTGCGAGGCATCCTGCACATTTGCTCAAGTCACACTGATCCAGTACCTTCGGTTTACAGCGACAATGAGAGCCGCAGGTACAGTTTACCAGCCAATGGTGGTGCACAGATGTATCGATGAGGACCTTGTACCTGATATTCGACATGGTTCAAATGCTAATCATTTCTTCAGAACATACTAGTCCACATGTCTTGTGAATATGAACTTCCTATCTCTAGTCTTTCAAGCTGTTATGTATTTTAAGGACATGAGTGTATTTCAGTCACTCACAAAATTTACCAACACCAATAAGTAGATGAGAAGCGGTAAGGATCTGTAACAACACAAAATGATCCATAATATTATTACAAGAAAGAAGTCCTTCTGAAAAGGAAATTAATATTTAAAAAATGTATTTAAATTTTTATGATGGAAGTTGATTCAGTTGGTTCTTGTTTGTGGGTTACTGTAGTCACGTCCTAGTTCGTGAACCATGGGCAACGGCTGAGTGGCCTAGTAAGTGGTCCTGAGAGTCGGGATACCAGTTGCTGGCCCTCCTTGTGCTCAGGTGGCTAGGACTATACAATTCACCGGTGGTCCATAACCCGTTAGAGGAGAGATCCTCACTTGGACTGTGTGCAAGTAGGGCAGCATCCTGCTTCATGAATTTACCGAGCTCAGAACACTTTAAGCAAGCCTCGGACCTATGGGAGTAATGGAGTCGCACTCCCATTTGACAGGCGAGGGACTCCTTGGAAACAACTTGGCGAACGAAATGGAATTCGATGGGGAGCTATCAATATTAATGGGGCTTATGGAAGAAAGAAGGTAGAACTGGCTGAGTTAGCAAAGAGGATGCATCTGGATGTGCCAGGAGTAAGTGATATTCGGGTAAGGGGAGATAGGAGATTATAAAGTGTACTTGACGGTTTTAGAAAGGGAAGGGCAGAGTCTGGGGTAGGGTTCTTTATCAGGAATACCATTGCACGCAACATAGTTTCGGCTAGACACGTAAATGAGCGAATGATGTGGGTAGATTTGTCAGTGGGAGGGATTAGGACAAGAATTGTGTCCTTGTATTCACCATGTGAGGGTGCAGATGAGAATGAAGTTGACAAGTTTTATGAAGCATTGAGTGACATCGTGGTCAGGGTCAACAGCAAGGATAGAATATTGCTAATGGGCGATTTCAATGCGAGAGTTGGGAATAGAACTGAAGGATACGAAAGGGTGATTGGTAAATGTGGGGAACATATGGAAGTTAATGGGAATGGGAAGCGTTTGCTGGACTTCTGTGCTAGTATGGGTTTAGCTGTTACGAATACATTCTTCAAGCATAAGGCTATTCACCGCTACACATGGGAGGCTATGGGTACCAGATCTATAATGGACTATATCTTAACAGACTTCAAATTCAGGAAATCTTTTAGAAATATACGAGTTTTTCGGGGATTTTTCGATAATACAGACCACTATCTCATCTGTAGTGAACTAAGTATCTCTAGGCCTAGGGTAGAGAAAGTGAAATCTGTCTGCGAACGAATAAGGGTAGAAAATCTCCACGACGAGGAAATTAGACAGAAGTACATGGATATGATTAGTGAGATGCTGTAGTAGAAACAGCAAGGGAATGCCTAGGAACAACTGTGTGTAAAGATGGGAAAAGGCGAACATCTTGGTGGAATGATGAAGTGAGAGCAGCCTGTAAACGTAAAAAGAAGGCTTATCAGAAATGGCTCCAAACAAGGGCCGAGGCAGACAGGGATGGGTACGTAGATGAAAGAAACAGAGCAAAACAAATAGTTGTTGAATCCAAAAAGTAGTCATGGGAAGATTTTGGTAATAACCTGGAAAGGCTAGGTCAAGCAGCAGGGAAACCTTTCTGGACAGTAATAAAGAATCTTAGGAAGGGAGGGAAAAAGGAAATGAACAGTGTTTTGGGTAATTCAGGTGAACTCATAATAGATCCCAGGGAATCACTGGAGAGGTGGAGGGAATATTTTGAACATCTTCTCAATGTAAAAGGAAATCATCATGGTGGTGTTGCAAACAGCCAAGCTCATGGGGAGGAGGAAAATGGTGTTGGTGAAATTATGCTTGAGGAAGTGGAAAGGATAGTAAATAAACTCCATTGTCATAAGGCAGCAGGAATAGATGAAATTAGACCTGAAATGGTGAAGTATAGTGGGAAGGCAGGGATGAAATGGCTTCATAGAGTAGTAAAATTAGCGTGGAGTGTTAGTAAGGTACCTTCAGATTGGACAAAAGCAGTAATTGCACCTTCCTATAAGCAAGGGAACAGGAAGGATTGCAATAACTATCGAGGTATCTCATTGATTAGTATACAAGGCAAAGTATTCACTGGCATCTTGGAAGGGAGGGTGCGATCAGTCGTTGAGAGGAAGTTGGATGAAAACCAGTGTGTTTTCAGACCACAGAGAGGCTGTCAGGATCAGATTTTCAGTATGCGCCAGGTAATTGAAAAATGCTACGAGAGGAATAGGCAGTTGTGTTTATGTTTCGTAGATCTAGTGAAAGCATATGACATGGTACCGAGGGAAAAGATGTTCGCTATTAGGGGGACTATGGAATTAAAGGTAGATTATTAAAATCAATCAAAGGCATTTATGTTGACAATATTGGGCTTCAGTGAGAATTGATGGTAGAATGAGTTCTTGGTTCAGGGCACTTACAGGAGTTAGACAAGGCTGTAATCTTTCACCTTTGCTGTTTGTAGTTTACATGGATCATATGCGGAAAGGTATAAAATGGCAGGGAGGGATTCAGTTAGGTTTGGCCTATGCTAACGACTTGGTCTTAATGGCAGACTGTGCCGAAAGTCTGCAGTCTAACATCTTGGAACTTGAAAATAGGTGCAATGAATATGGTATGAAGATTAGCCTCTTGAAAACTAAATTGATGTCAGTAGGTAAGAAATTCAACAGAATTGAATGTCAGATTGGTGATACAAAGCTAGAACAGGTCGATAATTTCAAGTATTTAGGTTGTGTGTTTTCCCAGGATGGTAATATAGTACGTGAGATTGAATCAAGGTGTAGTAAAGCTAATGCAGTGAGTTCGCAGTTGCAATCAGCAGTATTCTGTAAGAAGGAAGTCAGCTCCTAGACGAAACTATCTTTACATCGGTCTGTTTTCAGACCAACTTTGCTTTACGGGAGCGAAAGCTGGGTGGAATCAGGATATCTTATTCATAAGTTAGAACTAACAGACATGAAAGTAGCAAGAGTGATTGCTGGTACAAAGAGGTGGGAACAATGGCAGGAGGGAACTCGGAATGAGGAGATAAAGGCTAATTTAGGAATTAACTCGATGGATGAAGCTGTACGCATAAACCGGCTTCAGTGGTGGGGTCATGTGAGGCGAATGGAGGAGGATAGGTTACCTAGGGGAATAATGGACTCTGTTATGGGGGGTAAGAGAAATAGAGGGAGACCAAGACGACGATGGTTAGACTCTGTTTCTAACGATTTAAAGATAAGATGTATAGAACTAAATAAGGCCACAGCACTAGTTGCAAATCGAGGATTGTGGCGACGTTTAGTAAATTCTTAGAGGCTTGCAGACTGAACGCTGAAAGGCATAACAGTCTATAGTGATAATGTATGTAATGTATATATGTTGATTCAGTCCTTGCTGGCAACGTCTCATGATTGGTCCCTTACCACCCTTTAGGTTGTGGTGGCATCACCCCTTTTAGTAGCACATTCTGGAAGGAATATCCTTTGCAAGGTGCAGCGTGATGGATGTAGAGATTTCTGTTGCAAGCAACATGATGATTCCTCTTGTTCCTTGCCTTGCAGGCTTCCTTTTAGGCTTGCACACACACACACACACACACACACACACACACACACACACACACACACACACAGAAACTAAAACAGCACATTAATATGTGTTCCAACCACGCCTATTTAAATGTCAGTCGACACTTAACTTGCGGGTTCAGATGATTTATGCATACCACACGTGTTCTGGAATTAATATTGTAGTGGTTATGTCTTGCTGAAGACGCAATAAAGTGTTCTCTTTGCAAGACATAACAGCTAATAAACGTCTCTTGGCGTAGAATAACTTGTAGGATTGTAGTGGGAAAGCGAAGCGAAGTTGTGCTCTAAAGTAGAGCTGTATGAAAGCAGTAGAGTAAGAGCTGAGTAAGTTGAGGGTCGATTACACACTGCCTTTATCAGTTCTCAACCTAGAACGTGTGATGAGTTGGAAAACAATCATTAAATTTCTTCACGTCTTCTTTAAAAATCATGGTTCAAAACTGGTCTTCTGAAGAGTTCTGAAAACTTGCTGGGCAGTGCTAGCCTTTAAAATGTTAGCTATTCATATCTGTCGCATGCAAAGCTCCTGACCAGTACGAGAAAAGGAACGGATCGCCACGCGGTCATGCAGCTATGAGCTTAAAGGCAACTTGCTCTAAGGTTTTTGCGGCAGTCTCAATGTTAACTGTAATTATGCCATATTCGGATACAATATGTTGTAGACGAAGAATTCCTTTCCACAGTATATACTACTGTATAAATTATACAGAAGTATTAAAAGTGTATTATTTTGATATTTTGATGCGTTGATATTTTGTTGAAATCCTATGTGTGATGTGATAATTGCATTTTTGGATTCAATTGTTGTGTAGAACTTTAAAGTGAAACTATCTGTAGATTTGTACAGTGCTTACTCAGTGTCATTCTACATTATTAACAGTTTTCTAACATGCCCAGCGATCTTTTAGCTGTTAATTTTAATACTGTAACTGGTTTTACAGTAAAATAGTGATAATCATTTCATTTACTATTTGTTAATTGATAATTTACCCAAGTGTCGTTGAAATGTTTTTGATCCAATCCAATCTCTTCCCTTTGGAGATAAATTGACCCATGACCGTTTCTCTGTGCCTAGATACCTTTGAACCATGATTCCCGTTTACAGCATATACCCTGCAGTTTTCTAGTGTTTTCTTACACTTCTCTGAGTGTTAGCTTCCAAATATTCCATGGAATAATTACGACGGTTTATCTTCAAACAAGTGCATACATTGTTTCTTAATATGGATAGATCTGTGGTGATATGGGGCAGTCAAAGTTCATAGAACTATTGTGATGAACCTATTTCTTGATTGTTGTCACTTTTTTCTGTACATCAGAGGGGGAATTTGTTTGTTGTATCGTGTGGTACTGAATGTTCACATTGTCAACCAATGTTAGTTGAAGTGAATTGTTTTTGAGTGTTTCACTCTAACTGAAGTTCTGTTAGGTTCAACTTGCGTTAGTTTGATCACCTCAAGAATAATGTCTTCGCAGTTTTTCTGAGTAGAGTTCTTTCGTGCAGTTTTCTTCGGACTGTGCTGCAAGAATATAAGCATAAACTTGGAAGCATGGTCTATCGTAATTACGATGCCGATATGCTTGATAAGTCTCGTAAAGGGGTTCTTGGTGAATGGCATACAGAGAAGCTGCGAAGTAAGAAGTAAGGGCTACCTCGATCCTAGAAACGAAGAACATAGGTAGCCAGCCCATCTTGACTTCAAGGGAGGAAAGCATGCTCTGTATAGAATTTTGAAAGATGTGCATTTGGTGTTCTACTTTACTCTTTAGTTTTCGAATGTAACCCCATGTATCGTAAAATTTTGGACATGTATATGAAAACTTATGTCCAAATGTGCATGTAAATATGGGGAACTGCAAACACCGATTTTTTTAAAAATAGAGACTTACTTTTAACATATTGTTTGAAACTACATATAAAGATACTCTCACAATAAGTATTGGAAGAGAAGGAATTCAAGCACTGAGCAAATGGCCATTTAGCTATCGGCCTGAATTTGGGAGATGCTGGGTTCGAAACCACTGTTGACAGCCCTGAAGTACATGTTTTCCATGGTTTCACATTTTACAGCAAAGAAATGGAGCGACTGTACCTTAATTAAGGCCACAGTTGCTTCCTTCCCACTCCTAACCATTTTTAGCTCATCATCGCCATACGACCTATCTGTGTCGGTGTGAAAGGGAAATGGTAGAAACCATCAAATAACAATATGCCGTAGGTTATGTTCAATTAACTTTCATTAATAAGGCTTAAATTTATGATAATAACTGGCCACTGTTCTTTGACTGATAATTACATTCAAACTTTTCACCTTTTGTCTCTTTCATAAACCAAGGAAGCTAAATGTTATGAACGTAGTCAATGAAAAGTTACATTCTCATAAGTTCCATAGATTCAGAGTTTAGGAATATTTGTTGCTTCAGTTAAACTATTGTAATTAGGATACATCTAAATGTGGCTTAGAATTATTGTACAATATTTATTTTATTAGTAAATGTCATACTTCCTCTACTATTACTAAATTTTTCATTGCAGGGGAGATTTCTCCTTAGAAATTTAGTTATCACTAGAATTCTATTGTTCCTGTTATATTCGTGTGTATCTCTGTGTTCGGTAACCCTTTCGATACTCTAGCATTTAACAGTTGGCAGGTTTCACTTCTGTTAGAGCACAGAAAGTTAAGGTAGTACTAATTTAATAATAATCTGTCTAGGCGTTTGACTTTGTTTGTAATCCTTGAGTAGTTCTTGCGAATTTTAAACTTTAGGCCCAATTGCAATTTTCATTTCTGTTTGTGCTTAGTAATAACCTATTGTAATTAGGATACGTCTGAACGTAGTTTAAAATGATAGTAGTGTATTGCAGTAACTTATTAGAAATTAGATTGCTTATTCTATTATTTTGAGTAGTCTTGCGAATTTCAAACTTTAATTGTAACTTCCATTTCTGTTTGTGCTTAGTAATAACCTGTTGTCATTAGGATACGTCTGAACATATTTTAAAATTATTGCAGTGTATTGTAGTGTCTGAACGTAGTCTGAACTTTGTTTAAAATTATTGTAGTGTATTATAGTATCTTATTAGATATTAGTGTGTTTATTTTATTACTGTGAAATACGAGTATTTGTGTAGTATAGTGTCTGCAGTATCTGTGATAACTCTCTTACCCGAATTCTGTTGTAGCCGTTATGGTAGACTTAACTGCAGTTTACAATTGTGTAATTCTTGTGTATTATTTTCTGTTTTCAATAATTAACAGCGATTTTCATCCTGTTAGGGTGTTGTAGGAAAACAAAATCGTACAACTAAATAGTGTTGTAGTGTAGTAGTAGCCTATATTCACTACCTTATTTTCGTGTGATCTTTGTGAACTATCCTAGACAATATTTCCTTCCTTTCATTTTTATTTTGCTCAGAATAAGTCATCTTGTTTTTCCTTTTCTTTTCATTATTCAGTAAAGAATGGCTATGGAGTGCAAGTGTAGGAACTGTAGATGTGGCCAGGCATTAAGGAGTATGAGAGAGGAGTTGGAGAGTTTGAGGGAGATAATTACGATTCTCTCAGAGGACAGGAATGAAAGTAGGCCTCCCTCAAACAATGTACAGGATACAGTAGGTGTAAATGAGGGAATGGAAGGGAAAGAAAGTGGGGAGCTATAGAAGACAGGTGGTTTAATGTTTTAAGTGGAAGGAGATTGCAGGCTGAGGACTCCATTCAGGATCAGAATTCAGGACAAGTGTCTGTGAGAAACGGTATGAGTCACTGCAGGTAGAATAACCGAGGGAAGATGAACAGGGAACTGTTGCTGAGAAGTGTGGAAGTAGGAGGAAGGGAAAAGGTAGGAAAGGGAAATGTGGAGCAGTGGATAGGAAAAGACAGGTGGAACAGGGTCATGGGATGGATAAAAGGGCGGAGAAAGTAGCTTCTGCAGCTGTCAGGGATGGTAGGCCTGGCCATGAGGAGACGGGATCAAATGAGGTGGGGTAGGGTTGAGGCTCTGGTCCTGGAGGCTTCCATCGTTAGACATGTGGGGAATGTATGTGGAGGAAAGGGAACCAGGGTAGAGTGTTATCCAGGAATTAGGTTAAGGCAGATGTTGAGGAAAGCAGAAAAGGAAGAGGGAAAGGAGAAGGTCTTGGTGTTTCACGTTGGTACTAACAACGTAGAACAAGCAGGTATAAGTACCAACATTGTTAGGGATCTGGTAAATGCAGCACGCATGAAGTTACGGAAGCGGAGATAGTTATCAGTGGAATACTGTGTAGGAGTGACACTGACTAGAAAGTGATTGGGGATTGAAATGAGACTAGGTATGTGGGGAAACTGGGAGTGAGATTTCTAGATCCTAATGGTTGGGTAGGAGATATGGATGTGCGCTCAGATGGCTTCCACTTACACTGCAGTGGTACATATAAGTTAGGAAATTTTTTAGTAGGGTTATAGGGAGGTAAATTCAGGGAAATGGGGAGCGGTGATAAGGGAACAGGGAACTGGAAGTCAAGTAGGGGTGACATAAAATTGTTAGTGCTGAACTGTAGAAGTATTGTAAAGAAATGAATTGAATTAAGTAATTTAATATATATACTGACTTAGCAAATGTCATGGGATAGTCACGTAATAGCGTATGGGGCCTCCTGTGGCCCTGCGAACTGCATTGAGACGCCGTGGAAGTGAGTGGACAAGTCCCTGGTAGTCCTCTCGACGCAACTGATACCAAATCGTTTGCAGAGCGGCCGCCAAAGCTGGTCTGTTCGTGGGTGCAGGATCCATGGCACGGAGCCTGCGTTCCACGACATCCCAGATATGCTCGACAGGGTTCATATCGGGCCTCCTGGGTGGCCATGGTATTCGTTGGACCTCCGCTGCATGTTCCTGGAACCATTCCCGGGCGACGTGGGAGCGATGGGGTGGCGCGTTATCATCTTGAAACACCGTAGAACCGTCTTGGCGCTGAAAGGTCAAGAATGGTTGGAGATGGTCTCCGAGCAGCTCAACATGCCGCGTACCATTCAAAGTCTCTTCCAGAACAACTAGGAGGCCCATTCCATACCAGCAAAATGCACCCCACACCATAACAGAGACACCAGCGCCCTGGACCACACCTTATTGGCAGGCGCAATCCATCGCTTCATGTGTTCTGCGCCATTCACGATGCCATCCATCGGCACAGTGCAGTTGGAATCGTGATTCGTTCGGCAATATCACGTTACGCCATTATTCCAGTATCCATCCCTGGTGACTGGCGACAAATGCGCGTCGTTGTGCCCAATGACGTTGGATTGACAGTGGCACCCGTGTGCGGCGCCGGCTCCCATACCCCATAGAACCCATGTTCGTACGGATTGTCCAGTGGGAGACATGTCTAGCACGGCCTGTGTAGAATTGAGCCGTGATAAGTTTCACGGTTGCCCGTCTGTCACAACTGACAATCCGTCTCAGATGCTGCCGGTCACGGTCATCGAAAGTGGCTGGACGGCCGGTCGTTCGTCTGTTGTGGACGGTGTCACCCGCATTCAACCATTCACGGTACACCCTGGACACGGTTTTTCGTGTGAAGCCGAATTCCCGCACCACTTCCGAAATCGCACTTCCCATCCGTCGTGCACCGACCACCATACCCCCTTCGAACGGTGGCATCTCACGACGGCGTTCCATGTTACACCTGTCACATGCACAGCCACTGCTCACAAGGTCTCCTATACAACTGCCGCTGGCACAGGGAGCTTGTGGTGCGCATACAACACACCTGCGCATCAGTGCTCCGCTATCCCATTAAATTTGCTCAGTCAGTGTATACTCACCAGATATTGTAATAGGAGTTGAATCATGGCTGAGAAACGAAATGAATGATGCAGATATTTTCTCACGGAACTGGAGTGTGAATCGTGGAGACAGGATAGGAATGGTAGGAGGGGGTAGTATTCATCCTGGTGAAAGAAGAATTTGTAAGCTACGGA
Organism: Anabrus simplex; assembly: GCF_040414725.1. Taxonomy (NCBI): domain Eukaryota; kingdom Metazoa; phylum Arthropoda; class Insecta; order Orthoptera; family Tettigoniidae; genus Anabrus; species Anabrus simplex. Next base: position 92,284,385 of record NC_090279.1, read on the forward strand.
AAAGTCAAAGACGAGAAACATGAAATTCTAGGTGTAAGGCTCATCTCTAAAGATAATAGGCAACTTGATGTCTTTGGAGTGTACAGACCAGGAATATAGCGCAGATGTTGATTCAGAATAATTGTGGGAGACGATAAGGAAAGGAGCGTGATTGTAGTGGGTGATCTCAATTTACCAAATGTCAATTGGGAAGGTAATGCGAACGACCGGAAGCGTGACCAGCAAATGGGAAGGGCATCTGATTCAGAAAGTGATTTAACCAACTAGAGGGAAGAATATTCTGGATGTGGTGCTGGTAAAACCAGATGAGCTCTATAGAGAAACCGAACTAATAGATGGTATTAGTGATCACGAAGCTGTTTTTGTGGTAGTTAAACATGAATGCGAAAGAAAGGAAGGTATTAAAATTAGGACTATTAGGCAGTACCATATGGCTGATAAAACAGGCATGAGGGAGTTTTTGAAAAGTAACTATGATAGGTGGAAAACGGTAAATAAAAATGAAAACAGACTGTGGGATGGGTTTAAAGTGATTGTTGAGGAATGTGATTATAGGTTTGTACCTTAAAAGTTTTAAGGAATGGTAAAGATCCACTATATTATAACAGAGAAGGAAAAAGACTAAGAAGGCAGTGCAGGTTGAAAAGAAATAGAGTTAGAAATGGCTGTGGAAGTAAGAAGAAATTGAAGGAACTTACTAGGAAATTGAATCTAGCAAAGAAGGCAGCTAGGGATAACAATATGGCAGCATAATTGGCGGTCGTACAAATTTTAGTGAAAAATGGAAAACTATGTATAGGTACTTTAAGGCAGAAGCAGGTTCCAAAGAGGACATTTCTGGAATCATTAATGAACAAGGGAAGTGTGTATGCGAGGATCTTCAAAACGCAGAAGTATTCAGTCAACAGTATGAAAAGATTGTTGGTTACAACGATGTCCAGATAGAGGAGGTGACTAATACTAAAGAAGTATTAAAATTTACCTATGACAACAATGTCATTTACAGTAAGATACAAAAGTTGAAAACTAGAAAAGCAGCAGGAATTGATAAGGTTTCGGGGGATATACTAAAGACAATGGGTTGGGATATAGTACCATATCTGAAGTACTTATTTGATTGTTGTTTGCATGAAGGAGCTCTACCAGATGAATGGAGAGTTGCTATAGTAGCCCCTCTGTATAAAGGAAAGGGTGATAGACATAAAGCTGAAAATTACAGGCCAGTCAGTTTGACATGCATTGCATGTAAACTTTGGTAAAGCATTGTTTCTGTCTTTATTAGACATGTTTGTGAAATTAATAACTGGTTTGATAGAAGATAGTTTGGGTTTAGGAAAGGTTATTCCTCTGAAGCTCAACTTCTAGGTTTCCAGTAAGATATAGCAGATATTCTGGATTCAGGAGGTCAAATGGACTGTATCACGGGAGACTACCGGCAAAAATGACTGCACCTGAACTTGACAAAAGAGTGACTAAATGGGTGGCTATGTTTCTAGAAAATAGAACTCAGAGAACTAGAGTAGGTGAAGCTTTATCTGTTCCTGTTATAATTAAGAGGGGAATTCCTCAAGGCAGTATTATATGACCTTTATGTTTGTATATATATCAACGATGTGTGTAAAGAAGTGGAATCTAAAATAAGGATTTTTGCAGATGATGTTATTCTGTACAGAGTAATAAATAAGTTACAAGATTGTGAGCAATTGCAAAATGACTACAATAATGTTGTGAGATGGACAGTAGGCAATGTTATGATGATGAACGGGGTTAAAAGTCAGGTTGTGCGTTTCACAAATAGGAAAAGTCCTTTCAGTTTTAATTACTGCGTTGATGGGCTGAAAGTTCCTTTTGAGGATCATTGTAAGTATCTGGGTGTTAATATAAGGAAAGATCTTCATTGTGATAATCACATAAATGGGATTGTAAATAAGGGATACAGATCTCTGCACATGGTTATGACGGTGTTTAGGGGTTGTAGTAAGGGTGTAAAGGAGAGGGCATATACATCTCTGGTAATACCACTACTGGAATATGGTTCCAGTATATGGAACCCTCACCAATATTACTTGATTCAAGAACTGCAAAAATCCAAAGAAAAGCAGCTCGATTTGTTCCCTGGTGATTTCCGACAAAAGAGTAGCGTAACAAAAATGTTGCGAAGTTTGGGCTGGGAAAACTCGGTAGAAACGAGACGAGTTGCTCGACTAAGTGGTATGTTCCGAGCTGTCAGTGTAGAGATGGCGTGGAATGACATCGGCAGACGAACAAGTTTGGATGGTGTCTTTAAGAGTAGGAAAGATCACAATATGAAGATCAAGTTGGAAATCAAGAGGACAGATTGGGGCAAATATTCGTTTATAGGAATTGGATTTAGGGAGTGGAATAACTTATCAAGGGAGATGTTCGATTAATTTCTAATTTCTTTGGAATCATATAAGAGAAGGCTAGGAAAAAACAGATGCTGAATCCGCCACCTGCGCGACAGCCCTAAATGCAGATCAATAGTTATTGAGAGTTGTTTGATGACAGCCCGTGTTCCACACCGTGTGATCTGGTCTGCACTCATGACCATGGTGTACCAGAAATGTTTATAATTTAGATCAGGGATGCTATACACGAATACCAGAGGTTGTGTATGTTGCGCTGTCAACGTCTCGGAGAGCTTCTCATTGAAAGTTTGTGTGTACACCAATCTTCCACTCTGTCCCCATTGCCCTTTGTCCTCAACATGGACACCACCACATGGGACTTGCAAAGGGGTGTTTGTAGGACTCTGTTATATGCAGATGATGTTGCACTTGCTGATAGACCCGGAATGGGACTGCGGCATCAAGGTGAAGATTGAATACCTGTTTTTCACAATACAAACTTAGAATGAACAAAAGGACGAGTGAATACTTGGAGTCATCCGAACCATCTAATGGCTCCATCCAAATTGATTCAGGTACCTAGGATCTTGCCTACAGACTGTTAGTGGGGTAGATGTTGAAGTGCGGTTTATGATAAAGGCAGCGTGGATGAGATGAAGGGAAGTCACAGGCACACACTTTGACTGAAGTATAACACTACGTCTGAAGTTCCGAATATAATGCATGTTAGTACGTCTTGTTGCTGTGTACGGTGTTGAATGTCGACGTACTGAGGAAGGTATAGAGTAGCAATTACACAACATGGAAATGTGTATACGCCATTAGTAGATGGGCATTGCAGTCCTGCATCACGTAAGAAAAGAAAGACACCGTTCACCAGCAAATGAGCATAGAATATGTCACCAATGGTTTGGTCGGCGTCCTTTTGCTGTACCTGACGCAGTTGGATCTTTTGAATTTACTTTGCAATGTCCACATGGGCCTACTATAAAAAGACATTGACAATATTATACAAAAATTTAAAACTAGAACTGCTGCTGGGATTGGTAAAATTTCTGGGCATATACGAAAGTCAGTTCTTTGAGATATTGATTAGTGTATGTGTGAATCAGCTATACAAGATGAATTAATAATTAGTGTAGTAGCACTCTGTGTATAAAGAACATGTGCTAAACATAAAGCCAGTAATTACACACTAGTCAACTTGACTGGTGTTGCATGCAAGCGCTTGGAATGCATTCTTTCTGATCATATTATACACATTTACGAAATTACAAACTGGTTCGATGGATGGTAGTTCAGGTTTCAGAAATATTATTCCACTGAAGCTCATCTTGTAGATTCCAGCAAGATATAGCAGATATATTAGATTCATGTGATCTAATGTATCACGATTGACATTTCTATAAGGATCTTGGGAAATTACTGACAAAAATTAGTGTGGTTGGGATAGATAAAATTGTGGCTAAATGGGTGACTATAAAGACGAGGCCAAATTATTAAACATTAAAAATTGAGAATTGAAAACATAAGATGTTACCAATTTTTAAGATGATGACTTTAGTACTTGGTAAGCACCCACTTAGCTTTCGTGTGTGACTTGATTAGACTGGGCATACCCTCAAACAGTATTTTACACTGACTCTTTAAATCGTCATCATGACACCAGATCTGAACGAGCTTCTCAATGAAGCCAATTTCTGTCGTTATATTCGCTTTTCGTACCTTTCTTTGCTATCGCCTAAGGATGTTCTATGGGGTTCATGTCTGGACTGTTTCTAGACTTTGTGGCAAGGAGGCCCATCTTGCATAAAAATAAATTCACTTTGGCCAAACCACTCTTGCATCCGAGGTACCAAACAGGTTCTTAATTCTATATTGTTCACGTCCCATAGTTCCTTCTACAATATATAATTGTCCACAGCCGTACCAAGAATACACACTCCAGACCATCACTGAAGTTGGATGTTTCACTCTCTGCTTCACTCAATCTGGATGGAATGTTTCACCTTTTCTTCTGACACATGGACTTGTCTCTTATTCTACACGAAATACCGATTCGCCGCTAAAACAAACCTGAAATAAATGAAACAAATAAGCCTAGCATTAAATGCAATAAGCTGTACGGTTTGGAAGAAAAATTTCACAGAGTTACTGTACTGTACAGTTACATCACTTAGATTGGGTTAAAATTGAATAATGAATGATAATTAAGGAATTACAGTAATTGTCATAGACTTGCCTGTTTCCAATCTTCACATAACCAATTCTGGAGAGTCGTGGCCCACTGGAACATATTTTCAGCCATAGCAGGAGTAATCTTCGCTTTTCTTAGAGGTCGTCTTGCTCTCAATCTAGCATTAAACAGCTCTCGTCTCAAAGTCCTGGCTGGTACCAATGACCCGTACTCTTATAATTTCATATGTAAATCCAAACTAGTAACCTTGCGGTTGTTTACTGACAAATTAAAAAGTTTTGCTTCCTCCTTGGGGTTAGTTTCTTCTTTCGCCCACAGTTTCCAACATGTTGTTGACATTTTGCCTTCCCCTTATCTTCACGTTTTAAAATTCTACTTACAGATTGCTGTAATATTTGTAATCTAGAATCTACCTCTTGCTGTGAATAACGTTTCTCAACAAGTAGCTCTCTGACAATGCCTTTCTTGCCGAAAGGTCATTTTGTCTCCCCATAACCTCAAAATTTGACAGTTCTCTAGTACCACTCTTAAGATATATCAACTGAACTCGTGAATAGTATCAATAACGCACGTAATTTACAGAATGCACACTATTAACAATAGGTCGCATTATTTACTTCCATACAGCAACAATATGCAGATATAGACGATAAACAACAGAATATGTTCACTAACAAAATATGACACAAAACCATGTGAATAATGAAATTACATTGAGGTTCTCACTGTAGCCACTATATGAAAAAATACAATAATGTGGGCAGGGATATCCCAAGTGGTAACTATACCACCAAACAATGTTCAAGGATTAAACTATAAAGGTCGATAATTTACATAAAGATAGAAATATACCATTTACCATGAAAATTTTTCCACGTCTGGTGTATTTGTAGAAAATAGAACTCAGAGTATTAGAGTAGTTGAAGCTTTATTTGATCCTGTAACAATTATGGGATTGGGTCCCACAGGGCAGTACTGTGAGACCTCTATTTTCTGATATGTATATATAAACAATATGAATAATGAACTGAAAAACTGATGAAGCTCTTTGTAATAACTAAGGATTAAGGCCACGGCCGCTTCCTTCCCACTCCTAGGCCTTTTCTATCCCATCGTCGCCGTAAGACCTATCTGTGTCGGTGCGACGTAAAACAACTAGCAAAAAAATGTAATAACTAAGTTTCAGGATTGTGAGTAACTGCAAAAAGACCTTGACAATATTGTAAGATGGACGTCGGGCAATGCTATATTGGTAAATGGGGTGAAAAGTCAGGTTCTGTGCTTTACAAATAGAAAGAGTCCTCTCTAATTTAATTATTGTGTTGATGGGGTGAAAGTTGTTCATGGGGATCTCTATAAGTACCTAGTTATTCTTATTAAGGGTATATTTTCATTGTGGTAATCACATAAACGTATCAGAAATAAAATTTGCAGGTCTCTTAATATGATTATGAGGTTATTTAGGGGTTGTAAGGGAGAGGGCATATAAATCTGCAGCAAAACCACGATGAGAGTATGAGACCATCACCAGTATTACTTGATTAGAGAATAGGAAATACTCCACAGGAATAGCTCCATTTCTTGTGGTTGATTTCTAACAAAAGAGTTGTGTTACAGAGATGTTGCAAGGATTCAGCTGGGAAGACTTGGAGAAAGGACACAAGCTCTTCAGTTAAGCAGTATATTCTGAGATGTCATTGGAGAGATGGCTTGGAATGACATTAGTTGATGAATACATTTAAGTCATGTTGTTGAATTATAGGAAAGGTCACAACATGAAGATAAGTTGGAATTCATGGGGACTAATTTTGGCAAATGTTCACTTATAGGAAGATGATTTAGTGATTGAAATAATTTACCGTGAGGGTTTTTTCATAAATTTCCGCAATCTTTTTCTACATCAACAACCAACATCCCTAAATGCTGCTGTTTGATTGTTTCATTGATTGATTTATTCATTGATTGGGACATGGACTGATGTATGTATTCTGGTCTTAATATGATGTACAGAGAGGGACGATGGATATTTCTATGCTTGTGATATAAACATTGTCCTATTGTTGGAAAAGTGGTGGGAGTAATGTGGGATTATTTGATATTACAGTGAAGTGTTTCGGAAAGAATATATATAGGAACATGGAAATGAACGAAGAAGTAACAAGTCATGTATAGAAAAATGGGAACAGTGGAATGTGAATATTAGACAATGAAGGTAATACCTAGTCATTGTGGTATTAGGATCAATAGAAAGAGAAACATAAGCAAGGAATGGTATTGGGTTATGATTTGGAGAGTGTTTATTATTATTTATTTTCCTTAAATTGTACATGTACACATACACAGAAGTGCCTCCACCCATAGATGTATGTGTACATATACTCTGCTGAATATTCACAAATATGTAGATAATTTTAAATTTACATATTTACAAATGTTCCTCCTGTTTTGTGCTACCATGTCTACTGCTATCCAACAGTGTTTTCCTTTTCATGTTCTTATCTATCTTATCAGTTGTTTGAAAAGCAGTGGCGAAAGGACTCAGGTTAAAACGCAGCAGGTCATTATGCTAGTTAGGTCCCCAAAACAGTAAATATAAAATAAATAAATGCAATGTAAATTTTAATCTAATAGAAATTGTATACTATTATTTGAAGTAGCTGCACAAGTTGTATACGTGTTGATTATGTTTGTAAAACAGAAGATATTATGAGTAAAATTTTGTAAATTATATACATTTATTAAGGACGAGCTGTGTGCTTAATAGAAAAAAATAGCATATATATTTTATAATATTGTATTTACAAAATTGTTTTCTTCTCTGTTCTTTTAACATTTAGTGCTTGATAATAATGTATTTTTGTGTACCATTTGCCAACAAGGTAGACACCTCACTTGCATTTAAAGTGATTTTGATTTGATTGTTCCTTTCAATTATATAATTTTTAAATGGGATGTAAATTAATTATACTCTTATTGTGCCACTATGAAATTTATTATCTCAGCTGTTTCTTGTTTAGGACTATATATTTTTCCCTTCTTTATTCTGCTTTTCTTATTTCTTACTTATAGCCTTCTGAATATACTAAGGAGGAAATATTCATAGAAGAACATACTGATGATCAGCTCTTGCCGTACATCAAAGAAGAAACAAAGTACGTACACTACAAATTCTATACAATATGGAATATGTTGTACCTATTCACAGCTGTGTTCAGTAGTTGTTGGTTTATCTCCAAAAACTGGCCGTTTTCATCAGTTTAATCCTTTCTTTACAAGATTACATTTAAACACTAATATCTTCAAATTCCACCTGTTAAAATTATCTAAAATATTCAGGTTATTTAAGATCATAATTAATGTTCCGTCATGTAGATTTATTGAATGTATATCTACAAAAAATCCTTGGTAAAGCTTGATATTTTTGAAGTGTATTTGTTTACAATACTCTTAAACAACCACGAAAAATGTGTTCTTTTTTTCACTTTCTCTGCATCATTTGTTCATCACATTCTTAACATCTGAAATGCCTTCTGAAACTATTGCTTCCAGATATTCTGTGTAAGTTCTTTTTACGTTCATACCAACAGTGACACACAGAAAAAGCGATGTTTGTAGATTATAAATTACATCTACAAATTTAAAATTGTTAAGTTTTATGTACATTTTAAACAACAATTACTTCAAACTAACATAATCAGTTTCATTAATCAATATAATTATGGCTGAGTTCAATAATGTGGTATCTCAGAGAATGTCATTTTAAAATTATTTGGTTAGATTCCTTTTTTTCTGGTAATTTCTGTTCTCTTGTGTGTTAAGTCAGATTTCTCCATTTGTGGACGCCAAAGCAGATATTGTGTTGTAGAAATGAAATGTTGAGATCATTAATGCTACATCTTTGATATCATAGTTTGCAAATAAAACTTATGCATTGTTGCAAGTGTAAAAAAAATGGTGGTATTGAATTCATGTTCATTCCAGTGATGTGGTCACACTTGCTCTATTCATTTTAGTGTTCATTGTCAGTCAGGTGGTTCTAGTGTGTTGATTGAAAACATGCCTACACAATGAGTATAATCTAATAAAATAGACTGGTACAAGTGGAGTTTTAAATTTGTGCAGGTTGCTTAAAAAATTCAGAATTCTTTAAGTAAGTGAAGTTATTATTTCGTAAAAGTAGATAAATAGGGGGTACATTATTGCTTCACGTCCGTAGGTTTAACCTCCAAGTGCCCTACACGTGACCCCCGGGTGGTACTAAGAAAGCAATAACTGTGGCTGCTGGACTTACCTTTTAAATATCTCCCAGCAATGACTAAAGTATTTCATGGAAATAGCTGTTCTCAGAGCTACCAGACAAGAAGGATTGGACCTTTCATCCGTGTCTTCCAGCTTAACATAGATGTGACTACCTATAAAAAGTTATCCTGGATAATAATATAGATGTAGTGTCTATACAGGGAACCCATACAGCCAATGAAGAAGAGTTTCGGAAAAGGGGCCGCATTAATGGTTATGCAGCTCTTAGTGCAACATATCACAGTGCACATGGTATAGCTACTTATGTTCGTAATAATATCCAAAATGCCTGACTGCTCTTTCAAAACGAAGACGAAGACATCCATTGTGTTGCTGTGCGAGTGGCAGATGTTACTATTTTTAACATTTATAAACCCCCAAACGCAAAGTGGCCAAGTACCGTTCTACCTACTGCTCAACACCCTGCACTTTATATAGGCGACTTCAACAGCCATCACGAACTATGGAAGTACTCGAATAACAGTGAATGTGGAACGAAACTCGTAGAATGGACAGAACTGAACAATCTCCATCTGATTTTTGACCCAAAAGATCTTGGTAGTTTCCAATCAGCTGCATGGAATAGGGATTACAATCTTGACCTGTGTTTTGTTAGCTGCAATGAGGGAGGACAGTCCTTACATACCGGTCGTAAAGTGTTAATACATTTTCCCCACAGTCAACATGGCCCCATTGTAGTGGACATTGGCATGAAAATTCCTGTTGTACGGTCAATACCACATGCTCGGAGGAACTTCAGAAAAGCAAATTCGTCAACATTCACCACTGAACTGGATAAATGTGTTCAGTGGATTGCTCCCAAGCACAATTACAAGCGTTTCGTAGATGCAGTTATGATGGCGGATAAGAAGAGTATGCCATAGAAAAGAATACATCCCTGGTTGGAATGTAGAGACTGATGCACTCTATAACGAATATCGGCATACTGGTGATGAAGACATAGCTGATGAACTTCTTTCCAGCATGGATACTACCCGGAGAGAACGGTGGATTGAAACAGTGGAGAATATCGACGTAACTCATTCCAGTAGAAGATCTTGGGGGCACCGCAGAAAACTTGGAGGAAGGACACATTTGGTGAAGCAACAGCCTGGAGTTACTCCGGATGAAGTAGCATCTCACATCGTCACAACTTTCCAAACTCCATCAGATAAGAAACATACCAAATACATACGGCGCCAGCTCCAAACTCTGGAATCAAGAACACCACGCACATCAAGGTATTCACAACCGCTTACGGTGCAAGTCATCAATGCTGCTCTCAAAGACGTTAAACCAAGTACAGCTCCAGATTTTGACGACATTCATCCAGAATTTCGCATTCGCTTAGGGAAGAATGCAAGAAGTTGGCTGTTAAGGTTTTTTACCGACCTTCTACCGAACAGACAACTCCCGGCAGAATTCAAACGAACGAAAGTGATTTCCATCTTGAAACCAGGTAAGCCTGCCAATGACCCAAGCAGTTATAGACCAGTTGCCCTTCTCTTTGAGGTGCTATTCCACAACAGAATCAGCGCAATTATTTTTCAGCGTATTACAGTTGATCAAGCTGGATTCAGGCCAAATCGCAGCTGCTGCAATCAAGTGCTTTCACTGACATTCCACATGGAAGCAGGTTTCCAGAAACAACTCAAGACCTCAGCTGTATTCATTGATCTTACAGCAGCATTTGATGCAGTCTGGAGGGAAGGATTAATTTACAAGCTTCACCGAATTGCACCCCGTAGGACCATCGTGCAGGTTATAAGCAATATGCTCAATGACAGAAGATTTCGAGTGTGTATGGGAAATAGTATGAGTAGAGAAAGGAAGCTCAAAAATGGATTACCTCAAGGATCGGTACTGTCTCCCCTACTGTTCAATTTGTATATCTCCGATCTCCCAGAAACATCATCGCAAACATTTTGTTATGCTGATATCATAACACTAGCCACTCAAAATCGATACCTTAGTGTGACAGAAGAAGTGCTACAAAGAGACCTGATTTCACTTGAAACGTACTTCAAGAAATGGCAACTGTGTCCTAACTCTAACAAAACAGAAGTGTCATGTTTTCACCTGAATAATCGCCAAGCTGGCATTAAACTTCACATACGTTTTTGTCACCAAGAACTTCGGCATAGCAGCTATCCCAAATATTTGTGGATTACACTTGATCGCACACTATCTTACAAACAACATCTTATGAATCTGTCAAAAAAGCTCAAAACACGTAATATTATCCTTCAGAAATTGTATGGCTCAAGTTGGGGTTCATCAGCAAAGACTTTATGATCTGCTTTGGGACTGGTATTCTCGTGTGCTGAGTACTGTGCACCAGTTTGGCTGGATAGCCCATATACAAGACTAATTGATACTCAACTGAATGTTAGCTTGCTGTTAATATCTGGTACTGTCCAGTCCACATCGCTTTATTGGCTCCTAATTCTGTCAGGTATAATGCCACCTGTTTTAGAAAGATAAAATGCTCCCATCCGAGAGTTCAAGAAGATAGAAATGAAGCCTCAACTGCATGTTTTGGATGATATTCCTGTTCTCAAGGTAACGAGGTTGGAGTCACGACATCCATCTTTGCATGATGCTGTCGCATTGGCTGATGGGAATTTTCACCCTTTAGAAGAATGGAGAAGTCGCTGGAAAGTTGCCACAGACAGTTCCTTACACAACATCTTCCTGGTGAACATCATCTACCACGTAAGATTTGGACCACTCTGAATTGGGTGAGAACAAATCATGGACGACGCTGGGATGCCCTTTATAAGTGGAAATATATCTCATCACCAGAGTGCGACTGTGGTGCATCTCGGCAGATGATCCCCATATTGTAAGTGAATGTACACGACGTTCCTACACAGGTAGCCCGAGTGACTTTTTGGAACCAACAGAGTCAAGCCATACAGAGGATCACTCAACTGGACATTCTGCTATAAAACATGTTTCTTGTCTGTGTACATTTGTAAATACTATATATTTGTATATATGTATCTAACTTGTTGCCCTATGCTAATAATAATAATAATAATAATAATAATAATAATAATAATAATAGGTAAATAACGTAGTGATATAATATTCTTTCAAAATTGTAATTATTGTCACTGACCTTACAAAGTACCACAAGTGTATGTCCTGTTTTAAAACATTTAATGCAGTAGTGTTTTTGAACTGTAGTTGTGACATTGCTAATTAATTTTTTGCTGTCACACCTTTGTGGGTTACTGTGTGAAATGATCTTTGATAATTCATGGGAAATGATTGTATAGTCTCGGATTGGTGCTCTTAACCAAGCCCTTGTATCAGCAGGTCATGCGATGGCTAGTCATAGCCTAAGGTTTGACTTCAAACCAGATTTGTGATGGAAAATATGAATTCTGAATGGTTTATTTGATTTTGTGAGTGGTTAGAGTCTTCTCGTTTCTTATGTGATGCACTGACTTGTTCCTACTGTACTTTCACAACTAGTGGCAAGAAATATTCATGTCGGTCCTCAGAACTACCAAGTACCAGCTCACACTCTCTGTTTCTTTGTAATTCATGTGTAACAGGACACAATAGGCTACGTTAGAGAACAATCTTGTATTATGACCACCAGTAAAAATGTTGCTTATGAATCCTTTTCACACACAAAATCATATTTCTATTTTTGATGGAGTCTAAATTACCTTTTTACTTTATAAACATATTTTGTGCAGAGACCAGCAAAGCGACATGCATTTTATATGTCTTCTTTTTTCCTGGCATATATGTCAGAGGACAGTCCGTTGTCTACGTAGCTTAGTCCATTTTACATCATAGATTTTAGATGCTTCTGAACGATTCAGTCGACCGGATCTTATCTGCTACTTCCCACTTTGTTTTATATCTCACCTCCGGCGCTATTGTTTCCTCACTCTCATTTCAGCAGTCTACAAATAACATGCCGCAACTTAAATGACTTCCTTTAAAATGTCTAAACTATTTGCCATGCCAGTTTGGTATTGAATTACATAAGAAAAGATTTTAAGATTCATAAAATTTCCTAATTGCTGACTTGTGGAAATACACGTATTTCTGAGATTACCAATTAGTGATGAGATTACCTTCCATTTGTGGAGAGACACATCGTCCTGAGCTAAATAGTGATGAGGCTTACTTCTGTTTGTGTAGAGACACATGGTCCTGAACTAACCACTTAGTTATGTGGCTTCCTTCCAGCTTTAGAGCTTTGAGTGTCACATGGCCCTGAGCTGGCCACTTTGTGCCACTCCTCCATGGTCTTCATATTTATAGGCGTGATCGGAGTGAAAATAACAAACTGATTAATATGATCGTCTGCTGTCTATGACGTATGTAAGCAGAAATATGAATTGCAAAATTCTATTCAGGCTAGAATACACTGACGAACTCCCCTCTTGTAGGTACTTGTAGAATTCCACCGGATATTCAAACTGTCCTTCCCATTTAACACAGATATACCCATTTTTTTATTTTTTTATTTATAAGTTTTTCTTCACAATGCATTTATAGGAGTCACTTAAACACGAAATCCAGAAGCGTTCAGACATTCAAACACTATTTTGTGAAAATAAGTTTTTATAGATATCGGACATAGGCATTAGGGGAGAAAATTTGAACATACAATAAACTAATTTGAATGTTAGGATGTGTAAAATATCCATTGCATTCAATTTTTGTAACAGAGTATTCATCAGTCTGCATCTGGTGGCAGGGTTCGGTGTTGTGGTTCATTGACTCCAGTTAGTTCGGTCTCGGGCCATGTCTGCATGTGGTCTTCCAACTTTCAGGCCGTTGTTCACTTTATCAGTCTTTGCTGTCTGATTTGTCCGTAGCGCCTCTTTTCACCGACTTTCTGTGTAATACTCTGAGTTTCCCAATGTATCGTCCTCTACACGCAACACATGACCAAACCAGCGCACACGCCTTTTACCAATTTTCTTCTGGATCGCTGCAATGCCAAAACGTTTTCTAATAATATCATTTGAAATGTGATCTAGTCTAGTTATGCCAGCCTTCCACCTAAGCAACTTTGTATCCATGATGCTTAGTTGGCGTTCTACCTCTAGAGGTGGGCAGCATGCGTTGCCGTAGAAAACGACAGTATGGATATCGATAGGACAGATATCAGTTCGGTAGAACTTAGTTTAGAAATGGCCCTTCGTCCAAAGTTCGGAAGGGCGCCTGTTGTCATTCTCCACTTCAGTCAGGCTTTGTATATCCTTAAGTTGACTTAATCAGTAAGTCGGCCATAATCATAGACTGTGGAGCCAATATACTTAAATATCTCTACTCGTGCAATATCTTCAACGTCAACATGCATGGTTCAAACTTCTCGACGATGTAATGCAATGTATTCTGTCTTTTTCTTGTTGGGGCGCGGGGCTTATTGCGCTAGTCGATTGTTCCAGTCTTCTGTTTGACGCTGCAGGTCTAGCTTATTCTCTTCAGCCAAATGATATCATTTGCTTAGAGAAGTGTCCATGGTATTGGACTGCGCAGGTTTGTGGTAATTATGTCCATCACAAGAATGAGCTGCAGTGGTGATAAGCCGGGGCCTTGATGGACTCCTACAGTTATGCGGAAGTCATCAGACGGTCCTGCGGCAGCTTGAACACAACTCATTTGTTCTTTTTAGAGCAATTATACCCTCTCAGCAAGGTGCTCTGGAATGCCATGTACTTATAGGGCTGACTGATTAGGTCATGAAGTACCCGATGGAAGGGCTTCTAAGGGTCCAGAAATTTGTGATGAAGCCTCTTATTCTTTTCACAGTGTCTCTCAAGTAATAGTCCGGCAGCATGGGTTTCTCCTATTGCGCCACAATTTTACACAAATCCAGCTTGGCTTGTTGTATGTTTGTATACATCGCTAATCCTTTTGTCGAAGATTTGTTCTAAGTTTCTCATTGCGAGGCTCAGAAGTATGTTCGGCCGTGATTAGAAAAATTGGCAGGGCTTCCCTTATTTCTGAATTGATAATCCGTTTGTTTGTTTTTGACCTTCTTTGATGATATGGTTGAAAAGCTTGCTTTAGCCACACTGCTGCATCCTCCCATTGAGAGAAACAAAACTCTGCCGGAAGATAATCGGGACAGATGGCTTTCCCTGGTTTCATTTCCTTCAGCATAGTCTGGACTTTAGTGACGTCATTTTCCTTCGTTGGACCTTCAACAGGGGAGGTGATTACGATTGGTAGATACGGAAATTCCATGATTGAAATATTGTCAAAATAGTTCCACCAGTGTACTCGCGCTTCCCGCCTGTCCAGTAGCAAATCGTCTGTTTCCTCATTGATGCCGTAAAAACGTTGGACTTCTGACGTTTTGCGATGGCTCGATTGGACTAGCCGTTAAAAATTCCGCTCGAATTCGCGCATGTCATGTTTCACTTATAGACCTGCCTACCGGTTTGATTTTGTTACGGCAAATACCTCCTTGATTTTACGAGTGGCTGCCTTGTAGGCATTCCAACGAGCAAGAAACTCGTGGTACAGCTGCTTCTTCAACCGTACTGCATATTTAACATCTTCATTCCTTGGCCATATATCATGTTTAATCCTTCGTTGTCGTCGCCCTGACTTAATTGTTCCAGGAATAGAGCGAAAGGCGTCTTTCAGTTTAGTCCGGCTCACTTCAACTATGGTGATTTGTGACTCTAACTTTTGCAACGACGTTAGTCTCCTTCTTCAGGGGCAACCATTTGATCCCAATTTGTCTATTTCCTGCGAAGTATTGGGCTCTTGGTGACTTTATCCGCAGCTTAGATGACTGGTCTTTGTTGCATCGCAAGGATTTAATAAGGGACAACTGTTATCTCTAGAACATCATCGAGATTTCACCCTCTCACAAGGATGTAGTCAGTGCGAATTGGATGGGAGCCACTGTAGTACTGAGTAGATGAATATCACTCTTTTTGAACCGTGTGTTTGCGATGATCAGTTTCTGCATAATCGCGAATTTGTTGGGCATCGTCGTTCTTTTCTCCATATCCATGAACGCCATGGACTGTTTGTTCTTCTTTCCTCGGTCCTACACGTCCATTCAGATCAGCGGCAGCGATAAGATAGTCAGCGGTCTTCTTGTCAGGCAGTGCCCAGAACGCATCTTTGGTTTCCATGAGCACGTCAGTTTGTGGAGCGTTGCTGTGAAAAATTGGAATTTCCTTCTTTCCCCAGTGCGGACGAGTTACATCAAGCGATTATCAAACTTTTGCACCTCGGAGACTGAACCGTCAAATTTAGCTGATATGACAATGTCAACACCATGAACTGTCCTTCGGTTTCTGTTGTACACCAGTTAGTAACCACACCTCTTTGCCCATGACTTTTCTCCATTCCATCTTTTTTCCGCACCTATCAGATGCCTACAAGCCTTCTCTCAAGTGCAGAAGCTTATTCGCTACTTCATCCAGGCATAATTCAATGATGGGATACAAAATGGGGGTACTAGCATGGTTAGCCGTCACAACCCGTGCGACGGTAACCCCAGCATACTTTTCATGCTGACTGGGCCCTGCCAATGCGCGTCCCTTCCAGGGGCTGCACTAATCTTGGCTCCGATACCATGAGAAATATTTCTGTAATGATATAACGGTATTATTTTACGGCCGGCTTGTCTTGAGCATTTTAGAGCTCATTACAGAAGGGAATAACGCAGCTCCGGACATGGAGAACAGATGCCTTTTCCAGCCACTCCTCTAGAGAAGAAACACTACCCTCTTTTCTGCATTAACTTCCAGAAATTTAGTGTACCTCTTCCGTCACCTGGTCCCTAC
This sequence comes from Anabrus simplex, assembly GCF_040414725.1. NCBI lineage: Eukaryota > Metazoa > Arthropoda > Insecta > Orthoptera > Tettigoniidae > Anabrus > Anabrus simplex. Next base: position 92,301,040 of record NC_090279.1, read on the forward strand.
TGAACGTCTCCATCTCCGTCAAAGTTGCCATTAAAGACTTTGTACATGTTTGGTACGCGAGAGCTTTTATATTTTGCTCAAGTTCATCGGCAGGCCAGCGGGGAACCCGTATCCGTCACCTGGGAGGCGCCACGAGTTACAGCAATATAGCTGGTTCGTATAGAATATTTATCAATGCAAAATGAAACATTATTTTACTGAAAACTAATTGTGAACCTCATAAATTACTTGTCACAAGAATCACGTATTCAGGTAAAGAAGAAGGGTTGCAGACGTTTGCACCTTTGCTTGGCGTGATATGCCACAGAACGCATGACATACAATCCAGTGTCGTATTTTCTGCCCCCTGTTGTCTAGTGGTGTCAACATCAATATCTTGTTTGATGATGAAGAGGTTTAGTCTGTCATATCTGGAATCAATGTCCCCCTTTCATTTGTCCACTTATTTTCTCCAAAGAGTGCAGTAACAATACATGGTCGAGCATCCCATTACTTTGCTTGTGAGCCAGTCATGGATTCGACTCGGCCATGTGAATTCATTTCATATAGCATGAATTGGAAAGTACCTGTTCATGTTCCGATATATTTTAGCCTGCGTGATCGATTTTCCCATGTGGCAGTTGTAAGTGGATCTCACCTTTAACCCTTCTTCCGTAGAATATGTAGAACTACTCTGTGGTGGGGAGACAGGCACAGAATTGGATGCTGTCCAACTATGTTATCAATCCACTAAAAATAATCACGTTGCCCGTGATCTTGTGAAATAAATAGAATAACATTCCTTCCTTTACATAGCAGCAATATCCACTACAGTGCAATTCATCGTCTTGTCATCTCGAATTTTGGCTCAAGCCTTGATTTTCATGCTCCTTCTATCCGTATTGTTAAAGTAATACTTGTAAGAATATTCAAGGGCATGATAGGTTGCGTTTGGTTTCAAAATCAGGATATTAGAACATTGTAATAAAACGCTACCACCAAAGCCATATTCTGTGTTGCCTTCATAATGTCTATAACAGCAGTGTCTTGAGGAGAAAAGACAGTATCAATGCTAGGGAGAGAGCCTCGTATACTTGTTACATTTCAGCTTTTCCAGGATTTCATCAGTATTAGTGGTTTCCGTGTTAAATACAGCAATTAAGACGTAGACTGATGTAGTACACGGTAGTAATTATGAACGTCCTTGTATAAACCTACCGTCCTATATATATAGGTTGGCTATGTTTGATTGCACATCAAAGATACATATTTCAGAAAAGCGACACAGTGACATAATAAAAGGCTATAGTGATATGATAACAATGTGCAAATACAATATGTATATTTGTGTGACAAAATAACATTCATAAGAGATTAGCCCTGTTTCAACAGATCTTGCTGAATGTCGGCAAACGTTCTCAACTTTATTAATATCTACAACACAGACATTCTCTCAAACAACCTCAAGAACAAGGTCCTTTACAAAAATTATTACTTGCCTGTGACAAAGCGCAGAGTGGTTCAACAAGATCAAAACTCCAAAGCATATGGCGTTCTTTATGTAGGAGAACAGGCTACGGATTTCGGTAGAATAATATGTGCTGGATTAAAGAGTTTGTACGAGTATTTACCCTTTTAGGCTGGACCACTTCTCATGCTTTCTTCAAATGAGGTTGTCTATTAACTCGTACATTTCTAAACCGTGACAAGTTTCTTCCGCGTGATATCGTGATTAAGAAAAGACGCAACACATTCTCGTTACAAGTGAGAGGTTTTGAATTTTAACCTCAGATAATGTTTACTCTCAGGAATGTAATGTTTATGAGTAACGAGCTCTCTCCACTGGATATCAGTGATCGGAATGTCCAGTAGCAAATCCCCTGTGTGAGAGTTGTAGTGGAGTTGACTGTTGAACTATTGGTCACATGGTTTTAATTTGTCACTGTAGATCGAGACCCGAGGTGAGCTATAGAGATCATCAACCTCCGGACGGCGGATCAGCTAGTTTTAGGTGTAGTGTGTGCAGTGACATCCTGGCTGGGAAGTTGGACCTCTTGCGACATCTGAAGAGACACAAGGAAAATCGACCCTTCAAGTGCGATCACTGCGGAAAGGTGTTATGTAGCCGAAGCAGCTTGTCGGAACACCTCAGAATCCACCCGCTCCAAGTGTGCGTATTTTCTGATAAATGCTTTACAAAGAGGAAAATGCTGACAGGGGACACTCGATTGCATACAGGTGGGATTATAAACGAATGCTCAGTATCTCATAAAAATTTCAGGAAAAGGCCGGACGTTATGTGGTCTCACACAGGCGAGAAGCCATACCGCTGCAATGTCTGTAGCAAATCATTCATACAGAAAGGCAAACTATCGGATCATATGCGGACCCATACAGGAGAGAAGCCATACAACTGCCATGTCTGTAGCAAATCATTCATACAAAAAGGCAATCTATCCGATCATGTGCGGACCCATACAGGTGAGAGGCCATACAGATGTGGTGTCTGTGGCAAATCCTTCATACAGAAAGGCAGTCTAACCAAACATATTCGGACCCATGCAGGTGTGAAGCAAATCAGGTGCGGTGTCTGTGGCAAATCCTTGACAGATAAAGGCAAACTATCGGATCATATACGGACCCATACAGGAGAGAAGCCATACAGCTGCCATGTTTGTAGCAAATCATTCATACAAAAAGGCAATCTATCCGATCATGTGCGGACCCATACAGGTGAGAGGCCATACAGTTGCGGTGTCTGTGGCAAAACCTTCATACAGAAAAGCAAACTAACCGATCATATGCGGACCCATACAGGCGAGAAGCCATACAGCTGCCATGTCTGTAGCAAATCATTCATAGAGAAAGCCAGTCTAACCAAACATATGCGGACCCATACAGGTGAGAAGCCATACAGATGCGCTGTCTGTGGCAAATCATTCATAAAGAAAGGCAAACTAACCGATCATATGCGGACCCATACAGGAGAGAAACCATACAGCTGCCATGTCTGTAGCAAATCCTTCATACAGAAAGGCGCACTAACCGAACAATTGCGGACCCATACAGGCAAGAAGCCATACAACTGCCATGTCTGTAGCAAATCATTCATACAGAAAAGCAAACTAACCGATCATACGCGGACCCATACAGGCGAGAAGCCTTACAGCTGCAATGTCTGTAGCAGATCATTCAGTCTGAAAGGCATTCTAAGCGGTCATATGCGGATCCATACAGGTGAGAGGCCATACAGTTGCAATGTCTGCGGCAAATCATTCAGGAAGAAAGGCAGTCTGACCGAACAAATGCGGACCCATACAGGTGAGAAGCCATACAGGTGCAATGTCTGTGGCAAATCATTCAGGAAGAAAGGCAATCTAACCGATCATATGCGGACACATACAGGCGAGAAGCCATACAGTTGCAATGTCTGTAGCAAATCATTTATACTGAAAGGCATTCTAACGGGTCATATACGGACCCATACAGGCGAGAGGCCATACAGCTGCAATGTCTGTAGAAAAGCATTCTAATCGGTCATATGCAGACCCATACAGGCGAGAAGCCATTGAGCTGCAATGTCTGTGCCAAATCATTCATAATGAGAAGCAAACTAACCGATCATCTGCGGACCAATAGAGGTGTTAAGCCAAACAGTTGCAATGTCTGTGGCAAATCATTCATGAAGAAAGGCAGTCTGACCGATCATATGCGTACCCATACAGGCGTGAAGCCATACAGTTGCAATGTTTGTGGCAAATCATTCATCCTGAACAGCACACTAACTGTTTATATGCGGACACACACAGACAGGAAGTCATACTGATGCAAAGTCTGTGGCAAATCATTCAGCCGGAAAGACACTCTATCTCATCTTATGTGGACCCATACAGACGAGACTTTCTGTGGCGAATCCTTTAGCAGGGAAGGCAACCATGCTATTCACATGCGTTCTCACACGGGCGAAAAAAGCCTTACTCTTGCAATGTCTGTGACAAGTTATTCGGCAGTTAATCCGTCCATGCTATTCACGTGCGGACACACATAGATGAGAAGCAATAATGCTGCAATGTCTGTGGCAAGTAATTCAGCAGTAAATCCGTCCAAGCAAGTCACAGACGGACACACACAGTTGAGAGGCCATACTCCTGCAACGTCTGTGGGAATTCCTTCAGCCAGAAAGTCCATCTATGCAGGTCACATGCGTACCTTCACAGGCTATATATCACACTGTTGCAATGTGTTCGGCTAATCATTCATCCAGAAACGCGAGTTAGGAGATCACATGCGGACACACTTAGGCGAGAAGCCATATTGCTGCAATATCTGTGGCATATTCTTCAGCATCAAAGTCAGCCTAGTAGTTCATATGCTGACTGGCACAGGCAAGAAGCCAATCTCATCCAATGTTTGAATCAGGGTATTCAGCAGGTGATCCCACGTAGCACGTCGTATGCGGACTCACACGGGTGTAAGGCGCACTGCCGCAATATCTGTTGCAAATCCCTCATCCAGAAAACCGACCTACCAGTTCACATGCGGACTCACACAGGCCAGAAGCTATACTGGTGTTATGTCTGTGACAAATATACAGCCAAGAAGGTCCCTTTAACATTTCAGATCAGAACACACACGAGTGCTCTGTTTTGCGATAAAATGTTAAGAGAATCATTTAAGTTAACCACGCACATGTAAACCACACTGGTGAAATGCCGCACTCCACCGTGTTTCTTGGCAAATCGTTCGCACGCAGCACCACGCTGTCGGTTCACACGGGCGATACGGCGCACGAGCGTCACGTCACGTCGTGATTAAGCCGCACGTGATTTAATAACAATGTTATTTTGCTTAACGTCCCACTAACTACTACACAAGTGTCCGGAGTTCCACAAGACCTCCAATTCCGGAGATGTAGCAAGGCGTATGCGATCGCACACAGCAGAGAAGTAGTAAGCTCTTCAGCTAGAACAGCACCTTTTCTGCGACCTCATAACATACATCGGGGAGCGGTCCATCCTTTTGTACCATTTTCTCTGAGAGAAAATCTTCAGGTAACTTAATGCTAGGTCCGTGTACGAAAAGAGCAAAGGTAATTTCATGAATTATCTCCTCATCAACCACAGATATATACAACCGCTTTTTCTCTACCATGGACGACCCTTTTTATGTTTTCGGACCAAAGTAGAAGTGTGCTCATCAACAATCCTTTGGGATCCGTCCAGGACGAGGATAAGAATTAATTCGGATGAACACAGAAGGATCCTATGACAAAGAAAACTGGTAAAAGACTAGAAGCGCATGAAAGAAGTATTCAGACTTATGAATAAACAATTCAAGGGAATTAGCAAGTGCCGAATCAAGTCATAATACGACGCAATTTAAGAAATTGTTGCTGAAACCTGAGCATATCTGTGCTCCCGTTTCCTACATGTCGTGTTTTCTTTTAATTATGAGTAGACCAGTAGCTCAAAACTGTACATGCTCCCTCGGCACTTGTACGATAATATTGTTTCTGTTAGCCGGTTCTGAATGCAAATTGAAAGTTGTACTTCAGTGCCCATAGCTATTCATGAATGTCACGTAATTCTCGAGGGGCGTCTTTAAGTAGGGACTCGTATGTTGACAGCTGCAGTATATTTTTCTCCATTTTAGTTTACCTGGGGGCAGTTAATTGGCCTCTCTCTTTTCTCTAACGGGGCCACAAGGAAGTTACTAAATATCTCTTATATCTCAACGTTGCAAGTGTTGAAGAGACATAGTGAGTAATGAACCCTTTTCGTCATGTCAAACTGGTGTTTGCCTGTTCCAGGTCTTCAGCATGAATTGTTAACTCTTGTATCTCAGGGGGTGTTAATGGCTCTTCCTCACTTCCAGACATGACTATTGGGGTATCAAGGAAGGCCTACATAAATTAAAAGCCTACATAATCTAACTATTTTATTCAATAAAAGACAATGAAAAATGATGGCGGGTTTGTTAACAAATATGGCCATAAACAGTGTTCTGCGGTCAGTGATATTAATATAACGCTGCGGCTGGACGATTTCGAGTTGAAATTAATATCCACAACAAAAAACTCTGAAGGGCTATTCACAGAAAACCAGTTTATGGTTAACTAGAAAACAACATGAGATTCAATCTGCTCAGCTCCATAAACAACTGTGCGTTATGCATCCGATTTCTTGATCGTCTAAATATGAGGAAGTGTTTTCGATACCTTTTTAATTTAGGCCATCCACTGACTGTCCATCAGCATAGGACGAGATACCTGGACCCTCAATGGAATCTGAGAAATGTCGAAATGTACATCACTGAGCTATCATGGTCACCCACTATATTAATGTTTAAGGTTGAGGACCAAAGTGACCTATCGTTGAAGTTAATTGAATGTGCGTGATGACCACAGTGACCCTCCAAAACAAGTGGACTTCAAGTGCCAGTGAATAATAGCGTAAAATTATACAACATAAAATAGTGTTATTTGACTGAATGATGTTTCATGAACCGAAATAACAGGTTGAATTCAGTGATTGGAATAAATTCATGAAAACCTGTGAAAAGAAATTCTGTTAACATTTAGTTATAACCTTCAGTCAGAACCCAAAATAAACTCAACTCATGTGTAACCCTTACATATTTCAGGTCACGGAGTTCAACTGCATCCACTTATAGTCCTTCTAAAACATAAACACACAAAATATTACAACTCCTTTATGAACAACATGGCAAAAAAATCATGGGTATCCCATGGACTAATGGCAGGGTGCTACTACACCCTATGGAATACTATGTGGTACTGACTCATTGTGTCAAACAAGAATACTCACCTGTCATCTAGGAGCAGTTGGCTAGCTACGTAATTTCACGATCCTAGCATGGGCGAGCAATCCCAAGAATCCCTTCCATGCACTTCAACCGCCATCCTGCTTTCCACTGAAGGACACGCCATCGGCAGTCCTTAACACCTAGCTGCACTATGAATATATCAAGAAATGGAAATCTTAATATCTAAGGACAACCTTCTGAAACCAAAGTAATTATTTAAACGCTCAGTGGCAATACGAACTATGACTGTGTTATGGAAACATCGAAACTAGAATACATAGTCAAGTGTTCGGGAATGTTACTGAGAATCCACTCTTGTCATTTGCCTATGCAGTAGAATTGAAATTCAAATTACTCCCCATTTATTGTAACATCAATAATGTTGTAACACGGGCCTCTATTTCCTAAGAGGTTCCGCCGCATATAAATGTGAACACCTGTTATCTCGTCAAACAGGTTTATACCTGCCGCTCTCCACTGGCTTACACAAGTGAGCAAACCGATCTCGCCACGGATGGCCTTTTACTACAGCACAAATCTTCGTCCAAATCCTTGTATTATCACAATATATCGGTCAACATTATTGCCATCACGAATAATTTCAAGTCTAATGGGATCTGTAGAATTTGATATGCATTTCACTGGTACTAATGGAGTAATTGGATGAACAAAGAATCCCTCTGGATGTACGAACCTGTTCTGTGTTCAAACCATGGACCTTACCATATTTCAAAACACTCTGTCCTGATTTTTTCCCTCGAGCATTTTTACAAAGAAACCTCGGCATTATCTACACCATTACCTCTGGAGTATCTACTAGGAGCATGTCTCACAAACTGAGTCGCATGGTTTCATAACAACATGGACAAATAGAACTTATCTACCACGGACAGTTATTGACAGTTACGAAGTTTCTCACTTCACTTGGAAATACAATGGTCCAGACGCATATGACACTGACTTCAACATAGACCCCAAACCTCAATACACCGAACCCCGAGCTATCACCTCCTGACAAATGTATCGCAGACTGACACTTCACAAAAAAGCATACCACATGGATGGTAACTATTACTCAATCCATTACTTATTATTATTATTATTATTATTATTATTATTATTATTATTATTATTATTATTATTATTATTTCAAAATATTTTGCCCCACTAAGGAGCGCGATTGTACTTATTTTGCAGATGGTTGTGCTTTCTTCTCTTGCCAGAGTTTCTTCCCTCTTTGTTCTTTATCATATGTTCTTCCTTCTGTGTAACTGTGTACTCATCTTGGGTTCTCAGCAAAATGATGTTTGTTCACCAACGTTCTAAAGCTAGGCGTGTCCCATATAATTTCATCTGGAATGTTGATTTCTTGAAGGTCCTTTTCAATTTCGATTATCCAGTTATTCTGACTTTTAGCGAGGAGGCATTATTAAATTTTTTAGTGAGTCTTTCATCATGTATTCTTTGAATATGGCAATCAAACTTCAATCACCTTTTCCAAAGATTGTATCTGATATTTTCTCAATGTGTTGATATAATTACGGAGACCTCCTATTCATCCACACTCCTATGCATACTGGGCCATGGTTTCCCTGAGGACTTCCCAATCTTGTTTTTCGATCATTTTAGATACTGATCTTTCTCGACTGATTAAGGTTTATGACGTGTGTAATGTTTGAGGCTTAATTACGGTGTTATAATGCTTTAATATAGCGTTGCTTGATACTGATATTTTGTCGTACTTTTCCATGTGATTCTATGGCCTACTTGTAATATATAAATCTCTCTCTGTTTTCCTCATGATTTAATGCAGATTGTTGGATGATTTCCCCAAGTATTTGAAATTATTTACCTGAGTAATTTTGCGAAACTGAGTTACCAGATTTTGTTTGTGTAATTGTCGAGTAGATCCTCCCATGTATTGGGTTTTCTTATATGAGTTTTAGATTCGTTTTAGATGCAATGGCACGAAGTTTTCCAGGGACTGAATTCGTTCCTGCCTATTGTTGGATAAAATAATGAGACCTTTTGTGAAGGCCGAACATTTGATATGAATTTTATGATTAACTAGCTTCACGGAAAGTGTCTTGAGGCAACGTCAGATGCTAAATATCTTAGTTATACTGCTGAGATAGATTAAAATCGAACTCTCCCCTGTCTTCAACTTATTAGCGTTATGAAATCAATTAATGTTATTAGTATGAGATAATATTCGTAAATATTATTTGTTTTAGTGATGTAGCCACACGCCAAATAAATAAATAAATATTGTAATTACTGACATGTACAAATTAGAAGTTGACCAGAACTTTCCAATTTGCATACACAACTGATTCTACGTCTGTGGACATAAAATCTCACAAATTAACATACTTAAAATTCCTCTCAATTTCACTGCTATACTGCAAACATGTTCCTCATTACGTCTGAACAAATTTTATGAGAAATGCACTCAATCTAACGTCCCATCCTTAAAAAAATATGAATAAATGTCGGTTATAACACAGTGACACTTCTACCATATGCAAGCATCGTAAATTTCTACTTGTGTCTTTTCAACACAAAAATTAATAGCTGAAACTGTGATAAACTTCCACTAAAATATTACAAGGTCAAATCAGACCTACACATAGCAAAATACACCATGCTACGTTGTAGAAGTTACTATAAAAATAATTTCGTGTGGCTATTTCTAGCCGAGTGCAGCCCTTGTAAGGCAGACCCTCCGATGAGTGTGGGCGGCATCCGCCACGTGTAGGGAACTGTGTGTTATTGTGTTATGTGTGGTGTGTGAGATGCAGGGATATTTGGGACAGCACAGACACCCAGCCCCCGGGCCATTGGAATTAATCAATGAAGGTTAAAATCCCCGACCCGGCCGGGAATCGAATCCGGGGCCCTCTCAACCGAAGGACAGTACGCTGACCATTCAGCCAACGAGTAGGACTGTAGAATTTACTGAAATACACAGACTATATTTAGCTCTTATCAGCTCCCATTTTCTGCTCAACTTCGTCCTCTGGATGTACAGGTTTACTGGTTTATGTTACGCAAGTTTTCATAATAATATTTTGCACTTTGATTATTTTATTTCTATTATTCACTTAATTTTAAGAATCTGAAAGACAACACAAAATATATAGCCTTGCAATTTACTGGACACTCTAATAATATGCATTCAGGAAAGTCGCATAGACTAGAATCTTCGCCGTCCAAAAATCAAGGTCATGTGTTTAGTGATTGAACACCCTCAGTGCTATCCAACATCCAGATCATCTCCCGTGATGACATTGAGACTCTCACAGTAGAGCTCAATCAATAAGCCACCAGTTTCTGTATTTAGATTTGTGGAGCCTTCCAGCATCAACATGTGAATTTTGTGGTTGGTGACATCAAGAATCATAATACAACATGGGGCTACCCAGGTACCGAAGAAAGAGGAGAAGCTGGCGTAGAATTGACAGATTCGTGCAATCTATTTCTACAACATGATAACAAACTTCCAGTATCATTCAACAGTGCAAGATGGAGGATGGATATTATCCAGATATTAAATTACAGTATCTGCGTAAGCAAACACATATCTCGGTTTTCAGCGAAATTAATGGGGCAAACAATCCCTCATCGTCCTGTTATATGCCAGATATATGCTGCAATCTGATCGCAGACAGTTCCTTTTCATACATACATCTTCATTACAGACTTTTATGCCTTTCATCGTTCAGTCTGCGACTCTCTGTGAATTTACAAAACGCCACCACAAAATTATGTTTGCAACTAGTTCTTTGGCCTCGTCTTAGTTCAATACATCTTACCTTTAAATCGTTAGAATCTGAGTGCCTTTTCGAAGATGATATCATTTTAAGAAGGATGATTGGGGGAAATGTATTATTTCACTGCACGAGAACATTCTGAATATGGAACATTTTCCTTAATGTGATGATTATGTAAATATCGTGAAATTTTTCTCGTATCTCAATTCGCTGACGGTGAACACTATATACAAAAACTATTGATATATTGAGAAACTATCGTGATCTCTTTGACAACGATCATTTGAGATCCGATACCGTCCAAGCTGGGGAATATTTCTTAAAAGCGATATCTAATAACAGGAGCGATTGGGGACACTGCTCTAAGGAAGGATAGCCAGAAAGGCTGGAGGTTTCTTAAACGTCTGAGTTGTAACCAACCAGTTACAGAGGGTCATGCGAATGTTACAGCTAAACAGATTGCCCACCAGCTCGTGGAAAATGGTAAACCTCACCAACAGACTTCAAAATGTTGCGGTCAGAAGAATTAGAGTCTAGTCATCTTATGCGGCTTTTCTGTATGGCAGCCATTGGCAGTTGTAAGAGATTGGGGGGACACACGACATCAAGTAACAGCAGATTATCCACGAACATACTACGCTGCCGTAGCATGGGGAGAGGTGTTACTCCCACGTGCTGCGTCCCAGGTGGCGTGTAGGGGGTTCTTACCTGGCTTTCCAGTCGACGGGAGCGAAATAATATAGCTCTCGCGGACCAAATACACAGATCTCTGTGCGTGGAAGACGAGACCAAGGGATGCTGAATTTTGAACCAAATTACTTGCGCTTAGTTCCACTATCCCTGTGATTAGTACCACAAACTGAGGAATACCATGGGTCTGTTAGAGGATCACTGTGTATTTATAGTACCCATGTATAGTACACATCACTATGACGGAGGCTAACCCTTTGCCTAGATTCGGTTACAGGATCCCAGGGAGATAAAAGAAGCTAACGTCGCTCGGGTGTTTCAGCATCTGGTTGTGGAAACATGGGTGTGCGTTCCGAGGAACTCCACCGGATAGTACGAGTCCCAGGGATTTGTACAACTATATGACGAACACCATGGGTTGCGTTCCAAGGAACATCTGAAGTCTAGGTTTTATCTGTCATTAGTACCCATGTGAGGAAAACAACGGGAATGTACGGGTCCCTCAGATTTGCACAACTATGTGACGAACACCATGGGATTGCGTTCCGAGGAACAGCACGGGTCTGGGATTTTCCTGACATTCTTACCCACTATGTGGGGAAGACCACGGGATAGAACGGGTCCCTGAGACTTCTGAAACTATGTGACGAACAGCATGGGTCTGGGATGTACCTGTGATAAGTACGCACTGTCAGGAACACCAGGGTATAGTACGGCTCCCTGTGATTAGTTCTCACTCTGTGAGGAACACCATGGGATAGGACGGGTCCCTGTGATTAGTTCCCACTCTGTGAGGAACACCACGGGATAGTACGGGTCCCTGACACTTGTACAACTATGTGACGAACACCATGGGCTCGCGTTCTCAGGATCACCACTGGTCTGTGTTTTACTTGTCATTAGTACGCACTATATGAGGAACACCAGTACAGGTCCCTATGATTAGTACCAATATGTGATGAACACCATGGGATAGTATGGGTCCCTCTGATTAGTAACACAATGTGAGGAATACCATGGGATGGTACGGGTCCCCATAATTAGTTCGCACTCTGTGATGAACATTACGGGATACTACGGATCCCTGTGAATAGTACAAATGTGTGAGGAGCACCACGGTATAGTACGGGTTCCTGTGATTAGTTACGCTATGTGATGAACATCATGGGTCCGCGTTGCATGGAACACCACTGGTCTAGTATTCACCTGAAATTAATACCCACTATGTGAGGAACACCACCGGATAATACGGGTCCATGTGATTAGTACCACTATGTGATGAATTCCAGGGGTTTGCGTTTTGAGGAAAACCACAGGTCTGCCGTTTACCTGTCATTAGTACCACAATATGAGGAACACCATGGGTCCGCGTTGCATATAACACCGCTGGTCTAGGATTTACCTGAAATTAGTACCCACTATGTGAGGGACACCATGTGCTTCGTTCCGAGGAGCACGACGGTAAAGTACGGGTCCCTGTGATTAGTTACGTTTTGTGAGGAACATCATGGGTCCGCGTTGCATGTAACACCACTGGTCTAGGATTTACCTGTGATTAGTACCCACTTTGTGAGGAACACCCCTGTATAGTTCGTGTCACTGAGATTTGTACAACTATGTGAGGAACACCATGGGTTTTCATTCCGAGGAAAACCCCGGGATAGAACGGGTCCCTGTGATTAGTACCCACTTTGTGAGGAACACCCCTGTATAGTTCGTGTCACTGAGATTTGTACAACTATGTGATGAATACCATGGGTTTGCGTTCCTAGGAAAACCACGGGTCTCGTGTTCACCTGTCATGAGGAACACCATGGAGAATCACGGGTCTGGGATTTACCTGGCATTAGTAACCACTATGTGACGAACACTACGCGATAGTACGAGTCCCTGAGATTTGTACAACTATGTGACGATAACCGTGGGTTCGCGTTCCCAGGAACACCATGGGTCTGGGGGTCACCTGTCATTAGTACCCACTATGTAAGGAACACCGCGGGATACTGCGGGTCCCTATGAATAGTACCACAATGTGAGGAACACCACGGGATTGTACGGGACCCTGTGATTAGTACCACAATGTGAGGAACACCACGGGATTGTACGGGGTCCTGTGATTAGTACCACTATGTGATGAACACAATGGGTTTGTGTTTCGAGGAACACCACGGGTCTGGGGTTTACCTGTCATTCGTACAACTATGTGAACAACACGACGGATAGTACTGTTCCCTGAGATTTGTACAACTGTGTGAGGTACATTTTGGGTTTGCCTCCAAGGAACACTACGGGTCTGGGTTTTACTTCTCATTAATGCCCATTATGTGAGGAACACCACGTGTGTGGGTTTTACCTCTCATTAGTACCAGAGTGTGAGGAACACCGCGGGATAATACGGGTCCCGTGATTAGTACCAACTATGTGGGTAACACCACGGTATAGTACGGGTCACTGTGATTACTATTCAATATGTCAAGGAATACCGCGGGGTAGAACGGGTCCCTGTGAATAGTACCCACTATGTGGGGAACACTATGGATTTGAGTTGCCTATGGGTTGCGCCCTTTTGTGTGGAACACCGAATGTTTACGTTATTTTCTAGAAATACCGTTCTCACAACATAAGGTAAATTCAAGAGTGTTAGCACGACCAAGGATAAAATAAGCAAAAGGACGACTTACGAATTATCCCAACAGAAGGGAGTCGCTGATTGAGGAAACTCTGGACACAAGAGGCCTAGCGAATCAACTAAAATAAGCTTAATTAACAAATTGGCTGAAATAATAACTCAAATTAAATTGATCAAACAAAATTTAATTAGGTAAATAATTTAAGAATTTTCGACATCAAAACTATTTTTTTAAATCAATTACCACTGCACAATGAACGTGAACACCTTTCAGAATAATTAATCAAGGATATCAATTGAAAATAAATTATTTTAACACTAACTCAAATTGCCAGGAGGCAGAAAATCTTTTTGAACAATAAACAAACGTAGATCAATAGAAGATTAAAATCTTAAGACAACTATTACTGAAAGAAAGCTGAAATTTCCCTAATGAATTTCTCGGTTACTCCAGGGCTGCATTAAAATTAAATTAAATCCACCAAAAAGCATAACTTCAGTTAACACCATGAAATCATTCGAAACATGGACATAAATCCATAAATAGGATAAATAACCCTAATATTCTCCAAGGTACGGTAGCTTAAACCAAATGAGTTAATCAAACTCATCAGAAAAACCTTCCATATGCACGAAGATCCACACCAAAAATCAGCTGAAAATCAAGTTACCAACAATAATTCGATACTCAAATGTCAAATTCAACACAGCATGGCCACGGTATGTTTTCATTGTGTTACACAGAGTGTAACAGATGACGAGCACCGAAATCAAAACAAACACTTGAAGTACCGAGGAAGTCATTAGAAGCCCTACATTAAAGGCACAATGTTTCTCTATTAGTAGGCCGACATTTGATTGAAAATATTATAATAATAAACATAACTTGTTTTGTGCACAAAACCTTAATTAACTAAAGTCAAGAAGATAAAGAAATGCCATAATGACCATTACAATTTGAAGCCCGAAAATATTACCATATTGCAAGATTATTATGAGGACCTGTTTTAGGAAGTCAATTTCTTTTAAAACCACATGCAGAATTTCAATTTAGAGGTTAAATATCTCCGCGTATTAACACTATTAACTAATCCATTCCTTGGTAGCTTAGTTCAGTACAGAAGATGGATGCAACTTACTTACGAGGTCGAAGGAAACAGGATATATTAAATATTCTAAAAGGATAACCAAATGTTCAGGCCTATCGCCTAGATGGACAATCCATCATCAAGGGTCTAATTTCGCGACCATCTACGCTTCTTAAGGTACAATCAGCAGAGAATAGGTTCCAGCGTCTTCAGGTTAAGAAGCAAAAATCAGAACAACTGCTATCTGCATTGTCGACTGACTACGACTGAGAAAGCTTCACTTCTAGCGCCCAGATAGCAGCGCAACTTAGCTACCTCGCTGCTTAAATTCCAAGTCGACCGCTAGATAGCACACCATCACCAATTAGAGAAAGTCCATGGAATCCTGAAGTTTGAATACACGGTCGGCCAGACAAGAAAATGGACACATAATCAATATGCTTCGTATCATCGCGAAGATTAATTTTAAATCCATTACACCGTGGTTCTTCTTTACTAGCGATAGGTACCTTTATGAGGGGCCATTCACCTAGATTTTCGACCTCTTTAGACACAAAGCATAATCGATTCAAGGATGTGCTTTGGAAGCAGCTCCTTGGTCAGTATATACCATTGTTATAAGTTAGCTTCTGGATAGGTGCGCCATTTCGGAGCGGATCCGCTGATTGTTTTAAGTTCATAATAATTGTTCATCGTCGTGTTTATATTTGTATTCGTAGGATTGATTATTGGAATTCTTCTTAATGTTTAATATTCGAGTTGGATCCGCTGATTATCTTGCTTTCGTATTAGTCCATTCATTATTCACAATCAAGATATGAATTCCGGTCAGAGGTTGAATATTTGGACTTTTAAATTGTTTTTACATTTCGTATCATTAGGGGCCAAGGAGCTGGATGCTAGGCCTCTTTGAACAATAATCATCATCACATAACGAAGATATGGAGTATACTTCGCTAATTGTTACTCACGTTGCAGTTCCGTCATGAGGAAGGTAATCACTATACAGCTCAGGAGTTCTGGGTGTGGCCGTTGTATGTTGAGTACAGATTGAAATATGTACACACGGCCGAGTAGTAAACAGTCCTTCCTCTATTATACATAACGGAAAGGCGAGGTAAGCTGAGCCACAGCTTGTAGGAACACGTCATTCCACTCGACGGCCACAAGCGTTGCCAGATTCCCACTTTCACGGCAGTTTCATTTTGCTACATCTTCAGAGCTACACCGACAAGGTGTTTTATGTTTCCTTTCAGATAAATTTCTTGCCGCTTCGGATTGCTCTTCCATTTACTGGATGCCACACCTTCAGTACTCTACTGACCTTCATACGGAGCGGATTCCTGGGAATGCCCCGCTCAGTTTCCGGTGGGACATTGGCAACTGCTAACGCAATTCGACCACGGCATACAGCGAAGACACCGGCCGTGAAAAACTAAACCGAGAGTCTCAGAGAGTTCAGCAAGCTCTCGAGCCTAAGGAGCAGGCAGTGGTGAAGTGACTGCCCGCTTCATCAAGGACATCTTAAAATATCTTCCTTCCAACATATTTACACATAACTCTAAATTATCTTGGTTTCTTGCCTGTAGCTCCACATCTCCCTTGCTAGTGTCCTGACCAGGCATAGTTCACCATCTTTCGGGTCCCAACGTGTACGCTCTGGGTGCACCTCAACTTGCAATGAGAACGAGACGCCCCGGGAATGCGGAACCGCACAGCAGCGCGGCCCATCTTCCCTCGGTCCGCACGAGGCGGGACCTTCACTTTCATTGCGCCTTTAGGTTTAGTGTCAACCCAATGACTTGCGCACATGTTAGACTCCTTGGTCCGTGTTTCAAGACGGGTCGTGAAATTACCCGAAGCTTTTGCGCCGCTGACGGGAGTCTACAAGATTTTTCTGTCCGAGGCATCCCCAAACCAACAGCTGAGCGGGGCCGGAGCCGGGCCGGAGGTCCGTCGTCCATGCCACGCGCCCTCGCTTGTCAGGGGCCGGACGCCTGCCCCGAAGGGCGGCGAATCAACTCCGCGCACACATACCGTCGAACCGTCGGCCGGAACACCGGGGGTCTGTCCGACGAACACGCCTTGCGACGCGGACGAACAGGCTACACACCCAGGCCTTAGACCGACACCCAACGGGTCGCGACGTCCAACGAGGGGAGAAGTGCGGCCCACCGACCTCCCCACCACTACCTGGCCGAGTAGAAACCCGTTACCACCCTGACGCCGGATTGCTCCGTGCAGGGGGACAGACCCATCTGGACAAAGCAGGGGAAGAGGCGCGGGTAAGGCTTGAATCTCCCCGGTTGAGGTATTTTCGGGTTTCTCACGTTTACCCCCGAACCGTTTCACGTACTCTTGAACTCTCTCTTCAATGTTCTTTTCAGCTTTCCCTCACGGTACTTGTTCGCTATCGGTCTCGTGGTCATATTTAGCCTTAGATGGAGTTTACCACCCACTTAGGGCTGCACTCTCAAGCAACCCGACTCTGAGGAGAGATCCTCCCGGAAGCCGCAGCGGTCTCTACGGGCCTGGAACCCTCTGCGGAGCGTGGCCCCATTCAAGAAGGACTTCAACTCGCCGCAGGTTCCCTGTTAAGTGGACCCTCCCAAACACCACATTTCTCGGCAGGGTGAACCTGCGAGATTCGGTGCTGGGCTCTTCCCTGTTCGCTCGCCGCTACTAAGGGAATCCTTGTTAGTTTCTTTTCCTCCGCTTAATAATATGCTTAAATTCAGCGGGTAGTCTCGCCTGCTCTGAGGTCGTGTTTGGTTTGTGCGTGTCGCACAAAATGTTCGGTCGCTGCACACACAGCACACACTTTCGAGCTTGGTCGCGGGGCAAGGGCGGCGAACCGGCGCCAGTAGACACAAAGACGCTGCGCGGACCAACCCCCCCCCCCCGTCTCACACACTCTCAGTGGTGGTGTCGACCGATCCAGCTCCCCCAGGGTGAAGCTCTTTTCAGGAGACGCGGCGGCGGCCGTGGCCGCACGAACCGCGACGCATCCACCCTTCGAACGCAATGTCGCGTTCAGTTTTAGCAACCGACCCTCAGCCAGGCGTGGTCCGGAAACGGAATCCATCGAAATGGTGCCTTAAATGAAGACTTCCAATTTTGACACAAAGTAGAGGCCCATTTCAACCAGGACAGATGTTCCTATCATAAGGGTATTGGTGACTTAATTTGACGATAAGGATCAGGGGGTTTGATAGCCTATTATCATTGTCGCTGAGCTGGCTGCGGTTGGAGTTCTGGCCACGGAATTCGGGAGTTATACGAAGTACGTACAGAAAGTAAGTTCCGTTTGGTAATAAAACTAAATTGAGTACAGATACAGAAAAATTATTTATTGCACAAAACTCTACAACTCTTAAACTACTTTTCCCCATAACTGCCGAAATTTTGCAGGCATTTGTCATAGCGGGGCACACGTTTTTGTATACCTTCTTCCTAGAAGTTTGCCGCCTGTGTCTTCAACCAGATGGAAACATTTTCTTTCAGCACTAATTGTAAACCTGCGGTTTTCCCGGATCTTGTGAAGCAGTTCTTCTGTAACCAAAGATGGACGCCCACTTCGTTCTTCATCGTGCACGTCACTACGTCCTTCATTGAACTGTCGGACCCACCTTCTCACCATTTTATCACTCATCGCATTTTGTCCGTAAACGTCGCAAATTTGCCGATAAATTTCAATTGGTTTCACTTTTCTAGCATTCAGAAAACGAATCACAGACCTGATTTCACAAGTGGCGGGATGTTCAATCAGCACCGACATTGTAAAGAAGCACAACAAAGCGTACGTGGCTGACAGCGATCTCAAAATGGCACAAGCTTCTTCTCCTTGATACAGAGCGTCTACCGTGCATGTGCGGACCTGCGATCGCAGGGCTGCAGCGGAGATAAATTGAAACGGAACTTACTTTCTGGGCGTGCCCCGTAAAATGAAAACATCCTCTGGTTCGGATTCCACATTACACTAGAAACCCTTGGTCATGATCAAGGTATATATGTTCATGAAAGACAGGAAGTTTCCTTGCAGAAGAGACTAATTCATCTTGGTGTTGCTTTATTCTCAGTTGTCCAGAGACTTCTTTGGTTACATGGTAAATTGACTATACTATATGATATTGGTATGGATGGAAAAGATATACGAAACGTTGCCAACCTGTATTAACATCAGTTCGCATCTCTTAAGGTTGATAACACCAACGCCTGTGCTATTGAAATAAAGCAAGGGATGAGGCAAGGCTCTGTTATAACTCCACTCCTCTTCAATAACTTCTATGAAAGGGTGCTTTTCTGATATCAGTATTGTTAAAGGAATCGTGAAAAATAATCTGCCATATGCGGATGATACCCTTCGGTTTGCAATAAGTGCTGAAGGTCCACAGATAGTAGCGAATTGTGTCGTCAAACAGAGTTGTGCGTTTAAACACGAAAAATACTAACTTAATGATCGTAAGAAAACGTGTCATTCAACCTATAAACTTGAGAGTAGTTGGCACATCAGTAAAGCGAGTCCAGTACATTAGGTCTCTCACCTGCGTACTTGATCACAGCTTGAGCAGTCCTGTTGAAACTAGGTCCCAAAGACTGCCTTCAAGAGATTTATTTAAATCCTCTGTAACAGGGACTTCATTTTCTCCGTCCATGTTTACTTCGGTGTTGTGTATCTCCTGTATTACTTAATGTTGTTGAGGCCTGAACACTATCCTTTGAGATGTGAGGCTACAGTACTCCGAGCTGGATGTCACGTACAATATCAGAATCAATATCATTCGAAATTATGAGGTAGTGCAGTGGTTTATACGTTTAGAGAATTATAAGTTAAAACCAAATCCATCAAAAACCCAGATCCATGCTTTTCACGTGAGGAATGAAGAAGCATCTTGAAACTTGCAGGTCAAGTAGATGGGAGAGTTACTGGAACACAGTGATACACCTATGTACTTGTGGCCACACTTTGCAGGTATCACTGCGCCAACTCCGAGGCAAAACTCCTCTCTCACGATGCTTTGACATGATCAGGCAGGGCTACTCATCCAGCTCGCCTGAAACTTGCGAAACGTGAATAGAAGTTGCTCCGTAACTACGGAGAGCCCTGGACGACGTGGAAGTCTTCAAAGAGAGTGCGAATTGCGACAACGTAAATAATAACATCCACCTGATACTAGTGCTCATATCTGGCACTAGTCAGCACCACTGTGATATGTATAATCTCTCTTGTAATTTTTACTGTATTATGCGACTGACACAAATAAATAAATGACATCCTTCAGTTTATCTCAAAGATATACTTTAAGGAAAGAGGTGTAGGAGGAGGAGGAGAAAATCTTGGCTACGGACTGTGCAAGAATGGTATGGACTCCGTACCCCAACTTGCTGAGGACAAGAGTCAGATCGCCCCGATGACAGCCGACATATGATAAGGATATTGTAGAAGAAGAACAAGACGATGAATCATTGCTAGATATATCTGTACAACGTAGAATGGAATAAGCCTGAATTATTCCGCCTCGTGTGGCTTAAATACTGTTTTAATAATAGACTCTCACTGCTGAATGTTTCATACGGCACAGCGACACACGGCGCACTTCCGTCTCGGAATCCAAGAGAAACAGTGCTTCGCGATGGCGTGGTGGAACATGAACCACGCTTCATAGCTAAGTCTAATTCACGGACTAAAATATTCGACGTTCTAATACAGATAAAATATGAGGATCATAAAGTATTTAATGAGCAAATGTACAACGTACAGTATGATAAATATATGATGCACAGTATTGTAGTACCAGTATATACAGTAGTACCGGTAATATACAGCGTTTCCTTCCTCATTACGCGCTTACAATGGTACTAAAAGCAATCAATTTTTCCGTTAAATGCACATTAAAACAGTAACTAATGTGAATAATTATAAAATGATTAAAGAAATTTAAAAACAGTTCAAAATAGTTATTTTATGTACACGTAATCCAGTTGCAAAAGTAGTCTAAGTAAGTGGACCAACTTGAATAATTAGAAAATGAGTAATTAAATCTCAGAAGAGCCCAAGATCGGTATTATGTGTAGAGTAACAGACTTGGTCTATTCCAGTTTAAAATTGTACTTCAAACTGAAGTTTTAAAAAATAATTTTAGAAACATTTGCACTTGGAAGCGACTTTCTCTTATAATATGACCCTGCTTTGAGGACAATAATGTAATGTTTCCGTGTGAAAGACCTTACATTGTGGAGTGCATTGTTACTTTAATCACTTGACTCGCGATTCGGAATATAAAGAGTCTCGGTTTATCTTCAGGACAATGTCACGCGGAGTGTTTCTATTGTGGCGAGGAGGTGAACAAAGCACCGTCACTGTTTCAAAGCTCTGGTGTTCCGAAGCATCGATCTAGCTGACGTGTGTGGGTTCCTGTTCACGCGACATGACGCACGAAGTGATCTCAATGTTTCGAAAAGTGAAGCCTTGATGTGTTGATTGCGCCGGCACAGTGTTTCGAAGCCTACTGGGCCTACGGTATAAATGTAAGGCAATTAGAGGCACCTTCTCTGAAATATAAGTGCACATTTTTCGCTTATGAACATTCAGAGTTGTACCGTCACGCAGGAGTGTTGGCAAGTATCCACCTCGCTTATAGCTCGGAACATGGGGCGCGTGACTGTACCTCGCAGTGTTTCGTCGTAGATAAGTACAGAAATATTACGGCAATCACCTCACAACACGATGGATCCCGAGGAGGGATGACAGCTGCTTTAAAATTGGAGCTATATTTCTTTCTCTTCTACTGTTTCTTTTCAAATATTAAATTTTACACTTTGCTAAACAAATAA
Organism: Anabrus simplex; assembly: GCF_040414725.1. Lineage (NCBI taxonomy): Eukaryota > Metazoa > Arthropoda > Insecta > Orthoptera > Tettigoniidae > Anabrus > Anabrus simplex. Next base: position 92,322,858 of record NC_090279.1, read on the forward strand.
CGATTCAGGTACAGATCTGGCTTATTAGCTTGGGTACAATGTTGGAAAAATTAGATAACAATAATTTAACGATATGAGCATGAAGCTCCCTAAGTACAATTTTTAAATCAGCGCTACTGATCCTTTCAATCAACTGTCAAGGAGACGGATCTTCCAATTTCTACATCAGGGGAAGAGCTTTTTGTTCTACAAATTCACATTTTTGTAGACTATTCTCGAAATTTACAAGTTCCTGGCCTATCCAGGCGAAACCTACATTTAACAGAATGAAACAGTACTCACTGCCCTAACTGCTCAACAGTCTAACTGCTTAAAAATGAAGTGAATGATGTTAACTGTAACAGGGGTAACAAGTACCCATCCTACCTGACCTTTGATAAAAACAAAAGGTAAAGTTACTGGCCGAAGATCGAAATGGTAAGGAGGCGAACATATTCACTACTTGATATTTACATGAAATTCTTAAAACCCTATTTGGGCTTATGACCCGACGTTAGAGAGGTGACTACATGGAGAAAATATTAAGTTACAGAAATGCTAGGTGGATTTTAACGGTTACAAAATCATGGTCACCTCAATGTCAACTTGAGAGGGAATACATGAGAGTTACTCACTCTCTATTCTCTGATTACGGTACAGTTCTTTTGACTTGTTTGAATTTTACAATTAAAGTTTGAAATATACATTTGACAAAATAAAAGTTACATTACTAACGGTTTGAAACACGGGTACCACAAAAACTCCAAAGGAGAGTACGTATATCAAAATATATCGGCCAAAATATATACACTAAATAGTTAATAATGAAGACATAGAAGTGAACTCACCAAATGGCACATTACTTATACAGTGGTTGAGCACTGGCAAACATTTCTATGACTCTGTTGTTGAAGTTGGCCATTTCACCGGTGTCCTCCTTATGAATTGAACAATCAGTGAGTGAATTCAGTCTGCTTTGAAACTTCGCTCTGATTTCGCTGCTGAAACTGGCGTAGGTAGTGCACTTTTTAGAGTTTTGTGTTCCACAGAGAACGATTCTTCTGAGGAATGCTTCATGAAGAATGTGAACAAATCACAGGCAGAAGGAAATATCCTTAAAATATAATTCCGATAAATCACTGAAAGTTCATTTCTCAATTTATCTCGGTAGATAAATGGACTGAAACTTAATGAAAAAGTATTGACTAAATTCGTTGGGAAAATTTCTCTGAACGTAGCAAACTTTTCGGAACAAAATTTCGAAACTACTTAATGTATGAGACTGTGGTAATCGGTCTATCACTTGGTTGATCACTAGTTGGCATCTACAATCAGATTTAAACCAGAATTGTGTTTAGAGCTTTTTGTTGCTGGAGTAGAACATTTATCTTCATCTACCTCATACCTTTCATTATTTTCTCTTATTTCAGAAACAGCTGATTCAAAACGTTGTAATGCATTGGATATTGTAACTGCTTTGGCACTCTGCATCGCAATCGTGTTATACAAAATATAAATATATTTTACAGTCTCAAAGAAGAATTCCAGAAAAAAATATTTTAAAGTAATATTTTAAACCAAAACACTCCCTTATTGTTACATCATCCCAACCATATTCGTTCTCAATGTTCTTAAAACATTACAATAAATGTGATTTCTTTTAAGACCATACGGCATGTAGTTGAATTGAAATAGTCCAAAAGGCTTAATTACGGCTGAGATTTCTTTACCTTCATCTGCTAAGTATGTCTGCGATGGTTACCACACACACACACACACCAGTTTAAACTGCCAATGCCCACACAATGTACGAAATTGATCTATGTATTTCATGTTAGATTATGTTAGCTACATTACGAAAAACAAAGCAAAACTAAAAATCTAGAGGAAAAGTGTTCCACAAGAAAAAAAAGAAATACAGGGATGCCACCTGTAGATTACATTGGTCAGTATAGTTACAGTTTGCAGCCTGCTGGTAGCCTACTTTCCATTATAATAGCAGGCCACTATGCCTAACGTCAGTCACATTTTAGATGGGTAAATTTGTTTATAATGGAAGACACCCTTGCCTACTGACAAACAGGATCGGGTAAAAGATATTTGAAAAAAATTGCGCGCTCCCGTCTCTTCTGCTAGTCGAATTAAAAAGGGAATAATGCATTAAAATAGTGCACAGGAGATGGAGGATGACCCCATTCTTACTGCCTGTCAACAATTGCAGACGCCCTCCTTCTGACAGTCACTATGGATTTGCAAAGTATTTAATAACAATGGCAGACAAACACTTTCTACATCGCTACAAATCGACGTCAATGAAAGAATATAGTCGTCTTACGGAAGTATATGGATGTTTAACTTCCGTTACAGAATTACTGTTGCTAAACGGTACGTCAAATCGAAAAACGGATTGTACGATAAGGCGCATTTTCTGGCCACATTTAGCGATCTAAATGGGTGGTCTTATGATACGTTCAAGTATCTAATCTATTTGGAGGTAAGGTTGTGTTAGAAAAGAAGAATAGAGTGAAATTGGTGTAAGCTTTTCACATATAGAATTACCTTTCAGATACGTGACAGCTCAAAACATACAATTTGGCACAAATACGGCTACTGGGTGGGCCAATATACGTGAAGAATTTGATAATCCAATCTTTCCTATAAGTCTGTCAAACAATGAAATATACTTGTAAAAATCACCAAATTTACGAACAATTCAGAAATACGGCCAAATCTAACGTATAGGGAGAGAGATACGACAAAATGTCATAGGACGAAAGTTGTGGATCACTCCGAATTGAAGGGAGATTGTGCCATCCGTGCTATGAAACGACTTACCATTAAGCCAAAAAAAAATAGCTCTGCACAGTCATTAAAATTGCCCCCATATTTCGATATCTTTAAGGGTAAAAGGTAAAAAATTTGAACATCTTGGAATTTTTCCGTCGGTTGGGGACCAAGAGCTATAATTTCACCAAATTTCAATTTTCTACCTCGTCTGACAGGTTGTGCCGCCATCTTGATTTGGAGGACGGGGGTAAAAATTAGGAAAATCCTGAAAATTTTTAAGCCCACGAAACCAATAGATTGTCGCTTTGGATAGATTATACAACTGCGTTCTTATGCTGAGCCAAAAATTTGAGTGCCCCACATGCCCCCTTCAGGAAATTTTTAGAATTTTCGATTTTTCTAGGGATCCTCGGGTCATCAGCTTCTCCCGTACCAAGTTTCAAATTTCTGAGATTTCTGGAAGTGCCTCATTAATTCACGACTTATTTCATTTTTAAATATTTATATATACATCGCTCCAGACCGACTTGGTTTTATATATATAGACATACATACATTATCATTATCGACTGTTATGCCTTTGAGCGTTCAGTCTGCAAGCCTCTGTGAATTTACTAAACGTCGCCAAAATCCTCGATTTGCTACCAGAGTTGTGGCCTCATTTAGTTCTATACCTCATCTTTAAATCGTTAGAAACCGAGTCTAACCATCGTCGTCTTGGTTTACCTCTACTTCTCATACCCTCCATAGCAGAGTTCATTATTCTGCTAGGTAATCTATCCTCCTCCATTCGCCTCATATGACCCCACCACCAAAGCCGGTTTATGCCTACAGCTTCATCCATCGAGTTCATTCCTAAATTAGCCTTTATCTCCTCATTCCGAGTACCATCCTGCCATTGTTCCCACGTGTTTGTACCAGCAATCATTCTTGCTACTTTCATGTCTGTTACTTCTAACTTATGAATAAGATATCCTGAGTCCACCCAGCTTTCACTCCCGTAAAGCAAAGTTGGTCAGAAAACAGACCGATGTAAAGATTGTTTCGTCTGGGAGACGAATTCCTTCTTACAGAATGCTGTTGATCGCAACTGCGAGCTCACTGCATTAGCTTTACAACACCTTGATTCAGTCTCACTTACTATATTACCATCCTGGGAGAACACACAACCTAAATACTTGAAATTATTGACCTGTTCTAGCTTTGTATCACCAATCTGACATTCAATTCTGTTGAATTTCTTACCTACTTACGTCAATTTAGCCTTCAAGAGGCTAATTTTCATAACATACTCATTGCACCTATTTTCAAGTTCCAAGATATTAGACTGCAGGCTTTCGGCACAATCTGCCATTAAGACCAAGTTGTCAGCATAGGCCAGACTGCTTATTACATTTCCATCTAACTGAATCCCTCCCTGCCATTTTATACCTTTCAGCAGATGACCCATGTAAACTACGAACAGCAAAGGTGAAATATTACAGCCTTGTCTAACCCCTGTAAGTACCCTGAACCAAGAACTCATTCTACCATCAATTCTCACTGAAGCCCAATTGTCAACATAAATAGCTTTGATTGATTTTAATAATCTACCTTTAATTGCACAGTCCCCCAGTATGGCGAACATATTTTCTCTCGGTACCCTGTCATATGCTTTCTCTAGATCTACGAAACATAAACACAACTGCCTATTCCTCATACATACATACATGCATACATACATACATACATTATCATTATAGACTGTTATGCCTTTCAGCGTTCAGTCTGCAAGCCTCTGTGAATTTACTAAACGTCGCCACAATCCTCGATTTGCAACTAGTGTTGTGGCCTCATTTAATTCTATACCTCTTATCTCTAAATCGTTAGAAACCGAGTCTAACCATCGTCGTCTTGGTCTACCTCTACTTCTCTTACCCTCCATAACAGAGTCCATTATTCTCCTAGGTAACCTATCCTCCTCCATTCGCCTCACATGACCCCATCACCGAAGCCGGTTTATGCGTACAGCTTCATCCATCGAATTCATTCCTAAATTAGCCTTTATCTCCTCATTCCGAGTACCCTTCTGCCATTGTTCCCACCTGTTTGTACCAGCAATCATTCTTGCTACTTTCATGTCTGTTACTTCTAACTTATGAATAAGATATCCTGAGTCCACCCAACTTTCGCTCCCGTAAAGCAAAGTTGGTCTGAAAACAGACCGATGTAAAGATAGTTTCGTCCGGGAGCTGACTTCCTTCTTACAGAATACTGTCGATCGCAACTGCGAGCTCACTGCATTTGCTTTACGACACCTTGATTCAATCTCACTTACTATATTACCATCCTGTGAGAAAACACAACCTAAATACTTGAAATTATCAACCTGTTCTAGCTTTGTATCACCAATTTGACACTCAATTCTGTTGAATTTCTCACCTACTGACATCAATATAGTCTTTGACAGGCTAATTACTCAATGCACCTATTTTCAAGTTCCGAGATATTAGACTGCAGGCTTTCGGCACAATCTGCCATTAAGACCAAGTCGTTAGCGCAGACCAGACTGCTTACTA